>NC_089741.1:15216598-15224098 GCF_040412425.1 Macrobrachium rosenbergii | reverse complement strand
CTTTCCAGGGACAAATTAATTTGTTTCCAAGTCCTTGGCACTAAAACGACAAAAACTAGCGTCGTTATTGCTTAGTTTTCTGTACAAGACATCATTAACAAAAGTATTTTTTGTATTCCAAAGCCACAAGGGGATATCAGCAAGAAAATAATAGTATTAATTTTCCAAAGATGGGAGAAAGAGGATTATAAATTAAAGGTAACGGAGCAAAATTAACTCATACCTGGCAAGTGCACCACGAACAAACTTCTTCACGTTGGCTTTTCTCGGCTCGCCAACGGAGAAATCGTCCACCAAACTCTAAAACCTCGGAGGAAAGAAACGCCACATCGAACAATATATCCGTGAGGATCTCAAGCGAGTGAATTAGACGGCAAGGGCACAGGTCCACGCGCTGCTTGCTCGACCGACTAACTGAAGAGCGACGGGACCCGTCAAACCAAGGACCTCGGGCCCCCCTCCCACTCCCGCTTCACAGGTGGCATGGCAGCAGCACCAGGTAGGCTCTCCACCACCGGCACCGCCACCACCCGAAAGCAACAAGTGGTACAGGGAGTATTCTCCGTCCCGGCGCCCTGGCATGGCGATACTGGGAAGATCATTCTCTCTCTCTCTCTCTCTCTCTCTCTCTCTCTCTCTCTCTCTCTCTCTCTCTCTCTCTTTCCACTTGTTCAGCTATCTATCTATCTCTCTATTCTTCTCATATACACATACACACACCCACACCCACACACACACAGATGGTGCGCATCTCTGAATGTGCCTATACATACGCATATACTTTGCGTAACGCTATACGTATATTTGTGCATATATGTAGCGTTCTACCTCAAGAATTTCATTGCTGTTTAACTTCTTTCTTTAACTCTTGGGAAAATATCCATTTCCTCTTTTCATGTTTAGATATAAAACTAAACAATAAAAAGGCGGAACTCTAACGCGCGTGACAGTGATCGTGTTCGATTTCTCTTTAAAATGAGTTTAAAGGGCTTAGATTTTAAGAGTTAACTAATAAGCAAGTAATAAAAATAATCATATTTTACATACAACATCTAAAGAAAGCTTATCCAGCGTTTGAATTTAAAGACTCTTATATTCAGAAGATAAATTTAAGAAATTGTATTGGGCAGACTGATTTAAATAGCATTTATTCAGCAAATAAATTTCAAATTTATTCAGCAAATAAATTCTAAGGAACATCCTTCTGCAGAAGAAAGTTTAGAAACACCGTTGAGCGGGTGTATTCTAAGAAATTTTTTTTTCAATAAATAAATTTTAAGAGTTTTTTATTCAATGGATATAGTGAAAAAATTATTTTCAGTAGATGTATACATTTTGTTTAGTTGATCCATTTAAATAAATATTACCCAGCAAGTAAATTTAAAGCATACAGTATCCTGCATGACCCTGAGCAATATGGTTTCCAAGCGTTTTGTCGATAGAGAATCTGCTTATCATTAGAGTTAACAAATACATTTTGGATTGCTCGGTTTTTTAATCTAAGAAAAAGATCAGCACGCAATACGCACAGCAATAATCTAGCGACAAATCTTGAAATATTTGGCAGGATATTTGTGGAAGAGATGAAGGGGGTCGTAACTAATCTTTTCATTACCGAGAAATGCAAACAAAGAAAAGATTGCACTGCAATTTCGCATCACTGACTCTTCCTTTCTAGGGAAGTTTCCAACTTTTTTGAGTTTTGATCAAGTATTTCCTTTCTTTCCTTTTATTCTCATTGATTATCACTGGTCCTATTTTTGAGTTGGTTGAGTATTTTATTTATTTTTTTTTAGTTTTCTGTAAAAGAAAACTATTGAGATGACTATTTGTCTGTCCGTCTGTACTTTTTCCTTTTTCTGTCCGCCCTCAGATCTCAAAAACTACTGAGGCTAGAGGGCTGCAAATTGGTATGATGATCATCCACCCTCCAATCATCAAACATACCAAATTGCAGTCCTCTAGCCTCAGTGGTTTTTATTTTATTTAAAGTTAACATTAGCCATGATCGTGCGTCTGGCACTGCTATAGGATCCAACAACACATGCCACCACCGGGCCTTGGCTTATAGTTCCATAAAGCATTACACGCTGTACAGAAAACTCGATTGCGCAGAAGAAACTTTGGCTCATTTTTTACTTGTTTATTGTCTTATTAATTATTAGCATCAAACGAATAGTTTGTTCTGTTATTAATGTTTCATTATTAATTTGAGACCTTATTACTTAAATAACTGTTAAGTATTCTTTTCACATTTTTTTATTCTTCACTAATCAATAGTAGTTTTATTCATTTAAAATACTGATTGGTTATATAATTTTTTTGTCTGTCTAATGATATTTTTTAAGTAATAGTCATCAGCGGCCCAATAGACTTTCGACTGGCGAAAGAAAATTTCTTTATTTTCTATTTTTTACTGAATAAATAGACCTTGATTTGTACATAGGTAAGCAACTAACGTATTTTTCATTTGCACTGCTGTATTTCCAAATAGCTGCGAAGTGTTCGAGTTTTGTAATGAACATATATATATATATATATATATATATATATATATATATATATATATATATATATATATATATATATATATATATATATATATATATATATATATATATATATATATATATATATATATATATATATATATATATATATATATATATATATATACATATATATATATATATATATATATATATATATATATATATATATATATATATATATGTGTATATATATATATATATATATATATATATATATATATATATATATATATATATATATATATATATATAATTCACAAACCGTATAAATATAGTTCAAGCTTCCAGTCATGGATAATTGATTACTGTTTCTGTCTACTTTATTTTTTTACTCTCTCTCTCACTCTCTCTTTCTCTCTCTCTCTCTCTCTCTCTCTCTCTCTCTCTCTCTCTCTCTCTCTCTCTCTCTCTCTCTCTCTCTCTCTCTCTCTGAATTGTACTGTAGGAAGCCATCCTGAGAGTATTTATTTTCACCTATGACTTTGCTTTCAAGTTGTCCACCAAGAGCAAAACAAAGGATAGTAAACACGTTTGAGATAAGGTTGTTAAGACCTCGAAACAAAACAAAGCGCGACAACAGTGCCCCCTAAAGATACTAGGATGATTAAACACGTTTAGATGGAATCTCCAGAATTCCAGTAGCTCCATCACGTTGCCTCAAGTGCCTGTTCAAGGTGTGATTTTTGCCTTGATGTGATTTATCTTTGAGATCTGGTGGTCACGGCAGTTTAACGTGAAGTCTGTGTTTCCAAGATTTATAAATATATATATATATATATATATATATATATATATATATATATATATATATATATATATATATATATATTTGGAATTCCGTTGGTTATTGAAAAAATTGTCTTGGAGATAGAAATTATTTTAGATTTCTTTTTTCCTTTATTTAAGTATTGAATGATATGACAACCAAGGCCTTCCAATAAGGCTAAAAAAAATCGAATATGACGTTAAATATAGCTAATTCTGGAAGAGATCATCGCCGAAAACCAAAATATAATAATAAAAAAACATAGTGTCACGTGAGTTCATCCTCCTGCCAATATCAATCATCTGAAGAATAATAAAGAATTGTTTTAACAAAAATCACGTCCCGAAAGGTGAAGCTCAGTTGGAATTTCTGCCATAATACATCTCTCTCTCTCTCTCTCTCTCTCTCTCTCTCTCTCTCTCTCTCTCTCTCTCTCTCTCTCTCTCTCTCTCTTACATTCATGTGTAAAGACAAATGCAAATAAACAAATTAATTACTTCCTGGTCAATGAATAACTTCACTATCTTTGTAGCTATTTCACTGCCATATCATAAACACCTTTACATTAGCTTCTGCCTTTTGTTGGTGGTCTCTCCAACTTAAAGGGAACTTGCGTTCTGTTTTCGGTGTTTATCCATTTCTTCTTCACAACTGTATATAAAAAGGTAAAAAATTATTAAGAAAAATTTAAACCACTAGCAGAGCACTCGACTAATGCTTCAGACACGTCATGTCACATTTATGCAGCCTCAGACTACATCTCAACCCAGGCATACGGATATAATGTGTCTATTTCCCATGTTTGTATTTTGATGCAAACAAGATACACGCATGCACACACACACATGCACACAGACACTATATATATATATATATATATATATATATATATATATATATATATATATATATATATATATATAGTGTGTGTGTGTGTGTGTGTATGTGTATCTTGTTTGCCATATATATATATATATATATATATATATATATATATATATATATATATATATATATATATATATATATATATATATATATATATATATATATAAGTGCAGCATAAGTAACGCCCTTTGTTTAAGTGGAACAAAATTAAAGCCTTTTTGATTATGCTTTATTTTTTCGAACATGAATGTATTGCCACAGGTTAATAGATTAATATGATATATTAAAAAATTGATATAATGCTTATTCGGTTTAATAATGTTCAATACAAATGATATTTCGGCTTTGCACCCTTGAGATGTTAAATTCAGCTGATAACAATCTTGCGGTTTCAGCACCATTTTTATTGTTTTGATAGTACAATTGAATTGCTTTTACTCTCTGTTCCTTTGTTAATCTCATGGTTGTATAAAATATCTGAAAAAATGAAGATTTAGCAAATTAATTAAAGAAAATAATAAAGAAAATATACATTATAAAATATAAAATTAAAAAGAGCGTTACTTATGCCGCATTATTGAACCGAATAAGCATTACATTAATTTTGTTAATATATTATATTAATCTATTAACCTGTGGCAATACATTCTTGCTCGAAAAAATAAAGGATGATCAAAAAGGCTTTAATTTTGTTCCTCTTAAACAAAGGACGTTACTTATGCTGCACCCTATATATATATATATATATATATATATATATATATATATATATATATATATATATATATATATATATGTGTATGTGTGTGTAACACATTAATGTATATCAATATATTGAAATAATTTTCAGTATAAAAGAGTGAATGCTTTAGGCAATAGTTGGTAACTTTTCTCTTCCCGTAGAGTAAAATTAAATAGTAGGACAATGAAACATCAAACTTCCGCCAGGGCTGGGCCTTCTACTGCCAAAAGGGTGCTTTCCCGTAAAAGTTTGCATTCCTATCTCTCCCAAGATCTAATTTCTTGTTGCCAGTTGCGAAGCAATTAACCTGGTCACTAAAATCCAACGGTGATGGTGTGAAGACTCCTATTCCTTAAGCCTCGGTGACATTAACAAACAGGCAAACCTTGGCAAAGCTAAAGATCTAAATTGCCCAGAAATCATTATCCATCGGGCAAAGACAAGTAATAAATCTGGTCACCAAATTCTACGGTAAGGGCGAAGACTTCGTTTTCTTAAGCCTTGTTGACATTAACAAACAGACAAACCTTGGCAAAGGTAAAGAGAAAAATTCCCCAGCAATCATTGATCCATCGGACAAAGAGAAAGTTGTTGCAAAACACTTTGCTCAAAGAAACCTTGATAACGTTTGATCTGTGCGTCAGTTTGTCGTGCATATTTGATATGTGTGAGACCTTTGAGTTTGACTAGAGAGTGTGCGTGAGAATACCTTGACTAAGGGTCCTTTTATTGAAGAAAGACGAATTTCCAAGAATGGCAAAAGGAGCAACAAACGAAGAAAAACTTGCAAACTGGCATGCCCTTAGTGCAGGGGCAAACAAATGTTCTAAAAAAAATAGTTTACTACGGACAGCAGAAAGCTTTGTAAAAGTAAAGCATAAAATAATTGACTGTCTTTGTTATTACAAATGTCTACAAAATGACGAGAAAACAAGCAGCCCGCACAAATAACACATAAATGATTATACAAATTGTAAGTTCAGGCTGTTTCATCATAGTGATATAATTGATTTCATTGCGGTATACTCCTGCAGATTCTGATGATGGAAAATCCCCTCAAATAATCGTGTGAAAATCCTTCAAGGAAACTGTACAAAATTCGTAGCAGAAAAAAGCCACTTATTGATGTAACGATGCAAATGCCTCGAAAAGGAGCCATACGAACTAAATTTACCCTTTACTGTTGTGATAAATTTTGTACATATAAATATTGTCTACTTTGCAAAACAAATGGGAACGTTAAAGGATACAAAAAGGCTATGGCAACCATATCAGAAAAGAAAATAGAACCGAGTTCCTGTTTCCCTACGACTCGCGCACTAAGCCGCAAAGTAGACGAATGTAAAGCAAAGGATTGTGAATTCATTGTAGGGGGAAATGTTCCCCAACTGATGATGATTTCTAAGGAAGCGTTATAAAAACCGTTTCATGGTTAGAATAAATGATTTTGAGATAAATATCATAATTTTGTAAAGGATAAGACAAAATGATGTTTAGAACTTACAGATGGATCTCTAGGAAAAATAAAGAGTTGCTGGTGGTATACCTTACTTTCTAGCTTTTTTGTATGTTTATGTACATTTCAAATGAAAGTAAAAATAAATATTAATTTCGTCCCTGAAAGTAGACTCTGAATGAAACTGTGATTCTTACTGAGGGGTTTGATTATATGAAAGTATGGGCAGCATATGAGATGAATATAGGAAAACCACAACTCCAAATGTCAGAGTATAAGTCACAAACAATGAGGAGAGAGCTCGTCTCTTCTGTATAGATAATGCCGAATCGGATACATCCAATACAAAAGAAACTTCCGCTTCTATATAATAAAAAAATTAAAAATATAAATGTCAAGTGATTATTAACGATAGTCATAACAAAGGTCAAAAGATTGTTTCAGAGAAAATATTAAGAGGAAATTCATTGATAAAAACTTTGCGATTACCCTTTAGCACTTTTAATTAGAATTCGGAAATTATTCAGCGCGAAAGTTCCTTATATTTGTTTACTTGATAAAGAAGAGAAACTTAGGTAATTTCTGACCTAATCAGAATTATCATAATTGAAGAGGAGTCAAATGATCACAAAACTATCAATGGAGTATACTTAAACTAATGTTTTCAGACCATCAGAAATGACTAATATAGGAGAGTGTCAAAACGGCAATGGTTGGAGAGACTGGCCTCGGGATGGATAACTGCCAGTTGAAAAGGGAAGTTCATTAACCGCAGACTATCACTACTAAATGCAGAAGAAATAAATCAATTGAAGCACACTATCTTATTACTAAAGAAGAATGAACAAAATGAAATTGCTAGGGAGTCAGGAGTAGATGTAAGGGGGGGGAGGGGGTAAAAGGCTCAAGAGGGCGGCTCTGGGGCATCAGAAAGTGCTTGCTGCACAGATCCGTAGGAAGGGGAGTCAAAGAGGTAGTTATTTGGACAGTGAACCAGGGAAGGGAATGTTAAAGTAAGAAAGTTGATTGGATGACCTTCAGCGTGAAAATAAAGTGGGTAATAAGTCACAGATATAAACGAAGAAGAGGAAAATGT
>NC_089741.1:15129098-15211598 GCF_040412425.1 Macrobrachium rosenbergii | reverse complement strand
AATTGTTGGTTAAAAATTTCTAACATCTTACACAGTGACAGTAGGTAGATATATGTATGTAAATGTCACACTTCAGTCCAATAATTTGGTTTTCGGCACACTATATCAGGTATCCACCTAAAGGAAATGAATGTCAAAAACAGATAGAGTGTGTTGTGGCCACCTAATCTGCAAGACAATGATGATAATAATTTCTATTGCAACCATAACCATTAAAAATTGACTGTTAACAGAAGAGAAATCACCTCTTCTTGATGTTTGGTGATATAAAAATTTTTAAGATATTTGGTACAAATCTAATACTATCGTTTCTCGGGTGATTCCAGTTTTGTCTCATGATAGTCACAGAGGATATTATGCAGTCGTGTTCTTTGAATATTTATCAGTTCTTTCACTATGCATGCAGGAATTTACATTATGCTTCAAGATTACTCTTCTTCTTCTTCTTTTAACGTGCTTTTTTCCCATTTTTGTATGGGGTAAGCACGATGCCTTCTTTTGAAGGACTTTTGATTTGGCTTTGGGGTAGACCGTAGTCTCGATCGGCTGCCCTGCCTGACATCGCTTAGACCCCGGTAGCGTATGTTACATGTATCATACCAGACTCAACGCCCTTTCTCCCAGCAGCGAGAAGCTGTTGCGCTGGTAGGTCGAGACGTGTGAGATGTTTGTTATGTTTTTAGAAGATGTTGTAGTGGCTTTGTTTTGTGTGTGTATTTAGTCTGTAACACCCATTTGCTTTTTAAGCAAACCTATCCGTTGATTACATACGTAATCCCAGGGTGTCTACACGGATAGCAAAGTGTCCGCCTCTCTGATCAGTCGGCTGTGGATTTGAACCCGCGCCACAGACCTCTACGAAGTCCGAAGCTGCTGCTGTAACCGACTGTGCTATCGAGGCTCCTATACTTCAAGTTTACTCTATGGCGTGCAATTTTCTCAGCACCTCGACATTTTGAGGGGGTGTTACTGTTATTCACCTACAAACCATATATCCAAGCCGGCACGACATTGTGGCTTTTAAAATTACATATATATCCAGTGTTAGGTACCAGCATACTATATATATATATATATATATATATATATATATATATATATATATATATATATATATATATATATAGAAATATTACATTCCATTATTTCTTTTTCTTAAATCAATGAAGATTCATTTGATAACTGATTTCATATTGTATGTAAATGAACCGTGTTATTTAATCTGAGAATTTTTGGTAATACGTTTTTCACTGTTGTACTTAAATCACTCATGAAATGATACTTCAGCAAGCTCTTCAATTTACTAAATAACTACACGGGTTTACAATGGATTATATTCCCTCTCTCAGAAGTGTAGAAAAGTGAAGCAACATTACTAGAAAAAAAATTTTAAATGTAGTAACTATCATGAATTTGGTAAAATGTGTAATTAAAAAAAACTCTTGTGTACATTTACTTACGTACCTATAACTCATACTTCTCCGCATTTGGTAGAACTTCCGAAATGCCTGCAGTGACACAAATAGTCAATCAATAACTCTTTGGTTATTCTTTGTTCTTCAAGTACTGTTCTGATGTTTCAATCTTTGATTTTTTCAACTCTTTCAATAATATATTCCACAGCCATGATTCTACAAAATGGAAAGAAAAGTAACTTTCTTCTGACAATCAGCCTTTTTGTATCATATTATTAAAAATGTTTTGTTAAAAATGGAGTAAAGTAAATACATGCTCAGTTGTTGTTTGTCTAACGGCTTTCATGAAAGAGTTTTTCAGCTTTTCAAAAAAGATATTTCTTCCATATGATTCTAGGAAATGCGTAAGAATTCGTTCTTTTCTCCTATGTTATATGTGATCCGCCAGGAACAAACAAAAGCGTGGCTATATAGAACAAGGGAAAAAAAGAAAGGGGCGGAGAGACTGTTCGATAATAATTTTGGGGGGAATATTGGTAAAACCGCGTGATTGCTGTATGCACCGTATGTACTGACATGCGCATGTATGTATTTATGTATATTTCAGTATGTATGAATGTATGTTTGTTCTTACTCACAAATATAAATAACTTACATATACATATATGTATCTGTGCTTACATACATATATATATATATATATATATATATATATATATATATATATATATATATATATATATATACATATTTACACATATATGTATATACAGTATATGTATATATATATATATATATATATATATATATATATATATATATATATATATATATATGTGTGTGTGTGTGTGTGTGTAGATCTATATATATATATATATATATATATATATATATATATATATATATATATATATATATATATATATAGATCTACACACACACACACACACACACACACACACACATATATATATATATATATATATATATATATATATATATATATATATATATATATATATATATATATATATATATATATATATATATGTATGTATGTATATATATATATATGTATATATATATTTATACACTATATATATAATATATATATATTTATATATATATATACTATATATATATATATATATATTATATATATAAATTATGTATATATATATATGTAATAATATTTATATTTGTGAGTAAGAACAAACATACATTCATACATACATACATACATACATACATACATACATACATACATACATACATACATACATACATACATACATACATACATACATACATACATACGCATGTCAGTACATACGGTACATACAGCAATCACGCGGTTTTACCAATATTTCCAAATATTGTCATCGAATAGTCACTCCGCCCCTTTCTTTTTTTTTCTTGTTCTATATGGCCACGCTTTTGTTTGTTCCTGGCGGATCACATATAACATAGGGAGAAAACAACGAATTCTTACGCATTTCCTAGAATCATATGGAACAAATATCTTTTTTGAGAAGCTGAAAAACTCTTCCATGAAAGCCGTTACACAAATAACAGCTGAGCATTTACTTACTTTCCTCCGTTTTTAGCAAAACATTTTTAATAATATGATACAAAAAGGCTGATTATCAGAAGAAAGTTACTTTATTTTCATTTTGTAGAATCATGGCTGTTGAATATATTATTGAAAGAGTTGAAAATATCAAAGACTGAAACATCAGAATACTAACTGAAGAATAAAGAATTACCAAAGATTAATTAATTAACTATTTGTGTCACTGTGAGCATTTCGGAAGAACCACCAAATGTGGAGAAGTATGACTTATAGGTACGAAAGTAAATGTACACGAGAGTTTTTTTTTTTTAAATTACACATTTTACCAAATTTATGATTGTTACTACGTTTAATCATTTTTTCTAGAAAGTTGCTTCACTTTTCTTCACTTATGAGATAGGAAATGTAATCCACTTATTTAATTAGTGAATTGAAGATCTTGCTGAAGTATAATTTCATGAGTGATTTAAGTAAAACAGTGAAAAATGTATTACCAAAAATTCTGAAATTAAATAACACGGTTCATTTACATACAATATGAAATTAGTTATCAAATTAATCTTTATTGATTTAAGAAAAAGAAAGAAAGAAATGTAATACTTCTGAATAGCAAGAAAGCCTTAAAAAAGGCTGTTTTCGACAAGCAAGATATGCTTGAAGTAATAAGAACACACTTTAAGAAACTAATGAAGTGTTTGTGGAACGCAAGGGTCTATTAACGAATAAAGTTTTATGGCCCTCACCTTGATAGACCCTCAAGTGTTCATTAACGCGGTGATGAGCAGATGATGAAATGATTGATATTACGAGTTTTGTAAACATGATAAAAGCCTAATACCTCTTTGAGTCTCTGCCTGATACGCTAGGTGTCTCACCAAGTCCTTAATCGAAAATAACATTTGAGTCGATCATATCTTTCCCTTCACATAAAAGAAAGAAGGAAAATTACTTTCAATATCTCAACTTTTCACGGAAAAGCGAATCGAAGGTTTATTTTCACATCTGGTGTTCTTCGAGTTATTCAAACTAACTCTTCTTTGTGGTTTAATCTTAAGAAGAAAATTACTTGAATTTACGTAAATCTTGGTAATGTTCTGCTACATCCACCTCAGTAAGACTGAAATGAGCCTACATCTGAAAGTTAAATGAAAACGCCTTTCTTTCATAATTATCAAAACTACGGTGGAACTTCCCTCTCAATGAGCTATCTGTGCGGAAGGCAAATAATTAACCATAATGGTAAAGGTAAAACTCTCCTTATTACCTAGTGCCTTAGATGAGACGAAAAGGTAATTACTTCAGAATATGTTGCGATAAGAATACTTTTGTATGGTTTTTAAATTTCTGAGTACGCTGAAAAGGTAAAGGATTTCTTTTCTATTACGTGTACGTCTTTGGTATTAGAAGTCTTATTATAAGCGGTAAAAGTATATTCAACTCTTAGAGATGGGAATTTCCTTCCTTAGTAAGCGAGTTGAATTTTCTTTTTCATTTTTTTCATGTGTGGTATTGAATCCCTTAACACAGTTTCTGTAAAAATTGTAGAAATAAAAAGTTCACATTTTTTTTCTTTTTTCTTTTTTTTTTCTTTCATAAGTCATTTGTTTTGAAAATCTTTGTCAGCAATGAACTGTAATTTTTGTTCCCTCTTCATCCGGTTGGACAGGTAAAAAAAAGGGGGGGATTTAATGAAGATCTTTTCTTGAAAAATAATTTTGATCCACGGTGGTAAGCTTAACATCGTCTAATGGCATGAGGCATATGAAGTAACCATAATCGAAGTACGCAAAAATCATTACAGAATGAGAAAATGATTTGGTAAAATATATTTTTACTACCAGATAACTCAAAATCATCTTTGAACCAAAGGAAAGGGAACGAAGGACTAAGAGCACTTCTATGTGAGATTTTGGAGCATTCATTTTATCAGTAATTCTCACCAAGCTTCTACCTCTTCTCCTGATCTTTTTCTTTTACTGAAAGGAGGTTTCCTCTGTCTTTTTCTAAAGGTACTTCAAAATTCACTGCTCTATCTAGACTGGGAAGAAGTTCTTGCCTCCTCTGAGATAGCCTTGCAAAGCCTTTAAAGCACCCCTGATTACTTTTTTCAGATTTAAAGTGTACAAACCCTCCATTCACAATAAACAATAATCAGCAACTGTTTCTTTCCCCCTCCCCTCTTCATACAAGCGTTGAATTCTCTTATATTTTCTCTTCCCTGGCTTCAAGAGGCAGACCTATCACTTCCTTTGTTGTTAAGTCCTGTTTCTACAGGGGCTAGACAAGAGAAATAGATTACCACACATTTCGGCATCTCGGTTAACTTCCTTTATTACGCTGTGAAAAAACAAGGAAAATATTAACATCTTTCTTCATTTTCCTTGTCTCTTCATTGTTTTTTTTTTTATGGGAAACAGGCTAGATAAGTAAATTACATTGCTAGACACACAGGCCTCTTAATAAAGTTTTTCTATTACGTTGTGGATAAAAACAGAAAATGACTACCTTTCTTTCTCTCCAATCTCATACTTGTTTGTGTTGAGTTTTAGACTGACGAAAAAATTGAGTTTCCAGATATGTGAGACATTGAATTAGCTCTGTTTATTAAGCGGTATATGAAAAAAGAAAATGAATACTGCTTCACCTCACATTTCCTGCTGCAACATCCACCAATCCCTTCCACAGATACAAATATTCTACTTTTAACCTAAAAAAAAAATCTTTTTTTCCGAAGAGACTACCATCAGCACCATGCACCTCCAGAAGTCGCCTCAGTGCTTCGCTTTTACTCTAATCAGTCCTTTCAAGCCAACGCTGAATAAAGACTGATCCCTTTTTTTCTCAGACTTCTTTGAAGTCTTACAGCGATGCCTGATCTTTTCCTTAAATTTCACCTCTTTTGCCTCATCATTCATTATAAGGCTAAAGATGATTTCATAATGAGGAACATGCATCTTTTAAATAGTAAAAATATGCTTTTAGCACTATGTGTGTGTGTATGTGTGTGTATTCATGTACTGATAGCTTTGACACAAATTCACACCTGACTTTCATGTTGCCAAACATTAAACAACAAATACCCCATTCATATTAAAAGGACTTTGCTTTGGAAATGATAAGTGATAAGTGCATCTACCCCAGCCAGGATTCAACCCTATGCTTTATTCGTTCGATACAAAACTGTCAGTAGATAGTCCACTGTTACTTCGATATGAATCCAAAAGCGTGGGTTCGAATCCTAGGCCGGGCCAGATCCACTTTACATATAACTTCCTTTGTGTGTAAGGAAAAGTCAGTTCTATATTAACTGGTATTTGTTTCAGTATATTTGAGTGTATGCATATATACATATGTATATATATATACATATATATATATATATATATATATATATATATATATATATATATATATATATATATATATATATATATATATATATATATATATATAGTATATATATATATATATATATATATATATATATATATATATATATATATATATATATATATATATATATATATACTGTATATATATATATATATTTATATATATATATATATCAGCTTCTTTTAATCCCGACAACAGTCAACTGTGTACCTTGATTTTTAGTACTCTCTAATACTTAACAGCAGGACATATGTATGGTTCACTGAGTGCTGCATTAACATATTCATGAATATTCATATGCAATTACAGGCCGCGCAATTGCTTGATTATTTATGCCATGCGAATGCTTTACTCTTATTATTTATTTTCGGGACATGTGTTCAGCAAAAACATATTTTGTTTTCTCTTTAACTGCTACCCTGTTACAGCACTTCTGAAACTGGTCGAGCTAATTGCTTTCTTTGCTGGTATAGGCTGTCTTACACGAATATCCTCTTCAGTTACTGAAGCAAGTCGTTACTCTACTCGCAGTAAATGACAGAAGAAACTTTTCGAAAGAATGTTTTTTCATCTTAAAAGTATACACGTTTTTGCATCTTTATAAAATAGTCGCATAGCATAAGACGTGTACGTGCTGCAATTGATATTTCTTAACCAGCGATAAATTGAATTTAATTGAATGGAATATAGAATTTAGGCCAAAACGCCAAGCACTGGGACCTGTGAGGTTATTCAACGCTGCAATGGAAATTGACAGTAAAAGGTTTGAAAGGTGTAACACGAAGAAAACCTCGAAGCAGTTGCACTAAGAATCAATTGTTATGCGAGGGTGGAGAGTGAGATGGAAGAAAGAGAATATGAAAGGAGGTACAGTGAAGGGAACGAAAGGGGTTGCAGCTAGGTGCCGAAGACCCGCTGCAAAGAACCTTAAGTAATGCCTAAAGT
Source organism: Macrobrachium rosenbergii (assembly GCF_040412425.1). NCBI lineage: Eukaryota > Metazoa > Arthropoda > Malacostraca > Decapoda > Palaemonidae > Macrobrachium > Macrobrachium rosenbergii. The sequence continues at coordinate 15,204,272 of NC_089741.1, read as the reverse complement.
GCACCACATGAGGTGAACTGACGGCACTATCTCCCCACGGGGACCAGCGATAAAAACTGGAGCTCAAAAGGGCATTTGTGATTATTCAGTACCTACTTGATATGCCGCTGGAGTATGGCTTCGCCACAGCCTTTTAACTTTTACTCCTCTCTACGCAGTAGAAATTTTTCTTGGTGTATGTTACTTGAAGTGTATGTGTTTATGTGTATGTTTGCTTATGTGTATGTGCATGATTAAATGAAAAAAAAACATATTTGTCACGCTAGTTGTGGCGTTGTTTCAAAAGGTCAGCCAAGAATTTCTTCCAAGATCAAAATAAAAAAAAATAAATTACGAAAATAAAAAAAATTTGCTTGCGCTGAGAATCCTTCTTGTTAAAAGGCAAAGAATGAAAACCACAAAAACTCATCGAAAATAATCTTGCATTCAGAACAAGTAATTGTACGGCATGTTATTATTTATATTTTCTAATTACAACCTTCATGTATTTGATAAAGGCCTCCACTTTCTCGAAGGATTCTAGTTTCCTCCAAACGCAAAACAAGGGGGAAATGCATCAACATGTAGTGTTTACCATAATTTCATGAACGATAAGGATTATGTCCTCTCTCTCTCTCTCTCTCTCTCTCTCTCTCTCTCTCTCTCTCTCTCTCTCTCTCTCTCTCTCTCTCTCTCTTCATCTGGAGCTGTCAAACTCATTCCATTGGCTTTGTATGTAGAATAAAAGCTGGGAACTCCCTGTTCTATTTTTTTCTTGCTTTCTAAGACAAGTATGTCTTTACTACATTATAATTATTCCTTCATAAGATCCGTGTTGCAGACGAACCAATAAACCATGAACAGGACTCGAGTGGATACATTAACTTGATATCGAAAACGAAAAGTTGTTAGCCAAAATGGCGAAAAGGTAATTCCTGCATCATCAAAATAAAGGTTATTAGACTATTGAAAGGTAAAAGCTCCTTCTTATAATGCCGCAAAGTTTAATATAAGGAAACACCAGGAAAACATGCGCCGAAGTTTCTCCAGGGCAATCGAGCTTTCTGTACAGCGTATAATCAAGGCCACAGAAAATAGATCTATCTTTCGGTGGTCTCGGTATAATGCTGTAAGAGCCGCGGCCCATGACTCTTTAACCACGAAACGGTCACGCCCCTGTGGTGACCTGTCCTATATCGTTGCCAGTCGCCTGTTTATGACTGAATTTAACCTTAAATAAAATTTTTAAAAGTACTGAGGCTAGAGGGCTGCAATTTGTTATGTTTAATGAGTGGAGGGTGGACGATCAACATGCCAATTTACAGCCCTCTAGCCTCAGTATTTTTTTAAGATCTGAGGGCGGACAGAAAGAGTGCCGACAGAAAAAGTGCGGACGGACAGACAAAGCCGGCAAAATAGTTCTCTTTTACAGAAAACTAAAAAAAAACCTTCTTGTTGGGGGAAAGGCTTGCTGGAGAACGTGTTCTCTCTTTTCTTGGATGAACGCTCGTTGCAGTGACGCAGGTTGAGAACTAGAACTCGTTTCTAATAATAATTCTGTTGTGATACCAGCGATGAAGCTACGTCATCGAAATTGTTGTAGCTGTTCGAGTTCAACCTCCGGAGAATTAAAAAAATTCAATGGTTAATGAGAAACTCTTTATCAGTGATAATGAGTTTCTCATTATAAATTAAACCTTGAAATAATACTAATATATATATACATATATATATATATATATATATATATATATATATATATATATATATATATATATATATATATATATATATATATATATATATATATATATATATATATATATATATATATATATATATATATATATATATATATATATATATATATATATATATATATATATATATATATATATATATATATATATATATATATATATATATATATATATATATATGTATATATATATATATATATATATATATATATATATATATATATATATATATATATATATTGTATATACATATATATAGAGCCTCAATGGCCAAGTCAGTTAGAGCAGCAGCTTCGGACTTCAGAGAGGTCTGTGACGTGGGATCAAATCCGCATCCGACCGTTCAGAGAGGCGGACACTTTGCTATCCGTGTAGACACCCCGGGATTATGTATTTACTCAACGGACAGGTTTCCTTAAAAGCAAATGGGTGTTACAGACTAATACACACACAAACAAATCCACTCCAACATCTCCCAAAAACATATCAGACACATCACACGTCTCGAACTGTCGACCTAACCGCTTCAATGTCTCCTCGCTGCTGGGAGAAAGGGAGCTAGTGACTGGTATACATGTACTGTACATGTGCTACCGGGATCTAAGCGATGTCAGGCAGGGCAGCCGATCGAGACTACGGTCTACCCCAAAACCAAATCAAAGTCCTTCAAAAGAAGACATCATTAAAGAAGATATATATATATACTTACCCTATACAAAAATGGGAAAAAAGCACGTTAAAAGAAGATATATATATATACATACACACACACACACACACACACACACATATATATATATATATATATATATATATATATATATATATATATATATATATATATATATATATATATATATATATATATATATATATATATATATATATATATATATATATATATATATATATATATATATATATATATATATATATATATATATATATATATACATATATATATATATATATATATATATATATATATATATATATATATATATATATATATGATTATAATCACTTTTGTACGTGATTCATTTATCACACATTACCACAGGTGACAAACAAGAGACGGGTTATAGGTTCTGACCAGTTTCGACTTTATTTCCAACCCATTGACGAAGGACTGTTACAGAGTTAGAAGTCACAAATATGTATACTACAGAAACAGTATTGACGAACATACTCAACCGTTAGAGACTACTGTCAAGGTAGGAGTGGCCAAATGAGTTTTGAAGGCCACTCCTACCTTGACACCGGCCTGTGGGTGGATATGTAGTCTGTAACGGTTGTGTATGTTCGTCAGTACTGTTCCTGTAGTATATATATTTGTGACTTCTGTATCAGTCATTCGTCAATGGCTTGGAAATAAAGTCGAAACCGGTCTTATTTTTCACCTGTGGTAATGTGTGATGTTTACATACATACATATATATGTATATATATATGGGGAAATATGTTTCGTTTTAGATTTACTGTGTATATTCAGTCAAAGTGTGATGAAGCAAAAGAGATGCTACAGAGTGGTACTTTGGACGGTGACATAGATGCAAATCACTGCAGTCAGCAGATGTTTCAATTGCTTCAGCAGTTTTGGCTCGGTGAACACACAATATTGAAGCTGGTATGTGAGGCAGTCGACCGAGTTGGTATGCAAGTACGTAAGTTCGTGCGTTAGAAAAATGGAGATTGTGTGTCTAATTGTGCCAAAAGTTAGGTCTGATTGATTATTATCTAGCCAAGAGCGATATCGTCCAGACGTGGCTTTGTGTGCTCCAATCTCTTAGAAACAGGCAGTTAAGGTAAATCCAGACTTCTTTTTTTTTTTCTGTGTGGACTCTGAACTAGTGAATTTACCATATCCAATACACTTATGAATTTGTGGGGAGAATTGGACATAGGCATTTATGTCACTTTAATATTATATTTTATTGTGTTCTGATTTGACATTGATTAACCATGCATTTTATATTTTCATTATTATGTCATATGCTTGTGTACTGTATTTGTGGGAGATTACGGTTTGTTTAATTTTCAACAGATGTCTGTGGTGATGTCTGTGGGGATACTGTGGATGCTGTGGTGATAGAGAAAGAACACTGCAATCTTTGCAGTTAGTGGTTGTTTCAATGTGGTTGACTTTAAGACTAGACGAATAATGTCTAAGATGGAATGTGTGGGAGTTTTGAGTGAAAAGGCGTTTAGCCAGAGTAAGGTTAAATCTTGAATTAGACTATTTTGACTTGGTAATTCATTTGTTATGCATTTTAATTTTCTTTTTGTTAATTCATTACTTGTTGGGTTTTGTTTAATAATAAATCTATTTATGTAGGAAAGATTGTGTTTCCTTAGAATATCCATTTTGAGAGATATGTGTGTTGAGTACCAGAGAGAGAGAGATGTGCGGGTTGAGTACGAGAGAGAGAGGGGAGAGATAGGGTTGCTAGTTACCACGTTTTCTGAAGATAGGCCGCAAAACACGTTACGTAGCATTTCTAAAGAAATGTTTAATCTGTAGGTGTAACATATATATATATATATATATATATATATATATATATATATATATATATATATATATATATATATATATATATATATATATATATATATATATATATGTATGTATGTATATGTATATATATATATATATATATATATATATATATATATATATATATATATATATATATATATATATAAGATAGCACAGTTGCTGAAGCTATCAGAGAGAGAAGGACTGAAGGGAAATCGTATCGCAGGCGGCCGAATAATAACTAGAAATATATTTAGCTTTTCATTGTTACGAACAGACTTGTTAAGAATAAAGCATTTCGGGTTATTCTGCGGGAGAAACTTTTTGAGTTCTCCTGCTCCCTTATCTTTTATTCAGCCCTGATTCAGTATCTTTTTTAAAAGACTCACATTCAAAGCAACCAGCGGGCGTCAGTCGAAGGAAAAAGAACCCGCAGGTGACTAGAAAAAGCTTACTGGATATGAAAACGAGGAACTGAGAGGGTGCATGATGTGGGTGATAGTTCAGGTCGGGTGGGGGAGGGGACCGTGTATTGAAAGAACTAAGGCCTTCAATTTTTTTATCATATCTGGGGAAACGCATGTTTTATTCGTTCTTTCCTGCAGAAAATACAAGGAACTACATCCAAATAACATAAATGCGAGTTATCAATATTCTGCTTCCATTAAAACTTCTGTCAGAAATTATAGTTTCTCTGACAAGGTAGCCATTGAAAGGCTTACATTTGCGCTACTAAGTCAGGAATTGTGGTTTGTGTCTGTGTTGTTCTTAATTTTTTTTTTTTATAATCACAAAACGTTGCATTGAATAACCTCAACGGTGGAAGAAATCAATAAGCATCATACAGATGGATTTTCATACTTGCAATCTCTTGCATATACGCCTGGAATAACAGATTACAACTGAATATTAATAATCCTACATTAACTTCACTTTCATCTTGAAAGGAAAATGATGACGTCACAATTCCAAATTTCCACGATAAAAAAGTTTGAAGCTGCAAGACCAAGCAGACTGTTATCGGACATAAGCAGCTTTCCAAACATAAGGTCAAATGATTGTTCGTGCTTTTATTTGTATTCCATTTACCACTCTTACGCAACTGAAAACAAAAGACCTGTTGACCTATTCTATTTCCTTTACTGAGAAAGTGGCATGGCGCACACTTAGTTCCTTAGCAAAACAGAATATTAAAGATTAAAGACTCAGTCTTTATCATTCTTATAAAATCTAAAAATCAGCTTAATAAAACTTGATGGTCTTTTATGGCAGGAAACATATTTACTACCAAATAAACCGTTGCTTTTAACAAGCTGGAGTTTAAACCACATCTTAAAAATGCTACTAAAAGGTATTAAATGACGTCATGTCCCTAAACAAGGCAGGCTTAATTTGATAACAGTGAGAGAGACTGTAGCTTCTTATGTATTTATATGTCCGTATTCTGCGTCGCCTAATATTATTACAATTACTTTTATTTTCATGACTTTGCATTCACTGTCGACTTTTAATATTATTCATGTTCTTATTCACCTTTTTATTTTGAAGATGAAACTTCGACATCAATAACATAAGAAGACCGATTGAGGAGAGGTAACTTCAAAATGTCATCAGAGTCACTGCAAACAAAGCAAAATCAAAATAAAATATTAAAGAAAATTTTCCGAACTAATAAGCACCAATGATTTACTGAATTTTTTTCAGAGTCTGAGAGTTAAGTTCTAGGGGCCAGAGACAGACGATTTCCGTAAGTATATTATTATTATTAACCATTTCGTAAAAAATTTAAATTTCGATTTTCCAGAATTCTTAGTCTAAGCTAGAATTTAAATTTCCATCAACGACAGTTGTTTGATAAGTCTACGTCATGTATTTTCTCTCTAAATTTATTTAGCTGTATTTCAACACTATTCAGTCAGTAAAAGTTCTTATTCGCTGATTCGTTGCTACTACAAATTATAACATTACTATTTCTTAAAAGCAAAAATAATCTAGCAAAGAAAAATACTTTAGAAAAATGAACAAACATTAAATTTATTTGACGTTCAGTGAAAAAAAAAAATTCTATGAATACTCAACCAAGTTATATTTAGAAACGTGACGAGAACCTATTTAAGTTTTCATAGAAAATATTTTTGTTGTTTTAGAAATCAAATAAATTTAATTTTAATTTATCTTACTAAGATAGTTTCCTTGCTCACGTAAACAAACCGACTCATTCCACGTTAACAGAAGGAATATCTAGGACATCCATCTGTTCATGTAAAAGATCAAAATATTCCTCCGATCTTGCTGTTATCTTTTATTGAAAATATTCTGTGCGGAATACAAAATACACAAGCATACTTTATTTACTTTTTTAACATAATTCTGTCTTACGATCCCGGAAGGATTAATCGACATGTCCTTTTCTTTGAGTCAACGTCAGTCCTTAAAGGACTTTTCCCTTCTATTTCATATATGATGAAGCCTTGAATTTACAAAGAGCCTTACAAGGGATTTGCCGTTCGATTCTTTCACCGCATTGAGTCTGCACTTTAGCTCATAAAGGGGAAGAAATAATCATTCTTATTTTCATTTTGACGAAAACATTTTCTAAAACTCTCTAAATATATTTTTGTACAGAGATGTTTGGATCTACAATGCATTATTTTGTTAGCAGCATCTGACCCAGTTTATATTGTCGAAATCTTTGTTTTTTTCTCTCTTAATTTGACATTTCACAGAACCCCTAAATTTTGCTTTATTTTGGAAACGTGTCATTACAATATTTCAGAGATGTCAAATACATATTTCTCTTGGATTTTTTTTTTTTTACTGGGGGGGGGGGAAGTTTCATTACAGCAATTCAGAGATGTAAAATACGTATTTCTTTGACGTGTTAAGGGATACTTTTAATTAAAAAAAAAATTCTTAGATGTGTATTGAGTATCGATGTACGATATGGTGTTAGTTAGCCCAAGATCCATATAACCCAATAGTATACGAAGAGGATCCCTCAACAAAAGATTGTTTGTCCAGCGGCTTTGTTTGCTTATTTTTTGCACCTCTTCAGAACAATGGTATTTGCTCAATCTATGGGAGTTCTGGGAAACGCATAAAAATATCGTTGTTTCCCCTTTGCTTTATTTGGCCTGCAGGCCTCTCTCTTCATAAGAAACGGAAGAAAATAATGCCATTTTTCTCAGGTACGGATAAAAGAGAATGTATGTATGTATGTATGTATGTATGTATGTATGTATGTATGTATGTATGTATGTATGTATGTATGTATGTATGTATACTTACAAAAGTTTCTGTATTCATGTAATTGTGCTTAGGTAATGTTCCTCTCCATTTTGCATCAAAAGTCCAGGTAGCTTATAATGCGCTCAGTTTCCCGTTGCAACATATATCATTTTTTTAATGCAAATGTCAGGGTGCATTTCAACTCAAATAGACATCTTACTTCATCTTTGGGACAATGATTTTTATCTACAGACAACGTTGCTCAGTTCAATATATATATATATATATATATATATATATATATATATATATATATATATATATATGTGTGTGTGTGTGTGTGTGTGTGTGTGTGTATACACATATTCATACATACATATCTAGATAGTGTGCTTGCGTTTTGTATGTATGTAAGTATTTATGTATATAAGAATTGTATAAGAAACTAAAGAATAATTTTATAGACTCCTTAAATGGTACTACAAACTTGTGTTTTTGGCACGAGAGTGTGCGTATTTCATATCCATGTGTATATATGTATATATATAAATAGATATATATATATATATATATATATATATATATATATATATAGAGAGAGAGAGAGAGAGAGAGAGAGAGAGAGAGAGAGAGAGAGAGAGACCCACTTCAGTGCGGGCTAAGGGTGCCGACTCTCACCGGTGAGAATAAAGAACCATCGTTTATGAGGATTTTTTTTTTATTTTGTAGCAGTAAAAATAAAGCTACTGGAGTATGAACAGTGGCAAGATTTTCTAACAAGTATGTTTGTAATTTTGTCATGCACTTCCCTTAACAGCCAAATAGATGTAACGAAAAAAAAAAGCCATTACTCGACGATGTTCCTCTCTCTCTCTCTCTCTCTCTCTCTCTCTCTCTCTCTCTCTCTCTCTCTTCTTCTTCTTCTTCTTCTTCTTCTTCTTCTTCTGTTCACCGAATTGATGAAATTCAATCACCTGTGTTGTTCAGACAAAAGATCATCTATTGCCAAGATGAGTTGAAATGTACCACTAAGTTACGAAAACGTCAAAACAGACTGATGTTCCCGTAATGCTCAGCAAACTTCAGTGTGTTACTTTTAAATCTCTCTCTCTCTCTCTCTCTCTCTCTCTCTCTCTCTCTCTCATTCAATTATTCAATAAAAATTTTTTTAGCAATTTCTCTGTTTTAATTTAAAAAAATATAGAAGTTTTTACGCAGACTCGTCTCCTTTAAGAGAAAAAAATTATCTTTCTTTCCATTTATAACAGCAATACCCATACCGTCTCAATAAAGGTCACTACAACATCAATAATAACAACGATTACCATCTTCATTATTAACTGTAGATTTTTTGCATCTTTTTTTACTTGATAAAGTTTCACCTTTAGCATTGTCAAAACACCTCCTTCCCAGTGGCGTCACAAATCATATCAAATATAAAGCTGTCAGCAAGAGAATGGAAACCGGTTGTCTTCAGCAAAACAATGGTCTCTCCAAGAAAGTATCTAAGACATTGGCCGTGTTCCTTTGCATGACTGTTTCTCTTTATCAGTATATCTTATAGTGCTGTAACGTAACAATACGCGCCCTCCTGGTTCAAGGTTACTTATTTAGCTAGGTTTGTTAGATATGTGTTTCTCTGTCAGTTTGTAGGATTACGCAGGAAGTTAAGTTCTGAGCTGTTATTAAAGTGCGACCGAAAGTTAAAGGCCTTGCGACTGACAAATGATCAAATACTGGGAGAGATGGGAATATAACTTTAGCAACAATGGAACTTTATCGAGAGGTAGGCATATTATTGCTCATCCTTGGAGGATGGATACAGTATCCGGAGCTCTCGTTTAATATCATCCTTCTATTACAAATGTTCTCAAAAAAAGGGTTACGAAGTTTTATAAACCCTATCGCCATGGAATTTGAATCTCAAAAACCAAACTGATTTTAGATACTTTCTCCTTATTTTCTCAAGTTGGGACCAGAAATTGAGTTAGAGGAAACTGCATTTTAAATACTGAAAATTTTGAAAATGTTTAAGACTTTCGGATCTTTCCTAGATAGTGACCGCCAAGGGTTTTAAACCGGTGTTTATCCACCTTTGCGGCGTTGGGGATGACCGTAAAAACATAAACAAAAGACAGTAATTTTCCTTTATTATAAGATTTAGTTAGTTTCATAACACCAAAAGTGTATCGGCAAGTTATTTCGGCCTTCTGGGAGACGCATATTGGATCCAGTATTTTATTTATTCTCTGTTTAACGTTTCTTTAACTGAATAGCAGAACGTATCACCAGACATCTCTTTATCAGTACCACATTAATGTCATGACTGTTGTCTACATTTCTCAATCATAAACCACTTCATTTAGCTCTGAACTTTTCTAAAACAATTAAATAAATTGTGTAGATTTACTTAAAGACGCACACAGATAATTTAAAAAATTACTCAAAATTTATTCGCTATACGGTCTTCCCTGAAATAATGAAAAAAAAATTGAAAGTAGAAAAGAAAGAATGAAGCGACGTGATTGAATTAACTTTGAATAATAAGTTGTTTATTAATATTACATCGAACGAATCGCTGCTTATCTAATTTTAAGTTTCTTGTATAAGAAAACTATTGTGCCGGTTTGTCTGCCCGTCCGCACTTTTTTCTGTCCGCATTTTTTCTGTTCGCCCTCAGATATTATAATCTACTGAGGCTAGAGGGCTGCAAATTGGTATGTTGATCACCCACCCTCCAATGATCAACCATCAAATTGCAGCCCTCTAGCCTCAGTAGTTTTTATTTTATTTAATGTTAAAGTTACCCATAATCGTGCTTCTGGCAACGATATAGGATAGGCCACCATCTGGCCGTGGTTAAAGTTTCATGGGCCGTGGATCATACAGCATAATACCGAAACCACCGTAAGATAAATCTGTTTTCGGTGGCCTTGATTATACGCCGTAGCCGCTGTACAGAAAACTCTATTGAGCCGAAGAAACTTCGGCCCATTTTTCACTTGTTTTTCAAGCTATCAGTTTGAAAAAAGAAAGTTTGAGCGTCCGTGAAAAAAAAAAAAAAAAAACAGTACACGGTTCCCTTAGCTTCCGCGATGTTCCTTGGAAGATGACGTGTGAGGAAGAATTCCAAGAAACCGAAAGGAGTTATTTTTTCAATATATTTTTGTTGTGTTCTCTTCAAGTTAATTTCGCTCGTGTATAGACTCTGCTAGGCAAAATTAAAGCAGCGGAAAGTCTGTAGTTGATGACGCTATACAAGTCCTTGAAGTCTAAGCTACTAGAAAAACTGCTGAAAAATGTACCTAAGATTAAAAAAAAGAGACTCTCTCTCTCTCTCTCTCTCTATCTCTCTCTCTCTCTACATATAATATATATATATATATATATATATATATATATATATATATATATGTGTGTGTGTGTGTGTGTGTGTGTGTGAGTGCTTGCATATATGTGTCTGTATACTGAATCCACCATACCTGGAGAATTATTTTGATAAGTGCATCTGCCTGGCCAGGATTCGAACCTAGGACTTTGGTATAGAATCAGGGATAAATATGCTCTTATCGACTCTACTGTACATATACCTGTCGTATTCAGGTTCTGTGCGTAGAATCGATATCACCCCATCTCCGCTACCCGTAAGGGGTTAGAGCCGTAAGGGCACCTCACGTGGGCCACTGTAGGCATTACTTAAGGTTTTATGAAAAGTCCTTTTGGCCAACAGCTGCAACCCCTCTCATTCCTTTTACGGGACCTCTGGTCATGTTCTGTTTCTTCCATCTTATTTTCCACCCTCTCCTAACAATTGTTTGTTTCATAGTGCAACTGCGAGATTTTCCTCCTGTTACACCTTTCAAACCATTTTTCTCTGTTTCCCTTTCAGTACTGAATGACCTTAAAGGTCCCAGTGCTTGACTTTTGTGCTAAATTTTACGTTCCATTCCTTTTATACCCCTTCTCCATCACGATAGCTCACTGGTAAGTTTCCATAATTTTTACACGCATGTATACGAGACAAAAGCTCATTATTTACCAGTTATTACATGCTCACCAATGATGGGGGAGGTAAGAGAGACAGAGCCATGGAGCATATTATATGCAGATGACTTTGTGTTGTGTGCAGAGAGGAGAGAGGATCTGGAGGGAAATGGGGATAAGCAGGTTAAAAACAGAATATGTGTACCACCGTTAAGGGAGATAGCAGGGAGAGTATAAGGTTGGATGGAGAAGAAAAAAGAGAGTAGATGGACAAATTCAAATACTTGGGGGCTATAGTAGAGGTTGGTGGAAGAATAGATGAGGAAGTACGAGTACAGCATCGGGTACAAGCACCTTGGAGCAATTAGAGGGCTGCCTCTGGAGCCCTCTGTGACAAAAGAGTGCCATTAAGACTAAAGGGAAAGTCCTGTAGGGGAGTGGTAAGACCGGCTATGTTATATGGTACAGGAACGGCAAGTATGGCAAGGGCAGAGATGAAAGTGGACGCAGCAGATATGAGAATGTTTGTTGAGATGGATGTCTGGCGTAACGAGGAGGATAGGATTAGGAGTAAGTATATCAGAGGGTCAACAAAGATGGCTGAAATATCACAGAAAGAGCAGAAGGGGAGACTGAGATGGTGCGGACACCTACTGAGAGGGGAGGAAAACCATATTGGAAGGCATGCTGTGCAGATGGCAGGGCAGGGCAGAAGACGAGGAAGACCGAGAAAGAGCTGGAGCGACTGCGTGAGGAAGGACTTCAGAGAGAAGGAACTTGACGAAGCAGAAGCGCACCGCAGAGTAGATGGAAGCGGTTCATCCAAAACGGCGACCCCCTATAGAATCGGAACCAAGCTGAGAAGAAGAAGGTTACATACTTACCAATCAGCTGTCATGGTGGAAATGGGCTGACATAGAATTTAAGTACAGAACCTGAATTCGACAGGAATGTGTACAGAAGAGGAATACCTTTTATTAACGTGTTAATGACATTTTTTCAATGCTAATGTGAAATTTATTTTTCTAACATGCTTCTATGTTTCCAGAGTGCATAGATACGGTTCACCGAAATGCTAAGTTCAGCGTGGAAGCAGAATTTTATAATTATGTTCCATTACTTGAGACCCGTCACAGGCATTCTTAAAATTGCATTTTAGAGTCTAAGCCCAGTGTTAAAATTTATGTAATTTCCATAACGAAAATTCTTTCCTAAATGCATAAAAAATGGAACCTCTTACACACCTTCAACAATTTAAATTTCCTGACATTTTAAGAAATTCTCTGAACATTCATTCTTACACTTGTATTTTAGAGTCTAAGCCCCATGTTCAAATTGATGTAATTTCCACGAGGGATTTTTGTCATGAACGCATTATAAAATTGTTGTCTTACACTCCTTCAGCACCTGAAATTTCCTGAAGTTTTAAGAAAATCTCTAGACACGGTTTCCTGATGATAATCTTTCGATTGTTCGAAAGAAAATAAAGCACGAACCATAGACAGATATTTCAAATCTGAACTCACTATTCACAAACTGATTCAGGTTTTAGCTTTCTGAAAAGGAAAATATTGTGCCGGCTTTGTCTGTCCGTCCGCACTTTTTTCTGTCCGCCCTCAAATCTTAAAAACTACTGAGACTAAAGGGCTGCAAATTAGTTATGTTGATCATCCATCCTCCAATCATCAAATATACCAAATTGCAGCCCTCTAGCCTCAGTAGGTTTTATTTTATTCAAGGTTAAAGTTAGCCATAATCGTGCCTCTGGCAACGATGTACGACTGGCCACCACCGGACCTTGGTTAAAGATTCATGGGCCGCTGCTCATACAACATTATACCGAAACCACCGAAAAATAGATCTATTTTCGGCGACCTTGATTATACGCTGTACAGAAAACTCGATTGCGCTGAAGAAACTTCAGCGCATTTTTTACTTGTTTGTTGTTTATGACTATGCCTGTCCAAAATATCATTTTATGAATAGTATCAAACATACAAAGCACTGACTTCAAATCAGCCTCGATTCCCACAAGGATTTTAATCATCGCGTTTCAAAATCGACATGATTTCCAGAAAAATTTGTCTCACCAGAGCCAGGGCCCGGGTACGATTTACTGGACAGTCTGAGTGGTTTCGTGCCGCTCCATTAAACTCCTTTGTATCTCCGTTGACTTAAGCAATGAATTGGGTGCCCTACTTTGTAGTTAGTCGACTTTGTCTGGCCTCAACCAGAGGTGTGCAAGGGCATAGGATTAGTGCCTTCATCCAAAAGTATTTTCGGAGAAACCAGGTGAGTAACACGCTTTAAAGAAACCTCGTCTAGAATGAAAAGGCGTGTGTGTGTGTATATATATATATATATATATATATATATATATATATATATATATATATATATATATATATATATATATATACATATATATATATGTATGTATATATATATATATATATATGCATATATACACACGTATATATACTGTATATATATACATATGTTTGAAGATAGATAGATATGCGTGTGTGTGTGTGTGCACCTGTGTCTGTATGCGGGCACATGCATGTATGTGTATGCGTCAGGTGAGAAGGAAAACGTGTATATGAAAGAGAAATTAAAACATGTAGATCTAGTAGTAACTCCAGTCAATAAACAGCCACGTGCAACATTTCATTCACTAATAGATTTGCATCATTTGGGTATTAGAAAAGCACTTCAGGTTTTCGTAACAGGAGACATTCGAGGCAAGGGACGCTTCTGAATCCTTTTTTGCTCGAGTTCCAGGAACGTTGGAAGTGAAGAGCTTTTCTGAGGCGATTGCATTCGTTATCTTCAGCTCGCTGCTTTTGAACAAGAATCATCACATCCAATTAGCTCTTACTCGCCTGCAAAAATTCACTAGATGCATATTGATGGATGCAGCCGTTGTACGTGCGTTCGTATGTGTGACTGACATCGAAGCTTGAGCAGAACTGCATGAGTTCTGTCTTCCACTGTCTCTGGTTCATCAAAGGCAATTTACCTTGTTCAATTTAATACAGAGTTTAGGCCAAAGGCCAAGCACTGGAAACTATGAGGTCATTCAGCGCTGGAAAGGAAACTGGGAGGAGGTCTGCCTGAAAGGTGCAACAGGAGGAAAACCTCGCAGTTGCACTATGAAACATTTGTTAAAAGAGGGTGGATAGCGAGATGGAAGAAAGATCGTATGAATGGAGGTACAGTAAAAGGAATGGAAGGGGTTGCAGCTAGGGGCTAAAGGGATGCTGTAAAGATGCAAAGAACCTTTAGTAATGCCTACAGTGCACCCCGTGAGGTGCACTGGCGGTGCTACCCCCCTACGGAGAATTTACCTTGTTGACCACAAGATCATGGCTTCAACCAATATTTCTACAGTACATCGATGTTTGTGCCTACAATGATGTTTGCATTTGTATAATATCTATTTTTCTGGCAATAACCAATCAGTAAGTAATGTTTACTCCTGTTAACGTCGCAAGGTTATCTAAAGGTGGTATATTTGTCTCTGAATTAAATCCGTTAAAAAAGCTATAAATTATGTAAGTTGATATAGACATTTAGCTTTAAAGAGTCATAAAAGGATATAAAAAAATGCGAGCATGATATTAGGATGGAAGATATCATGGCAATATACAACTGTTAATTGTAGATATCTGAAAAAGTCAAATCTTGATTTCTCATTTCCAATACTGTGTTCATTGATCATACCAGCATGATACATAACACAAAAATACCTGTATATTTCATAAGTATGTATGTATGTATGTATGTATATATATATATATACATACAAACATACAGACATACACGCATACATACATATACATTTATATAAAGAAACAGAGAGAGACAGACAGACAGAAAGAGTTCAATGCAAAATAATCACCTGTATTAAGAAAGTAACACGCGTTTAAAACAGCTTCAAGGTTCCTGGAAAGTTAGTCAAGAAAAAACTTGAATATGGAGATTTGATAAGTGTAACACGTGGGGAATTTTGCAGCGAGAAAGAGCTACTTTATAAAAATATCTCGAAGTGTCATCACACATGCTGATTCCGCCGCAGTGCCTCTTTCCACACATGCAACACACCTACGCATGAGCGGACCGAGGGTCGTGGTTTCCACAAGGCACGAGACAGGAACTGGTAAGAGAATGATCTTTCGCTCTGGGGACGAAAATTCCAAATCTCTCGCTGCAAACAAGCGCTTCTCATCTGCATCGGCTGAATGGGGGAGGAATTTCTCATTTATATTTTTTTTTTATTTTTGTATCTAGATGTGAGCTCGTTGAATACTTATTTCCATCAACTCACTCATATAAATTTTCTTACTTTTTAGTTTTCTGTAAAAGAAAACTATTGAGGTGGCTTTGTCTGTCCGTTCGCACTTTTTCTGTCCGCCATCAAATCTTAAAAACTACCGAGGCTAGAGGACTGCAAATTGGTGTGTTGGTCATCCACTCTCCAGTCATTAAACATCCAAATTGCAGCCCTCTAACCTCAGTAGTTTTTATTTTATTTAAGATTAAAATTTGTCATAATCGTGCTTCTGGCAACGATACAGGATATGCCACCACCGTACCGTGGTTAAAGTTTCATTGGCCGCGGCTCATACAGCATTATACCGATACCACCAAAAGATAGATCTATTTTCGGTGGCCTTGATAATGCGCTGTAGCGGCTGTGCAGAAAACTCGATTGCGCCGAAGATATGCGTTCGCTGAATACTTATTTACGTCAGCTCACTCATAAATTTTCTCACTTTTTACTCCTTGAAACTAAACTCTTCACCCAAAAAAAGTTTCCTGCAATGACTGTTGATGAAACCTGATGACTAAAGATTATTGCTTATTATTCCCGTACAGTAACTTGATTTCAAAATTTACCCTTTAAAAAAAAAAGTTTTATCAAATAAGATAATTTCATCTGATAAAACTTTTCTTCATAAACGGAAGATTTTAAAACAAAAATACGATATGGGAATAATAAGCAATAATCTTTAGGCATCAGATTTCATCAACAATTTCTCCGGGGAATTTTTTCCCAAGTGGAAAAAATTTGTTTCAGATAATTAAAAGAAAATCTGTGAGTGTAAGTATATATAAAACTACATGAAATGAAAGCAAATCAGACATGTCATTGCTGCTGGTAGTAAGACAGCTAATTTTCATTCTATTTAATTAAAATTCTGCTCATGCAAATACGTGGAAACAGGGAAATCGCATTCCTTGATCGAAAAAGGAGTCGCAGTGAAAAAAGTTTTTGCGATTCCATCTAACCTTTGATGACATCACTGGTTAACACCTGAATAGAAAAATCTTTTAGTAGCACATATTTCTTTTTATTCTATATTCAAGGAAAACAAAGTGAGAGGAAAACAGGACTATTTCACTTGTTTCTGGATGTCAAATGGCAAAGGGTATTTATAAGCATACAAGACGAAGCGTTCTGGATGTGCAACACCGTTTTTATGACGTTTCCTGAGCTTCCCCCACTTCTCTTAATGGATGTTCTTCCGATTTCGTGATGGAACAAGACAAAGCATAAAATCAGTCTTGTACTATTTACTCATATATATATATATATATATATATATATATATATATATATATATATATATATATATATATATATATATATATATATATATATATATATGTGTGTGTGTGTGTGTGTGTGTGTGTATAAAATATATTTACATATATATATATATATATATATATATATATATATATATATATATATATATATATATACGCCCAGTATAAACGATGGAGTCTCATGGCCTACAGGTTAGAATGCTAGCCTCACTTGTGCGAGAGCCCAAGTCCAGTTATCGAGCGAGGCGAACCGCCATAGGCACGATGAACTTCATTACATAGTACCCTGGTGACCTAAGGCAGTTATTTATGTATCTAGTCGAAAGGGGTAAACGATGCAGTGTTTGTAAGGGAGTTCGACAGAATACTGATAAGTCTTCTGCATATGAGTATGAAGAAGTTAATGTTGCGGAAATTTCCCAAACAGATGTCCACCTCTTATTCAGCAATTAAAAGATGAATACGGCAGTAATGTCTTGTCGTTGGAAACATGTACGGAAGTATGCAAGTATGAGTATGCGCTTGTATGTGGTTGTGTATGTTGTATTTAGGTGTGTGTGTGTGTGTGTGTGTGTGCGTGTGTGTGAAAGGAGATAATATAGTTTGATAAAATACTCGTATGAAGCTATAAAGGGAAGCATTTCGTTTGATAAAGAACAAGCACACACATTTGTGACTCTCTCTATAACGCTGTCAAGCAGGCAAGATTTTTTTTTCTTGGTATTAGTGAGTCTATGTTTCAACTCTATTTATATGGTTCTTATACACGGGATTAGTTAGTATTATTTCGTCGGATTCCTCGTTTGTGCCCAGGCAACTTGTTTAGACAGTTTTGAGAAGTGAAAAAGTGAGTGAATTCTTGGAATCTTTGGGTTGTGATCCACTCCTTTCCTCTTTTACATTACATTCGGTGTATGTTCTGTTAACGGAACTTCGAAATTTTTCAAACTCCGCTAGGGGACACCTGATCTACATCGTTTGCCTCGCTGTCGAACTTCTCAGTTCCAGAGGTCCTTCATTCCTCCACCGTTAGTCTAATGGCAAGCAATTGATTACTCTGCATGGAAAATGGCCACAATCATGCAAGTCGGCCATATTGCAGCTCCCCTAGGATGTCGTGCAACTGTAACCTCAAAAGTTCAAGGGAAGATGCAGTGCATTACTATCCTACAGCAATTCTAAATTACAATTTACTTAAATTTTTATCTATTTATTTGTTAACTTGTTAATTTAGTTTTTATTGTTTAGTACCTGATCTCTTCTTTCTGCATTTCTTATTACCTTCTGCTGCTTCTTTCAAATGAATGTCATACTCTCTGGAAGCTTGAAATTCTAGTCAGTGGCCCCTGTGGGCTTTTTCCATAGGAACAGGGTTCATCTTCTGAATAATAATAATAATAATAATAATAATAATAATAATAATAATAATAATAATAATAATAATAATAATAATAATAATAGAGTTTGATTAACCTTCACTGACCACGTTCCCACGCCCTGTGTTAAATCTTGTATAGATCCTATGCGCTTCAAGACTCCCAATCACAAATACACAATAACTGGTTCCCATAAGGGAACGGTTCCTTGCTCCGAGTTACAAACTTCATAATGCAGTTTAAGTGCAATGATGATAGCTGTCTGCTGGGCATTTTTATTGGTGTTGTCCTTCCTCCTTTGCGACTTTGCATGATGAAAGAGAAATGTAGTTAACTGAATGTTAACTCCTGTGAGTCTGAATCTCGCAATTATTGTTCAGTAGACGTGTAATACTTTTACGAGAATGTGCCTCCCATTTCATAGCAAGGCGAGGTACGAGTAAGATCCGGAGTCTGTAGCTTACTAGTTTATTTGCTGTAGGCTACATGTTTTTTATTAAGCTGGCTTTATGCTAGCGCGTGCTCTTGCTCATAGAGCAGCCCGTAAATTTATTTACAAAACATTCGCACAGGTCAAGGGCTCGTGCGAGCCGCAATGTAGCTTCTGACCTCTGACAGGTAGAAACAGAGATTAAGTACAAGCATTTGTGTTTGTACACAGAGAGAAATAAACATATAAAATGGTACAGGCTGTTGGACTGAAGATCATACATACATTGTTGGAAAGCTGGCAGTGCAATACATACAATGGTAATAATACATAAAATGTGACAATAATAATGATGAAGATATATATGCGAAACTCGCACGAGGGGAGCTGTCTTCCAGCCGCATGTTTCGTTCGCGGGTTCCCTCCTTGTCACAAGATAATGGCGGTCGCGGTGTAGGTGTGTGTAGGATCCACGTGTGGGCGCTACAGTGTAAACAAAGTATCCGTTGATATCTTAAGGACTGGTATTTAACTATTTCATTAAAAAAAATATCCATGCAGGATCAGATGTTGCGTTCACAATATTCGTGAGTCAGTTCATTTTTTTAACAATTCATGTAACAGTAACTTTAGACATCATAACATTTAAAACCCACAACTCATAAGATGTTTTGACTTCTAGAACAGTTTCTTTTAATTCCTGCACACTATTCAATCAATAAATAGCGTTTAGTGACTGCAGGTAACGTCTCGCAATTACCATAAGTGCATTTGGATGCATTAGCTCTAACGACTGCAGCTAACTTCAGGCTATCACCTTAACCGCTTTTAGATGCTTTGGTTATGCAACGCTAACGAGCTGCCGATCCTGAAAATTACGCAAATAAACTTAATCTTTAAAAGGTAAGTTATAAATAACCGAAGAAAAAGATGTTATGATATCCCTTGCTAGTTCAAATTGACTATGAACAGGACTTTATGGTTACTCCTGTGGTATCTACAGTAATCTCATGACGCGCAGATTAGTTCTAGTTAGTTAATTTTGGGTTGACAGGCGATAGTTAACCTTTAAGATTTCTAGAAAAAAAATTACTACTTCAGGTTGTGATGATATTTACACAATCCGAAATATACATAATTCACGGTTATTCTTATATTTTAATTATGTTTTGATAAGTTTTCACTAATATGTTGGTCTACTGAAATGTGTGCAGAGCCACCCATAATGGACGTGAGTTCTAGTGCTTAATGAGTCCATAAATCCTTTTTAATTCCAGTAATAAGTTTTTACCTGAATTTCCCAGACCTGAGTGTATACTTTTTTCTTGATTTAGGTTTCTAAATTGGCTGTATTTTCTCGACGATTTTACCCTCGCAGGCTTTCCTGAGAAGATTCATGCCTTGTTAAGACTTAACTGCCTATAATCAGTATTAAATGAACATATCCTCCGCATCATTTAGATAAGAAATCATCCTTTGCTCCGGGCTCTAAGCAGAAAGTTTAAGATGGTTGTATAATTTTATATATTCTATCAGTTTTGATCAAAAGAATGAGAGGAAGAAGAAAATAGATTGCAGGTGATCGCTCATATTTATCTCTTAAGAAGAGCGATGCAAAGAACTAAAGGATCCTCCGATCAAGAAAAGAACCTTATTTTTCTCCTGAAAAGGATATCAAATCATCAATATC
Source organism: Macrobrachium rosenbergii (assembly GCF_040412425.1). NCBI lineage: Eukaryota > Metazoa > Arthropoda > Malacostraca > Decapoda > Palaemonidae > Macrobrachium > Macrobrachium rosenbergii. The sequence continues at coordinate 15,183,670 of NC_089741.1, read as the reverse complement.
AACAAAATTTTATAGACCTCCTAGAAACCAACAACTTATAAACCTTATTCTTAAGGACAACATAGAAAAGCAATATCACATAACAACAGCAAAATTTTTATCTTCTTTGCACAGAACGGAGTAAAGTGTGGCAGGTACACGCAAGCGAGTTTGAGATATGAAGTCAAGCTTCATTCATTAGCTTCTATATTCCTGATGTAATTTCTTGAGCAGTGGGTAGCCATGATTTATGCTGCAAAATCCGGAGGGACATCAATCAGATAGGTCGTTGTACAGGTGCATCACAATCAGTATCAGTGATAAGAAGACACAAGGTACCTTACATTAAATCAGAAAATCCTTCAATCAATCGGTATAAGAAATTTCACCACTCTAACACTGACTCACACAGATTCATGAAGAGCTGATTTTCTCAGCTATCTTTATCTAGGTATCTATCTATCCCTCTGTTACACAACCAATACCACTATATCACCTGCGCCTGTGTGATATAATAGGAATATTAGGGAGAAAAGCAACAAGGTGGGGTCTAACCCCGAAGCAGAGAGAGACTCGCCCTTGAAAGATGAAGGGTTATAGAAGTCACTAAAAATGGGAAATGAGAAAAACATTCCAAATCTCGGTTCTAGAAGAGGAAGAAAATGTCATCGAAAAGAGTAACCCTGGAGCATTGAACACCACAAATTAAATTGGAGGTGTTGTAGTATGCTGGGTGTTACAAGATTTTCCAGGAGAGAGAACTCTCACCCAACTCGACAGAATTATAAAAAACAGTTTGGGTAGGCAGATAAACTGGAAAACACGTCTTCAGCTCTGAACTTGAATAAATAGCGGTATTCCAATTTAAATATAACATATCTCAATTAGAGATTTTTCCTAAGAAATCGTATTTTATATACAGAGTCTTGATTATCTTGTTATTTTTCCTCGATTTTAATGTTTTGAAAATATTCAAATAGATTTTTATGCAAAGTGGCTAAGCAAATACAGATTTTTACCACTATTTAAAGGCAGGTACATGAGACATTTTACAAATGGCTCATTTTCAGCCGAAATGTTTACCGCCCTTACTGGGAGTTTAACAATGTTTCCTTGTTGCTGTTTAAGACTTCATTAGCATGAAGATTAAACCGTAGTTTCTTAAGCTCCCTGGCGCTGGAAAATAAGATCGAAGGATTAAAATTTCACATCAAGGTCTGGAGGGTCGATGAGTTTTGTAGGGAAAAAAAACATTTTTAGTCCCGTAGTCCTACAGGCAAGGGAATGGGTGACGAATGTTGACAGGAGCAAGGTGGGGAGGATAATAGAAAAAGTGGTAATCAGGTGGGAGAATGGAAGAACTTTATTCGCACAAGTATTTAGGGGTAATTGTCATGAGAGTTAATAGTTTTTGGGAGGAAGGAGAAAGTGGTGGATAGAAGGGGTACAGGAAATGGCGGAACGGAAATGCTTTGGTATCCTAGAAAGGCCAGCGCTCACAGAATAGACGTTACTTGTAGATAAGCTGCTGATGAGTATTTCGCATAGGTTTGTGTAGCTCATTTTGTGTGAGTTTTCTGCACATGATATTTAACATAGATTTAGCAAGGACTATAGCAGCGACTTTTATTTTCCTCCTCCGTGAGAAAAGTTACTGAAAAAAGTTAATGCGTTGTGTGTGTGTGTGTGTGTGTGTGTGTGTGTGTGTGTATGTGCATTCGTCGGCCATGCCTGCGCGTGTTAGGAATTTGCACCTGTAATTATAGATTTAGAGCGCAATGAGTATAAATCGTGAAGTTAATTGCCGTGGAAATAAAAACGAGGTGTTTATGTTGATTTCGAAACCAGGGAAAATTTCCATCAACGAATGAGCTCGGCCTTATTCCATTGCTAATACTTTAAAGCTGAATGACCGGTAAACACGCCAGGTAATCCGGCTGTTGCCCGCTTTACTTAGATAAGGATTCTTTCCTCAAGATAAGCAATTCAAGAATGTACGTTCTTAAAGGCTTTACATAACGTCAATGTTTCTTTCAATACAAAAACCTTTGTAAAATGTATAAGCGTTGATTCTTTATTAGTGAAATACTTAAGAGTGCATTCTGTTTGAAAGTAGATTGGTGAGATAATAAACTGTTGATAACTTAATGATTAGCCCGTTCATAAAGGTCACTGAATCTTTGTGAAGTAAATTTTGAGTTTCGTAATCTACGTTTCGTAGGACTGGAAACTATCCTACTACTACATCAGTAGAACGGTTACAGATCAAGCGTTGGAATATGACGTTGCCGTTAACTTTGCTGCTTATTTTCACCAAGTACTAAACTTTATTAATTTCTGGACTTTTCGAATGGTTAATTATTATCATTAGGAAACTGCACCCTGGATAAATGCATGTAAGTATACAGCAACGCCACGAATGCTTCTGTATGCGTCTTTCATACACCGAAGAGACAGAAGGTAGTCTGCTGAGCTTATCTGTGCATCTGCCATGTTTGGCTTCACACACACGTATTATATTTGCCTCGACAATAAAAACACCGTCAATTTACATCGAAAACAATATTTTATCGACGAAAATAGTTTCTTTGTATGGCGGATATGAATTTCGTTATTAAAACTCGCTGTAATAATTTCTATTTTTGTAACTGACATTAGTTTTCGCAACTACTGAAGCGTTGATGATGGTTGCTCTCTGAAAATCAATGTTGTCTAAAACATTAGGCACTTTATTGCATTTAATTGTTTTTTGTTTTATTTTACTGCATCCTATGTTATCGTTCGAAAGATAGAAGCGGTACCTCGACATCTTAAAAAATAAAAAAATAAAATTATTGTTTGCCCTACTTGTATCATTTAAACTTCATTAGTATATTCCAATGATACCTTACCGGCTAACTGTAGTCGAATTTGGATCATTTGTTTTCCTTTAGTGTTGATACGAGAAGTTAGCTCTTTGTCCTCTTGTCTTACCTTTCAGACATGCATGTAGACTAATTCCTTATAATGTAACTCGCTTTTTTATCATTTCTGAAAACTGTAGTTTCTGCTTTCGCTGCGATTTTCAATGCGCATCCAGTGACACTAACTCACTTTCACCATATTATCGCTGGTTAAACCACCGACTTTTGGCACTTTCTAGTCTTCAAATTTTCTTCCACTTTTCTTCATTGCTTTAACAGGTTAACCATGTGCCACAACCGTTCTTAAATTGTTATTAGTCTAATCAGATCTCCCACTAACCTCCCATCGAAGGGTCAGTCTTTTCTAAGCATCCTACTTACTGCCTGGGATCTCAGAAACTCAGAATATGAAGTATATGAGATATAAACTTTATAAAAATGCAACAAAAATAGCTGTAATGGATAACTGTGCTGTAAGTATGGTGACACTTTATTTATGTTCTTGCAGGTGTGCGTCATTGCGTGCTTGAGTATAAAAGGAGTTCCTTCAATGAATTAAAGATTTATCTCCATGTGTTAGTAACCATTAATTTTAATTCTAGCTTTACTCTCCCAATCGTATACTTGTTAAGTGATAATTCAGCGACAGGATTATGTAATTAAGTCAAGTAACACTAAACTTAAGAGCAATAATTTCTTAATATCTTCAAAAGTTTTCCAAAACCTGGTAAGGAGGGGTGGAGTCAGGAAAGGCATCCGTCTATAAAACATCTGCCAAAACAAATTATGAAGCGAGCTGTTCAATGAGTGTTGGAAACACCTGTAAAAGGCTCATAAAAAAACAGCGACCCCGACTTCATATCTTCAGAAGTATTAGGAAATTCCGTCTTTTTCTTTTTTTTTAACAATCTTAACTCGGAGGACGCAACGCACCAAGTTAGTCTTTCGTAATTCTCGCATTTTCTTGAAGCGGTTGTTTTGTGAAACTTCTGGCTTCTGAATTGCTGTGTTCGCCATTCCGCTGAAGTTTCGAAATAGAATTGAAAGTAATTGTCCTCTGCACAGTCACCTGTAAATCTCTGTCTTTAACAAATCGTTAAAGACATCATTACAGTTGAATGTTGGGGAAAAGGCCACTGCTTGTTATACGAAACAAGCATCTCACTTTGCTCTGTGACCATACCCGAAAAATTTCTTTCAATTATGATATTTTCTGGACGAAAAATAAATTTCTTGATTGTAAGTTAGTTCAGCTATGTAGAGAGAATGCATCTGAGTGTCAAGGTACAGGACTACACTAACTACTCTGTTGTAATATTTAGTTCAATTCTTTAGCAACATATATAAACAATCTTTTTCCCACTAGCCCTCATCTCATTATGTCTCTCTGGCTCTTTATCTATTGGTAGTGTTTCAACACAAAGTAGTTTCTTCTAATATGTGGCTCCTGAGAAAAATACACACGCGCACACACACACACACACATACACGCACATTACCGCCAGTTCCACATTCATACTTCACCTGCTGAATCGGAGATAATCCCCAGTGCAGAAAATTTCCAAACTAGCCTGCTTCAAACGCCTACAAAAAAAAATGCTCACCAGTAGCAAGTCGGAACCTCTTCATAAAGACATTCACCTCTAATGCAAGCACTCTTGACTGAGCCGTTCCTGGGTGTTGGCTTACAAATTACAGCGCTGGATAAGATCTTTTTCCTTAAAGTGAATAGTTTTTGCCAATATAAGGGAACGGACCTAAAACACCCATCTTATAGTGCCTAAGGACGCAAAATCTGGTCTAAGCCCTATGAGACCAAAATAAGGAAGAAATAATAAGACCAGAATATATCTTGAAACCATTCACGTGAGATTCTTCTCAAATCCGTGTAGAAAGTGCAAGTACCATCGTAGACTGTAGCTGAAAATAAGTAGCCACAGAAAAACAAATGGATCTTAGACTATAGCTGTAAAATCAGTAGCAACAAATGAACAGTTGCATCATAGACTATAGCTGTAGACGTAACCACAGAAGAACAAGAATTGGATCGTAGACTATAGCTGTAGAAGTAACCACAGAAGAACAAGAATTGGATCGTAGACTATAGCTGTAGAAGTAACCACAGAAGAACAAGAATTGGATCGTAGACTATAGCTGTAGAAGAAGTAACCACAGAAGAACAATATTTGGATCGTAGACTATAGCTGTAGAAGAAGTAACCACAGAATAATAAGAATTGGATCATAGACTATAGCTGTAGAAGAAGTAACCACAGAAGGACAAGAATTGGATCGTAGACTATAGCTGTAGAAGAAGTAACCACAAAAGGACAAGAATTGGATCGTAGACTATAGCTGTAGAAGTAACCACAGAAGAACAAGAATTGGATTGTAGACTATAGCTGCAGAAGTAACCACAGAAGAACAAGAATTGGATCGTAGACTATAGCTGTAGAAGAAGTAACCACAGAAGAACAATAATTGGATCGTAGACTATAGCTGTAGAAGAAGTAACCACAGAAGAACAATAATTGGATCGTAGACTATAGCTGTAGAAGAAGTAACCACAGAAGAACAATAATTGGATCGTAGACTATAGCTGTAGAAGAAGTAACCACAGAATAATAAGAATTGGATCATAGACTATAGCTGTAGAAGAAGTAACCGCAGAAGGACAAGAATTAGATCGTAGACTATAGCTGTAGAATAAATAGCCACAGAAAAACAACAACTGGATGTGATAGAAATATTACTTGTCTCGTCTGATGAAGCGCCAGTCAAGAGTTTGAATGCATATAGCCTACCTTTACTGGAAGAGGCTCGGAATCCAGTTGACTGCCTGAACTCTAGCTCTTCGCTCTTACTACTCTTTCCTTTCTTACTGGAGTGAGATAATTTTGTTGAAGTTTGGTTTTGCTTTTTTTCCTTCACCATTTCTGTTTTGACAGACCTGCCTTTCTTTTCTTTCTTCAACTCTTCAGCTGTAAACCTTTTAAGAACAGTCTGCAAACTATAACCCAAGAGGACTCCAAAGGGAAGTCAGGCTGCAGAAGGAGACGGGTTATTAGAAAAGGTGACAGATAAATAACTGTGAGGGAACAGAAAGAAAAACGATACGGGTGAATTCAGGAGGCGTCAGCATAAAGCAGGAATGAATTTCCTCCTCACTTAAACATTTGGAGGGCAGAAGATTCCACAACTGCATTAGGCAAACTCTTCCACATTTTAGTTGTAGCCAACGTAAAAGTCCTTGCAAACTGAGTAGTAGTAAACCTCATACTAGAAAACGGTAAGCTGTTTGTAGTGGCAGCCTGCCTAGTGTTGGGAGCAAAAACAGCTGGATCAGGTAAAGACTAGTGCAGAAGATGTTTGTCGTTGTGGTACATTTTACACAATCAAATAATTAACTCGCTTGATGCCTATGCTGTAAGTCAGGATTAAGAGTTGGTAAAATATTTTCTTGCCCATATGTTTACCCGTTTGATCTTTCATAGTTTCATCCGACAATAATTTTTCTTCTTTGCCATCCGATATACTTTTTCATATCAAGTTTTATTCATACATACATACATGTATGTATAAATATACATATATATATGTGTGTGTGTATTTATGTGTACATATATACACACATATGTGTGTGTGTCTGTGGTGTTTTGTTTTCCAAATAATCTTGAATTATACAGAAATTGTTTACCTCTTCTTTAGTATATTCTTTACGCCGTGTCGAGTAAGCCGTCGCTTAAGCCTCTTAGGGTGTTCCCCTGTTGTTCATAATTTTATCAAAAAAAAAAAACGAAAAAGAGTGAGTATAAGCCTAAGAGACATCGGGCCCTGACTAATGTCTTGAAGTACGATTTTCCCTTGGGCAAAACTCTTAACAGAACTTACTTTTTTCTGTGTAAGCCTTCTTTTATCGAATTAACTTTCTCAACTTCCATTTTTAGTTTTCTGTAAAAGAAAACTATTGAGACGGCTATTTGTCTGTCCGTCCGCACTTTTTCTGTCCGCCCTCAGATCTTAAAATCTACTGAGGCTAGAGGGCTGCAAATCGGTATGTTGATCATCCCCCCTCCATTCATCAAACATAACAAATTGCAGCCCTATAGCCTCATTAGTTTTTATTTTATTATTAAGGTTAAAGTTAGTCATGATCGAGCGTCTGGTACCGCTGTAGGTGCCAACAACACAGGCCATCACCGGACCGCGGCTTAAAGTTTCATGGCCGCGGCTGAGAGCTTCATGTGCCGTGGCTGAGAGTTTTCATACAGCATTATACGCTGTACAGAAATCTCGATTGCGCCGAAGAAACTTCGGCCGTATTTTTTAAGTTTCATGGCCGCGGCTGAGAGTTTCATGTGCCGTGGTTGAGAGCTTCATACAGCATTTTACGCTGTACAGAAATCTCGATTACGCCGAAGAAACTTCGGGCGTATTTTTTACTTGCTTGTTTTGCGGTTATTATTGCTTCTCGCAGAGAAAAAAATCAGCGATTAGCTACAAATAATTCCTTTCTTCCTCCTGTTTAAAGAGCAGCATCTTGAATAACTGTTTTGTTTTGAAATAATTTGGTTTTGAGAAACCCTTGGGTCATAGATCTTTCTTTTCATTTTCATTCTTTATTAGCCATGCTTCGTTTGTATGAAAAAAATGAGGCATTTCAGAAACAGGCTTTTTCTCTCTCTCTCTCTCTCTCTCTCTCTCTCTCTCTCTCTCTCTCTCTCTCTCTCTCTCTCTCTCTCTCTTAAAAAAGAAAATTAATCAAGCACACCGACCAATTTTCCCGGATTAACGAAGACTTGTGAAGCTTTTCTGAAAGGCTGTTCTTATTTACCCTTTTTTTGTCCTACAACACACTTTTGCCAGATTTCCAATCAACTGTTTCATCGGGGCTCTTTCCTTTCTAACCTGACCCTGACTATTATTTTGCCGGTAAGCCATAACAATTACGCAGTTTGAAAATCAGTTAATTTCGTCTCTTTACTCATGCAGAATGCAAGCAAAAATCTGTAAGTTTTCAGTCATATTGTATATCAAAATTATTAAACTTTTTCTTCTTCTTCTTCTTCTTCTTCTTCTTCTTCTTCTTCTTGGTGGTGGTATTTATAGTGTGGGATTCCGGGTTGCATCCTGCCTCCTTAGGAGTTCTTCTTCTTCTTCTTCTTCTTCTTCTCTTTATTTTAATGTTTTTTTTCGTCTCAGTCAAGCTATTCGACTGGGTGGTATTTATAGTGTGGGGTTCCGGGTTGCATCCTGCCTCCTTAGGAGTTCTTCTTCTTCTTCTTCTTCTTTTTATTTTAATGTTTTTTTTCGTCTCAGTCATGCTATTCGACTGGGTGGTATTTATAGTGTGGGGTTCCGGGTTGCATCCTGCCTCCTTAGGAGTTCATCACTTTTCTCACTGTGTGTGCTGTTTCTAATAGCACACTATTTTGCTTGAGTCCAGGAGCTACTTCGGCATCTAGTTTTTCCTGGTTCCTTTTCAGGGATCTTGGGATCGTGCCTAAGGGTTCCTATGATTATGGGTACAATTTCCACTGCCATATCCCATATCCTTCTTATTTCTATTATTAGTGATGGACTCTTAAGGAGGCAGGATGCAACCCGGAACCCCACACCATAAATGCCACCCAGTTGAATAGGATGACTGAGATAGAAAAAATAATAATAAAAATAAAAAGAAGAAAAAGTTTAATAATTTTGATATACAATTTGATTGAAAACTTACAAAGAGATTTAGCTTGCAATCTGCATTATTATTATTATTATTATTATTATTATTATTATTATTATTATTATTATTATTATTATTATTATTATTATTATTATTATTATTATTATTTAACATCTTTTGTTTTTATGAACAATACTTTTCCCCAATATTGTCGAGCAGTCAAAGGAAAAAGTTGCTAAAACAGAACTTACCCTGAAAAATCGAACGGTCTTCATGAAGAACATACGAAGAATCGTGAAGAGTCAAAACACAAAAATACTGGGAAATGTTTAAGTCAACATCTGTAAGTAACAAGAGAATGGTTTTACTCACTTCTTAGGAATGTGTTATTTTCATTAGTTAAATAACAAATAATTCACATTCCTTATGAATTTCATTCTGGGCGAACAAAAGGCGGGTAATTGATTAACTTTAGAAATTATATATTTGAAGCTGCGTAAATCTGGGCTAGCAAAAAAATTGGCTTCTTTTTACACTTCAGACATATCCGGTTTTAGGGCGTTTTAACATAAAATGCGCACGCAAACCTAATGACCATGTTTGTTAAGCAAAATGACACGAACGCGTATGGTTTAAAGCTCACAAAGGAATATTTATTCTAAAAGAATATCTATCTACTCATTATTAATACTTTCGCCTCCCAGCAGCCGTGTTAAGTGTAGTTTTTAACATAACGTGAAAAATACAAGAAAATGGGATTTCTATGAAATTCTCAGTGACGTGAAAAACAGTTGTATTATACAAATGCACAATAATATAAATAAGTTTTATTATTTATAAAAGATAAAAACCAAGACTTCCGAACACCTGAACGGTTTCCATCCTCAGTGTTTACATTCTAAAGCCTTTTAATGTAAACACAGGAGGAACGCCGTTCAGGTGTTTGAAAGTCTTCGTTTTAGTTTTTTGAAAAGAAAACTATGGTACCGGCTTTGTCTGTCCGTCCACACTTTTTTCTGTCCGCACTCTTTCAGTCCGCCCTCAGATCTTAAAAACTACTCAGGCTAGAGGGCTGCAAATTGGTATGTTGATCATCCACCCTCCAATCATCAAACATACCAAATTGCAGCCGTCTAGAATCAGTAGTTTTTTTTTTTTTATCTTATTTAAGGTTAAAGTTAGCCATAATCGTGAGTCTGGCAACAATATAGGCCAGGGCATCACCGGTCCGTGGTTAGAGTTTTATGGAATTCTTTAAGTCTAGACTTATTTCAAGAAATGTATTCTCTAAGGTGTTTTGGGTTAGATATGTAGACGATTGTTTTCGTATTGTGAAAGAAAATCTAAATATTCCTGATTTCTTACATACAATCTGGTACCATCCATAAAATTCAAAATAGAATATGAAGAAAATAATTGTATACCATTTTTGGATGTCTTAGTTATTAGAATAACACCAATTTTTGTTTTAAAGTACATAGGAAACCCACGAATAATTTACCATACATTCATTTTTACTCTAACCATGCTAAATAAATTAAAGTGTCAACATTTTCCAGTATGTATCTTAAAGCTCTTTGAATTTGTAGTTCTGAATTTTTGGAAGAGGAGTTTAAACTTATTGATAAAATAGGAGATTTATTAAGTTACCCTCCGTATTTTTTAAAACTTTGTAAAAATAAAACAAAAAAGACACATTACCTTTACCATTTCATCCTAATTTCATTCCTGTAGTGCTCATTTTAAAAACTATTAATATTAACTTAGTATTTGAGTATAATAATATTTTGAGAAATAAACTAATTAAGAATAGCCTCCCAATTCAAACAATATTGTATACAGTATTCCTTGCAAAGTATGTAATAAGATTTATTTCATCAAAATCAAAAGGACTAAAAGTAAGATGCTCCCAACACAAATATGCCATTTCAAGAGGCTTAACAAATAATGGAATTGTGGATCATTGGCTGAAGACAAGCCAGGTAATTAACTGTGATAAGTCATCGATAACCTACAAGGTCAACGACCATCAGAAAAGGAATCTGCTGGAGATGGTGTTTACTGAAGCCACGTGCACCAGGAATGTTAATCTCCACCCTTGATTATCCCTTGATCCTTTGTCCTTGTCTTTTTTGTTTAAAGAACATGCTGCCCAGGTTAACAAACTGTAACCCCGCTCCCACCTTGTGTTTTTGTACATAAAGCTCTGTCAACTTCTTTTGTATTCAATGTGACCTTGAACATGTAGAATAAATTATGAAAGTACTTGTTCAAAGTCCTGGTTTTCACTCACCTTCTTACGTAGATTTTGTGATATTCTCAAGCACAACTTCCTTCATGCTGCATTGGACACACACACATATATATATGAATTTCTGACTCACATCGGGATCGAACCCAGGTCTTTCACTTGAAAGGCAAGGGCGCTGCCCACTAGGCCATACAAGTCTATATGACTTGTATGGCCTAGTGGGCAGCACCCTTGCCTTTCAATTGAAAGACCTGGGTTTGATCCTAATGTGAGTCAGAAATTTATTTCTGTTCTGTGCTTGATTGTGTGTTGATTATTTCTAACACACATATACATATATAATATATATATATATATATATATATATATATATATATATATATATATATATATATATATATATATATATTCATATATGTATATATATAGATAGATAGATAGATATACACACACACACACACACACACACATATATATATATATATATATATATATATATATATATATATATATATATATATATATATATATATATATATATATATATATATATATATATATATATATATATAATATATATATATATATATATATATATATATATATATATATGTATATATATAATATTCATATATGTATATTCTCAATATTCTCATGTACTGTATATATATATATATATATATATATATATATATATATATATATATATATATATATATATATATATATATATATATATATATATATATATATATATATATATATATATATATATATAAAAATAAGAAGGCCCATAAAACACTAGCTGTCCATACAAAAGAAAGATGCTGGAATCTGCTATCATCAATTAAACCAACAATATGAACCTGTCAGGAGGACATTGGAAATCGGACGCCATCGACACCTTAATCCTCAAACCCCTCCTGAAGAAGATGACCCAAGAAACGCGACTGCCAGATCCATCGCCAAACGGGAGCTAATGAGGCCAAAAACCACTAGGGAATTTGGTCTTTCTCCTCCTTCTTGAAAAATTGGATGAAATATGTAGAAATCACAAGGACTGGACTATACTCCTAACCGGAGACTTTAACTTTCCTTTTGTAGAATGGAAAGAACGAATAGGAGACTGTGGTTGTATTTATACATATAAAAAAGAGAGCAATAGTAGTGCAGAAGATAAGAGGCAATTTGAAAAGCTATTAGATATGCTAATAGAACATAACATTCAGCAAATAAATCACCAACCAACAAGAAAGGATAATATTTTAGACCTAGTATTTGTGAATGAGGTGAACTATGTTAAAGAAATACTAGTATATAACACGAGTATTTCGGACCATAATGTCATAGAACTAACAGTCCGTTCCAGAACATACGAAAAACAGAGAAAAACAAGAGACGAAAAATGGGAAGGATATGGAAAATACAATTTCTGTAGTAAGAATATAAATTGGTAAAAATAAATGAAGAATTAAACAAAGAATGGGAAAACATATTTGTAAGTGATGATATACAGGTAAATACCGATATATTATATAAAATATTAGAGGAAATAGGGAAAAATATATACCGAAGAAAAAGTAATCATCAGTCACGAATTCCAAGAGACAAAAGGATCTTGTTCCAGAAAATTAGAAAGTGGAAAAAGCTCTTGTAAAAGAAAAGAATGCATGGAAAGTGATGGAACTAAAAAGTAAGATAGAAAATGCAGAACAAAAGATTATACAATCAAAAGAAAATGAAAAAATGGAACCTAGAAGAAATAACACTACAAAATATCAAGCAAAACCCTAAAATTTTTTATTCATATGCAAAAAGATGAATAAAATAAGAGTAAATAAGAATTGAAGGGCGATTAACGAATGAAAAAGGAAATATGTAACATATTAGCAGAAAGATATAAGAGTGAATTTACACCTAGAATTGACAATGAAGATAATGATACAGAAATAAGAGATGAAAATACTGAATACTTATCAGATATAGATATTACAGAAGCCGATATTGTGCAGGCTATTAATGAAATTAAAATGGATCAGCAGCAGGACCAGATGGAGTACCTGCTATATTGTTAAAGAAAGTGGTTCATTCAATCGCAAAGCCGCTAGCTATATTATTAAGACAAAGTATAGATACAGGCAAGATTTATGATGAGCATAAATTAGCATATATTACTCCTACTCTCAAAAGTGGTTCAAGACTAGAGGCAAGTAATTATAGGCCTGTGAGTCTGACATCTCATATTATGAAAGTATATGAAAGGGTAATGAAAAAAATATAATGAAACATTTAATGAAAAATAGATTGTTCAATATAGGACAACATGGTTTTGTACCCGGAAAAGTACACAAACCCAACTGTTAGTCCACCATGAAAGCATATATAAAAATATGATAAATGAAAAAGATACAGATGTGGTTTACCTAGACTTTGCAAAAGCTTTTGACAAGGTAGATCATAATATATTAGCGAAAAAATTAGAAAACATAACATTGTTGACAAAGTAGGAAGATGGATAAAAGAATTTTTGCAAAACAGAAAACAGATAGTGATTGCAAACAATGAGAAATCGGATGAAGCTACGGTAATATCCGGTGTACCACAGGGTACGGTGTTAGCTGCATTGCTGTTTGTGATTATGATTGCAGACATAGACAGTAATGTTAAGGACTCAGTAGTAAGAAGTTTCGCAGATGACACAAGAATAAGTAGAGAAATTGCTTGTGATGAAGATAGGAACTCGCTACAAAGAGACCTAAACAAAATATATAAATGGGCAGAGATAAATAGGATGGTATTTAACTCTGATAAATTTGAATCAATGAACTATGGTGATAAAGTAGAATGCTATATGCATATAAAGGACCTAATAATGAGACAATCACAAACAAGGAAGCAGTTAAAGACCTTGGTGTGATGTTGAATAGGAATATGTTATGCAATGATCAAATAGCAATTCTATTGGCAAAATGCAAAGCAAAAATGGGAATGTTGTTCCGGCACTTCAAAACAAGAAAAGCTGAACACATGATTATGCTTTATAAAACGTACGTACGTAGTCCACTTGAATATTGCAATATAATATGGTACCCACACTACCAAAAGGATATTGCACAAATAGAGAGTGTACAAAGGTCATTTACAGCTAGAATAGAAGAAGTTAAGGACCTTGACTACTGGGAAAGACTACAATTCTTAAATTTATATAGTCTTGAAAGGAGAAGAGAACACTACATGGTAATTCAAGCATGGAAACAGATAGAAGGAATTACCGAAAACATCATGGAACTAAAATTATCAAAAAAGCAAGCAGAGGTAGATTAATAGTGCCAAAAACTATACCAGGAAAATTAAGGAAAGCACACAGGACATTAATCCACCACGCACCAGCATCGATAATGCAGCGTCTATTCAATGCGCTACCAGCTCATCTGAGGAACATAACAGGAGTGAGCGTAGATGTGTTTAAGAATAAGCTCGACAAATATCTAAGATGCATCCCAGACCATCCAAGACTGGAAGATGCAAAATATACCGGAAGATGCGTTAGCAACTCTCTGGTAGACATCAAAGGCGCCTCACACTGAGGGACCTGGGGCAACCCGAACGAATTGTAAGGTCTGTAAGGTAAAGGCCACCTCCATAACATCAGAGGCCTAAGGCCACACCTTCATGTTTTTGTATATATACCATTGTAACTTTCCACCTGTCCATATTCTACCAGTGAACAGGGGCACAGAAACAAGTGCCCTAAATATATGGTTTCAACGTTTAAATAGTGTTTTATGGGCCTTCTTATTTTCATATTACACTGTAGTATTACAGGAAAAGACATTCATATATATATATATATATATATATATATATATATATATATATATATATATATATATATATATAGTTATGTTTTGAGTCCGGTTGAGAGAGTTAAATTGGATTTTGAATGTAATTTGCCTTAGGGGCCAACACCGAGATCTCAGAACATAAGCAATAAATGTAATTAATAGTATGACTTACCTTGAAATTACATCTATTCAAAGAAAATGGGAAAGTCACCTTTCAAACCAGTCAGTTAGAATAAATGAATTTATTGACAGATTTGCAGCTAGAAATTAATATGAACAGGCTGGCAGTTGAGCAATCAAGGCACATGCAATGTGCAATAAAACGTATACCTACAGTTAGCAAATAAATAAAAGTTTGACACGAATCTTATAAACTGCCGAAGACTGGCTGATAAAATTATTTTACATTAGCACAACGATAATGCAGAGGGGCCCTACATGTGGCCCTAGTAGACTGCCAATTTCAGAGGATGTAGTTGAGTCTTCTAAGGTAATTATTTCACAGGGGCAGGCACAGAACACGAAGAGCCAGATAATAGGATTCTTACTGCATCTGTGCACGGAGCACACTTGCAAAAGAAGGATTCAGGCTGCAGAAGTCCCAACACATGTTCAGTGGGAGGAGGACAGAGAAGTAACTTTATGCTTCTGAAGGTTGGGCACTGAGTGAGATCGAGACAGGCCACAGTCACCCCATTTGAGTCTAGAGGTGGACACAGAACAGCGGTACATCTGAAAGAAGCAAATAAAAGCCAGCACAAAAGTCAAAGGGAAATAGGTCTTGTAGTTAGGACTAACTAAGGGTCAGCCTAGCAGCCCATTTGCTAACATGACACATCCTTGTCTCCTAACAGCTCTCTGTCCCCCAATATTGTATGATAGTGGGGTAGGACGACTACATTCTGTCACCCCTAGCGGGGGTTTCCTTCAGCCGCCATGAAATTTGACCTCCTAGCTAACAGACTGGAGAGTCAAATTTTCTAAATACGTGAAAGCTCCCTCCCTTTAAGAAGGTATTCACTCCCTTTCGGGCGTGTAGGCCTTGGTTAAGTAAGTTATTCATCTTGACTAGTCAGTCAGCTTCCCTAAATGAGTCTTACTTCTGCAATGTGGCTAACTAAAAGGACATTGTAACTGCTAGGAGGGGATACCAGTTATACTAACTTAATTACTATAGCAGAGCCTAACACTAGACAACAGTATCTACAGACTTCTACTAGCTCTCTCTAACGACAGGGGAACTATTCCTAGGCAAAGGGTACGTGGAAAATTGTGTCTTGTTGACATGGTCTACTATCCTTCTGCCCTAGCACTAATTTAAATGACACTGACCAAACTAAATGCAATTATTTACAGATTACACAATCCTTTACGGAATAACACACAATATTTTCGTACATGACCACCTGAAGGGTTAATTATGTTAGGCAGTCAGGTGTGTACCATCTTGAGTATTGGACAGTTTCATCATGAGTTTATTAACGTGGTTAGTACTACAAGATTACCTAGGGTATTAGGTGTTAGTCTACTTGGGCAGAGATCACGCCGGCTACCTCCTCTGGGTAGGTGCCAGGATCACTCTGAGATGGAAAAAGCACTGTGCCAATTGGACACGAGTGCCAAGGAGAGCTTGTGGCTCTTATGGGTTAACTGGATCTCTTCCGCCCCTTCTTCTTCTTCTGGTTCCTCCAAGGTCTGGATACGCCATTCCTAGGAGGTGACAAGGGCACCAACTCTGGCGAAAGGCCAGAGGTGCTGTCAGGAGCAGAATCAGAGGTAACCCTAGGAGCTACGGGAAGACTCCCTGCTTTGGCTGCTGCAACAACCGTCATTAGAGTAAAAACAGTTTCTGCATCCCAGCCAGACAGTTCCTGGTCGACCATAGAAGGTTTAGTGTTAAGGTTTGCCAGAGGTTCATCCTCAGCAGATGAAGGTGATTGTGAAGAAGAATCGTCGGGGGCCGGAGGCTCGCAATTGGCGATGACCAATGCTGTGAGGTTTGGAGGCTCTCCCATAGGAGGATCCGTGATATGAGTGGGATCTGGCACTGGTACTAACTCAGGGCCAGGCACAGAGATTAAGGTTAGTGAAGGCTTCACATCCAAAACAGACGGAGCCTGGCACTGCTCAGGACTCTCAAGTGGCATTGGCAGAGATTTGGAGTCAGGCGTGCCTGATGAGGGACCCAGGGGTACAAAACCCCTCTGTGTACCTGAGGTAGCGTGAGACTGAGATTCCTGTTTCAGGTGGAGGACAGAGCCTCTTGGAGTAGTTCTGGTTGTGGTGTCCACTGCATTTTGCTTGCTAGGGCACCCCAACCAATTTGTTGAGTGCCCTGTTATATCATAGGTCTTGTAGCGGTACTTGGTTCTGGCAGTTTCCCTTCACAGTGACGGTGGAAACTTTTGGTGGCCATCCTTTTGTGAGGAGCGAGGACTGTGCCTGGAGTTGCAAGGAGAGTGTCCCTTCCGTCAACTGCTTTGGTGAGCGGAAGGTAAGGCTGACGTTGGCGGTGTCCCAGTCAGGTGATTTTGGAGTTAAGGAATTCTACTCCGTGCCTGATTTTGCTCACCACGCCAATGCGGTGAGGTTGCGTGCCCCAAGGGATTGTCACCTGAAGCTCGACTGTGGGAATGGTCTTAGTCTGCTCCTCTATCCAAGTCATCTCCCGCCTGGTCTTTTCATCTACAGTGGCACTGGCTGGCACTTGGGCCCGGTCAATCAGGCAAATATTTGAGCCAGTGTCTATCATAACCAACAGGTTCACTGGTAGGCTAGAGCCATCCAGGGTTGCCACTGAGATGGACTGAGTCCACACCCACTCGGGGTGAGACATATCTGGCAGCATGGCCACAGAGGTCAGGGCACTGATCAGGTTACTTGCTTGTTAGAGGGGATATGTTTTGGGCAACCAGGATATCCGGCAGTATAGTGCCCTGCAGTTCCACAGCCTCTGCAGGTGCCCCTTGAATGGGCTGATTTCCCTATGGTGACTGTCGGTGGAGAAGATTGGTTGGTAGTGGATGGAGAAGAGGTTTTGGTGTCCTGCTGAGGGTGCTGCTGGTTAACTACCTTCTTTATGCAGCACTCAGATTCAGGGTGTCCAACTCTTTTACAGAAGTTGCACGTGGGTGGCTTGGCAGGGAGTCCGTTCTTCGAGCGAGCTGATCCTGAGAGATGACCAGGTGGCACTATTCGCCGGTGAGATGTGCTGTGAGACTGGTTAACCCTTAGTGGATGGATTGAGCTTCAGTGTGAAGTGAAACAGGTTTGGGGAGGTGGACGGATTGAGCTTGAGTGTGAAGCAGAATTACGCACCCTTGTTAGGGTAATAATGATTCGAAACAAAGGTGCCAATACTTCTATATGCTATAAATTCACTAATGGCAACTTTTATACAGACGTGAGAGTTAGGCCAGTATCAGTAATGCTTGTGACTTCAAGGGAGAAGGTATTGCATCTCTCTCTCTCACATGAGTCTTTGTGTAAATTTGCTTGTAAATATACGAAGGGGTTGCTGTTGTTTTTTGTTTTTGTCTTTTACAATATAGTATGTCGGTTGTAAATATAATTTTACAAGAAAATTGCAAAGAAATATTAGAAAAAGCATGTACAAGTAAAAAAAAAAAGTTACTGAATCTTCCTTCTCGTAAACTTACGTGAATATTTTACAACAAATATGCAAAAAATTTTTTACTGCTTTTATTTCTTATCTGTTTTGATATTGTGTGAGCAGTAATAATAATTTTACAAAATACAAAAAACTTATTCATTAGAAAAAACATATATAAGTTGGTAAAATTTATGACTGTCTTGCAAATGAGGCCCCACAAGGGGTTGTAAATAGTAATTTTCAACTTCTTGTGGAAGGTAGGGAAAATTTGTTAGAATTTTTTTATTTATACATTGTGAATGTACGTGTCATTCTCTTTCCATTGATGTGATTTTTTTTTTTTACAGACCTCAATGTTTCCCCGGTCTGGGGTGCTGCACATTGATAAATTATGCCGTCCCTTAAGGGTTAAAGGTCTCCCAGTCATCGGCCATACAACAAGCTTCCATGAGTGTTTTAGGTTGCTTGTCGTTGAGGTGCACAGTGAGTGGTCCAGGAACACACTGGAAGAGATCCTCTAACATGATCCAGTTGAACAGGTCCTGGAAAACTGTGCACGCCACGGCGTCAAGCCAGCGTTGTCCTGAATGGGTCTTATGATAGGCCCATTCAGCCCAGACCCAACCAACTTCCTTGGCGAGACCTCTAAAATGCCGTCTCCATCTCTCCAGGGTGATTTCGTATGCTTTGGTGATCACCCGTCGAACGTCTAACAGGTTCCCTCTCTTACCCTTATCCAGCAAGCCAAGGGCGGTTTTGGCTTTGCCATCCATATGTTTAGCAAGCAGGGCGCCCCCTCCATCTCGGTGGTGGTGTAGTTCTCAAAGAGTGCTTCTACTTCCTCCAACCACTCCTCGGGCTCATCCTCCATCCATTTAAGAATCAGAGCATTAATGCTAGATATTGGAGCATTAGACACAGCAGGTGTGGGGTTGGAGGCTTGTTGGGCAGCTAGGGCTTCGGCACTTTCTTTTCGAGCCTTCTCCAGCTCAAGCTCCTTTTCCTTAAAAGCCAGCTCACTCTCCTTGAGAGCTCGCTCACTCTTCTTAAGATCTAGGTCAATTTCCTTGAGAGTGAGGTCTCTTGCTGCCTTAGCTTCTTCATACTTCCTCCGATCTTCTCTTTCTGCTCTTTCCTGCTGGAATATGTGATCCAGCTGTTCTTTCAACCACTGGGTGAGTTCCTGTCCATGTAACCTGTGTCCTTGCCCATGTTCATGAGGCCTTGGTGCTGTTCTAATGACATGGTTCAAGTCTATTAGGATGTCAAGGGGAAGTGGTCTGTGACAGTGGGGAAGTGTCCCGTAACTTGGTGGCACTCTGTTGGAATGGCATCTTCTCAATAATGTGGCACTGTGGCTGAGTGTGTCGTACAGAGGTCACACTGATGGAGCGATCCTGAAGGAGTAATGATCCTTATGGGCAGATATGCTGATGAAGTGGAGCGATCCTGAAGGAACAATGATCCTTATGGGTGGATGCACTGTTGGCACTTTGTATCTCAGGTACAGGTGCAGTGGTTTATGATTTGAGGACTATGTCTTGGTGGCATTTGGGTGCCGGTGTGTTCCGGGGAACAACACTAAGAGGCAAATTGCACTGAAGGAAATGACACTCTGCCCGAGGCAGAGCATGAGCAATGAGTAAAAGGGAAAGTGGAAGGTAAGGGCTTCAGTAACCTAGTTATTGGCAGTACCTCAGATTAGCAGCACTGTGGAAAGGGAAACCCTTTGGCTTGCACTCGTGGGCAGCTAGTGCTAAGAACTAGTGTCTGCTCCCTGACATGAGGAAAGGAAGTCTGCTTCCTGACATGAGGAAAGGAAGGTTTTGGAGTTGCACTCAATGTGCAATTTGGCACCTGTGGTATACAAGAGTCATGGATAATGAAAACCCACTCGTGCACGACAGTTAATAACTGTTATTAAATGGTTGTACATTCTTTCTTCGAAACACACTAGGGCTCACTCTGCTGGCTGAAGTACTTGATATGGAAATAGATATTGGAGACAATTACAATGAACACGGACGCATATACAAGTTCGCATACTATGTGTGTGAATGAGTAAAAACTAAGAATTGATTGGGGATCTAAAATTATCAAAATTTTGGGTATAAATGGAAAAAGATTATTGCCCTTGGCTTTATAAATCGATGAGTTTATTCTTCAATACTCGCTTGTTATTTTTACTATGCCCTTATTAACCTTCTTTGGTGATTATGTAAGAATATTTGAGTCCTCTCTCTCTCTCTCTCTTTTTCCGAGAGCGTACTTGTATGGGAACATTATCGTTTCTTTATTTAATTTACTCTAATTCATTCTTTCAGTAATTTACTTTTAAAAAATTATGCTAAGTTATTTTTTAAAATTTACTTTTGGAATTTATGAAATTTAATACCTAGCTCCCATCATGACAAGTTATATGGTGGAAAGGGTTTTCAAATTACTATCAAAATATTTTGTTAGGTTTTACGTTAGGTGAAAAGAAATGGAGTTTCGCTCGGTGAGCGAACGATGAGAAGTGGAACAGGGTATGCAGGAGAAATAGGTGTGTTGGCTACTGATGATGTCAAGCACCTCATGCAATACTCGATTGGTGATTTAAAATTTAGGGAAAAGCACACTAAAATTTTCTGACCGAATTTTTGGTGCCGATATGCAGGCTCGAATTATTTAACTTAAAACATCAATAATACCTTTACTTTACTTGAAACATTAAAATAAAATCTGAACTGGGTCTGGAAGAATTAGAATTGTGAGAGTTAGGCAATGGAATGTGCATGCACCGAATGCTGCTAGGAGTTGTCACACGTGGTATTTTAACAAACACGAATTTTCAACTTCACTTCACTGACAAAGGAATTGTACACTTCCTCTGCCCAAACTGTTTTCGGACAACACACTTAGCTGACTGTTCACGGCTCACAATTAATAAATCCCTGGTTAAGTACTTCCAGATTCCTAAATACCAGTTCTCTGCTGCTACTCTGCTTCTCACTATGCAAAATTTTGCAGGCAGTTATTCTGCATTGCTAACTCAAAAACTTTTTGGCACTCTCACCTTCATTCTGTGGTAACTAAAATCAGCTACAAATCATTTCTTTTAAAACACTCCTTTGCTATCTGTTCCTAACGTATCCCTAATATTACAACAATTATAATAATAAAGCTTACCTTGTTATCTTTAGCTTTGGTTCTGTCACCCTTTATCTTTTTTCTTGAAAATAATGGAATTTAATTATTTTATGAATTACATTATTCTTTGGTTCGTCTCCCTTCCTGGTCTAGTAATAGCAAAGCTAATTCTTGATACTAGTTGACTAAGATCCTGGCAAGGTCGCTACTGTTATGTTCTGAGTCCGGTTGGAAGAGTTAAACTGAACTTTGAATGTAATTTGCCTTAGGGGCCAACACTGAGATCTCAGAACATAAGCAATAAATGTAATTTATAGTATGACTTACCTTGAAATTACATCTATTCACAGAAAATGGGAAGGTCACCTTTCTAACAAGTCAGTTAGATTACATGAATTTAGTGACAGATTTGCAGCTAGAAATTAATATGGACAGGCTGGCAGTTCAGCAATCAAGGCACATGCAATGAGCAATAAAAAGTATATATACAGTTAGCAAATAAATAAATGTTTGACACAGATCTTATAAACTGCTTAAGACTGGCTGATAAAATTATTTTTCATTAGCACAACAATAACCCGGAGGTGCCCTACACATGGCCCTAATAGACTGTCAATTTCAGATGGAACTGAGTCCTCTAAAGGCAATAGTTTCACCAGGGCAGGCACAGAGCACGAAGAGCCAGATGACAGGATTCTTATTGCATCTGTGCACGGAGCTCGCTTGCAAAATATGAATTAAGGCTGCAAAAGTCGCAACACATGTCCAGTGGGAGGAGGACAGAGAAGCGACCTTATGCTTCTGAAGGTTGGGCACTGAGTGAGATTGAGACAGGTCACAGTCGCCCCATTTGAGTCTAGCGGAGGGCACAGGACAGCGGTACATCTGAAAGAAGCAAATAACAGCCAGCACAAAGGTCAAAGGGAAATAGGTCTTATAATTAAGACTAACTAAGGGTCAGCTTAGCAGCCCATTTACTAACATGACATGTCCTTGTGCCCTAACAGCTTTCTGTCCCCCAATATCGTACGATAGTGGGGTAGGACGACTACATTCTGTCCCCCCTAGTGGGGGTCTCCTCCAGCCGCCATGAAATTTGACTTCCTAGCAAATTTTCTAAATATGTGAATATATATACTGTATATATATATATATATATATATATATATATATATATATATATATATATATATATATATATATATATATATATATATTAAAGTCCCCTGGGCCTCTGTGGGCTCATAGGGCAGACGCTGATCTCCTGTTTGTTAGGGCGACAGCCAACGGGGGATAGGTCCTAATGCCAATGACACGTGGTCAGTGCATCACTAGGCCCACTGTTTAACTCCCCAGCCCAAGGGATGGTACCTATTCTCCTACTGAACCTCTCGGGTCTTTTTGGACTGCTAGGTTGACAGGCTGCCAGGATTTTTGCAGTGGCGCAATCCGAGCCATCAGTGAGAGGCGGGATTTGAACCCCGGGCCTCTCGACTGGTAGCCGAGAATCATACCACTACACCACCACGACAAAAATAAAACAATAAAAAAATAAACATAAACACAGATAAAACTAAATAAAGATAAATAACCAAATAAATAAAACCATATATGTAATATAATAAATATATAACATAACTTTATGAAAATAAAATTAAATAAAAGAAAAACAAAATAAATAAAAATACATAAAAATAAACAAATAAAATAAATAAGGGAAAAGAAAAATAAAAGATATTAGACAAGCAGAAAATAAATAACAATTAATAGCAAAAATAAATATGTACAAAATTTGAAATATACAGTACAAGGTATATGTATATGTATATATATATATATATATATATATATATATATATATATATATATATATATATATATATATATATATATATTGTAAATTGGTTAGTGTAAATGCACTTTATAGCTGCAACAACTGCTAATTTTGTTGCTCTTCATATTAAATGGAAATATTTCATTGTTATAATATAGGAAACTAATTAACTACAGTATTAAGTGACTCGTACTGTGTACTTATGTTTGGTAGAGGTTTCCTGAACGCGTGTTGCTTTCATGTACATCCAATATATTGCGGGCTATGGAATTTTTATTATTACGGTTACTTTAAATCATTGTTTTACCTACGGTTATAATAATATAAAGATACTTTAAAAATCTCATTTCAAACTGTATACTTCATCATCATCATGTGCCGGGTTATTTCATAATGCTGTATGGTATATCCTATTAAGAACAATAAGTAGAAGCTTTCCGTGAAAATAATGCTATCTGAGCAGACTGTAGATTGACGTCATTATCAAGATCTTTAGTATTCAGTGCCGCAGCCATTACGTCTAATGTATGCAAACCCATCATCTAAAAATACGTCGCC
The DNA here is from genome assembly GCF_040412425.1 of Macrobrachium rosenbergii. Classification (NCBI taxonomy): domain Eukaryota; kingdom Metazoa; phylum Arthropoda; class Malacostraca; order Decapoda; family Palaemonidae; genus Macrobrachium; species Macrobrachium rosenbergii. The sequence goes on along the minus strand of NC_089741.1, from coordinate 15,159,882 downwards.
AGAAATATGACGTCTAATGTATTCAAACTCGTCATCTAAACACTCTTGGCTCTCAATTCTCAAAGCGAGCAACAGCAGTCGGAGTGAAGATTGCTTTTTAACTTTTTATGGCGGGTCAGGGCATTAATCATTCAGTTGTCATCCGGGTGTTTTCTTTACATTTGTTAGTGAAATCTGATCATCTTCCCTGACAACATGAGCGTCAAGGAAGCTATATAATATATTTGTTTTCGTTTTTCCTCACTGAAAACTGAACGTTGGCTAATAGATTTCGCCCAGAATATCGACTTCTTGGTACAGTTTCATATTGTCATTTTTTTCTCTTATTTTTGAGTATGAATATGTTTTTATTTCAAACAGAAATCGTATAGATGGAAGGGCAGTGCGCGAGCAGCACATATAATTCCATGGAGGGGCATTTAAGTGAACTGAGCATTATTTTCTCAAATATTTGTGCTTAAATTCTTATCTTGTTCTATTGTTTGGAAATGTAACGAGACTTTGCCCTTTTGCGTCAACCTTGTGCTATATAATCTTGGAGTGGGATCTGAGTGTTTGCCCATTTAACTTGAAGATCTTAAGTCAGCAACTTATTCCCCCTTTTCCCTTACAAACTCTGCTGAGAGAGAGAGAGAGAGAGAGAGAGAGAGAGAACAGCTGGAGTAAAGAATGGGTTCTGTTACTACGATACCTTCTTATTTCTTACATGTCAATATGGCGTTCATTCTCTTTCTATTTTACATGTATCTATGAAGGCACAGCATCCCGGAAACTGTTGCTAGGTGCCAAAATATAATTTGTTCGTCAACTGACTTATTTCTAGGGGGATATTATTTGCTTGCAGTGACCTTTAGACTTTCCTTTGTGTATTTTGCAATTACTTGGCCAATGGGATTAGTGGTAGTACTGAGGAAGGATATTTTTCCCAGATTGTTAAAGAATGTTGGTCCGCTGTGACTTTTTGTTATGAGCAAATTGTCATTCGGAGGTTAGTTTGCCAGGGACGTATCAAAGGAGACGTATTAGCCGGTGCTTAATTTTTGTTTTCCAATAAACTGCTTTCCTCATAAGGTGTCATTTCAGCAATAAAACTTAAGAAAAGAAAAAAAAAAGACGTTGCAATTTTCAACCTCTATCCACTTCATCGAAGCCCTTTCGTTTCTATCTCATACGTACTCTCGTCACTTCTAGATATCAAGGGTCTTTTGCCTCTCGGTCAGATCCTACCGTCTCTAATTCTCCTTCTACTCCTTCCTTCATTCCCTCTCTCTGGGAGTGTATGGTTTCGGTCCCATATCCTCAAGTATCGAATTTCGGCACCATCATTCAGCCACCAAGGACGGTAAAAATTTATTTAATTTTATGTATACATTATGACCCTCGGAACAAATATTGTACAGAGCCTGGAAAGAACTCACATGTGTATTTGTCAAAAGCAATATTGTGCTAAAGGAGAAATGAATTTGTCCTCGCTGCGATGAAGGAATACCTCTTAGTTTCGGTTACCCAAACAAACAACATATTTTTACTTTGCTTATGAAATTCTGAAAGCCTTGCTTCCTTCAACCTTTCGATAACTTCTCAATCTGAGAGCCTAATATCCCTCAAGGAAATATTTGAAGAATATTCTTCTTTGGAGAGAATGTTTTGCAGTCCTAAACAAGATGAATGTGGTAGTCAAAGTGGGATATGTTGGATATTTGGTGTTAACAGATTTTGCAAGTCTAGCCTTCCTCCTCTTTTGTTCCAGTGGCTCTAAAGCTCGCTTTTCAAGTGGAGAGGTCACTCCCTTCGACTTCATTTTTCAGGTAACTCGCCTCGCACCGATTCCAAGATTCCTCTACCCAATGTTCTCCCTCATATTTTCAGCTCGTAAGCCCTTTGGGGTTCTAGCATTGTTACAGAATGGCCAGATGTCTTGCCTGAATCGTATTCTTCTGCAATTCCTCAAGGAGTCTGAGGGGATCGTGCATTGTTGGTTTTTTTTTTTTTTGTTAAACCCTACAGTTACCACTCCCCTTGGAAACTATCACTGGTTCTGTCTTCTTTAATCCTTCCAAATGCTGTCCTGTAGCCTTAACTTCTACCATCACTGAAGTATCTGAAACTTCACACAACTCTAACTGTTCTAAACACCTTGAACTGGATCACCAAAATGGCTTCCATAACAGATTTTAATGAGATCTGTTGGTGACCTTACCTTCATTCTAATGCTTGTTTGTCTTCACCAGAAGACCTTATAAAAGCAGTTTTCATTGTTCTGCGTTTCCCTTAGGTGTTTTGAAGGATCTGGAATGAGGCTTAAATAGCCAGGCTTCATGTTCGTGGCTTTACTTCTACCCACTATGAGCATATTTCCAGTTTTTTGTCAAATCTGTTGTTGCTGATGCTGTATAATTTGTTCCTTTTCCCCACCCGAAGTGCTTTCCTTAGGAAATTACAAGAGCAAAATCTAAGACACAAATAAAATAAAAGTGTTATTAAAATTGTGCTGACAGTGCGCAAAATTACCAGATAGACCCAGGGGTGTCAAAAGTATACGTACTGGAAGTAACGATGTAACTGAGCGTTAATAAAAACCCATCGCCGTTAAGCATAAGCTCCTGCGACCATCTTTGGAACATCAGCTCAGCAAAATTACCTCAAAAGACTGATAAAAAGAAAATAGTGATAAACGTTTGCGGACTCTAAGGCAAACATAAATAAAAGAAAAGCCCAACTTCGGAAGCAAGCAATGATTGGCAGTGCAGAGCCTAAGACTGACGGACACTGGATAACCTTTGCATTCATGTTCAGAGACATCTGTAAAGGATGAATCCTGGAACAGTGACCAGATGATGCAAGAAACATAGAACATCATACGCAGCTCGCGCTTCGCAGGTTGGTGATGTTGGGAGATGTGAATAAAATACTGAACATCATCTAGACACCGAGGCTGGTGATCGCTGGCATCATTCTTTCATGTGAATTATTATGCCATCAATTTATCGACGACTGAAAGGAATTAAGAGAGGGAGAAGGAGAGCGTGCTCAAGTGAAGGTCATTTTTAAGAGTTATTGCAAGCTAATAAATACCAGTACCCGATCGCATAGGCCTGTATTTGCAGGAACTAGCTCTCTTAGTTGCATCAGTAAATATATGAATATTATACTTTACTTACTCTCATGTAAACTTAAAGATAAAATAAGAAATAAGTACGAATAGAAGTGAATATTTGAAAATATTAAAATAGTATTGGAATCTGTTACTACCTATAATGGAAATTCTGATGGTCTCGATGACATTATTGTAGCTGCATTTGACTCTACATTTGACTTCAAATCAGATGTACAGATAGACCATAATCGTAAAAAGACAGTTGTAAACTTATGAAAGTTTTACATCAGATAATTTTATTGAACTGAATAATGAAATATATAAACAAGTAACCGTCATCTCGGAGTGCTAATTATAATCCTAATACTGCTCATTTGTATTTACAGTCTTATGAAAACAAATTTTTTCCCTATTATCCATATTGAGAGGAGATTAGGACACAGTTGTACTTCTAGGTATATTGTTCATGTTATATCACCGAATAATTTGTGTAAATCATTTTTAGCTGTGATTCTTTTCTTTTTCCTAGAATTCATGAGATCCTTAATACTAGTACTAGTATATAAGATAATATCAATATTTAAGTAGGATCATTTTTAGATACCGAAATTGAGGTTTATGATAATAAATTTCCAACCAAAATATATGATAAAATAGGATATTTCAAATTCGACATACTAGAACTTGCAGCATTTCCTTCAATAAGCTAACTTGTGTGAGTTTTGGCATGACCGGCTCACAATTCCACAGATTTGTTAATTCCTGTATGGAAGCTGGAAGCTTTTAGTTTTCTGTAAAAGAAAACTATTGACATGGCTATTTGTCTGTCCGTCCGCACTTTTTCTGCCCGCCCTCAGAGGGCTAGAGGTTAGAGGGCTGCAAATTAGTATGTTGATCATCCACCCTCCACTCATCAAATATATCAAATTGCAGGCCTCTAGCCTCAGTAGTTTTTATTTTATTCAATGTTAAAGTTAGCCATGATCGTGCGTCTGGCACCGCTATAGGGGCCAACAACACAGGTCACCACCGTGCCGTGGCTTAAAGTTTCATGGGCTGCGGCTGGGAGTTTCATGGGCCGTGGCTGAGAGTTTCTTACAGCATTATACGCTGTACAGAAAACTCGAAGAAACTTCGGCGCATTTTTTACTTGTTTATATGACTAATATTTCTTTCAAAAAACTTCATAAATGATATCCCTTATAGTTGCTTTAAAAATTCAAAATCAAAAGAGCAAATACTTAAGAGGTAAGATTTAAGTACTAAAGTGAGTAAGTAACGACATAGCATTTACCATTTCCCCGTAGCCAACGAGCCCTCAAGAAAAGTGACCGACAAAGTTTATTGAGGATCATAACAAAATCTAATTTTTGCTTTTAAATTTAAGCGGGAAATATTTCCGTAATATTCTAGAAAGAAAATGAATGCTTAAAATACCCATAAAGCTCAGACAGTTTCCAAGGAAGATCAGACCAAAACAAATGTCAAAGCCCTAATGTCAAGATCCAGTCTCCAAGAGGAGGTGCTACATTTTTCGCTACGCTAGATAAGTGTTGTTTACGAGCGTTGCCAAACTAGTACAGTAAAAATACAGTTAGACCCACCACTAATTGCAAGAAAAATGAAACCAGTGTTATTTTGCTACTTTATGTACACCAAATAACATTAAAAATCACCAAAAAATCTCTCAGTGGAACATGGTTTTTTTAATGATCCTCAATTTCGCATAATTAGGGACCTGGCGAAATTAGGTACAATAGATATACACCCTCAAAAACCATTATGTCATCCATGATGTTAAAGTTAATTAATAAATCTGACAATTTATTGATTTTTATTCTCACTAATTGTCACTTATCTATGGTTACCAGATTCCTGGTGGTCAAACTAGGGCGTTGCCGACCCCTGTAGCAGCATCAATTGGTAATTCAGTCAAGGTTGCCTTTTCTAGGATGAGTATTGTTGCAAACAGCACAATTCACTAGGTTATTATCAATAAGAAACGTCAGTATTTTCTTTTTTCCGTCTTATCAGACATGTTTTCACAAACACCCCTGCATTCCCCACAAGCTGAATTACATGGTACTCTAAGTTGCCGACACCCACAATGGTTCGTTTGACAGCCAGATTTGCAATTGCATCTGACTAATTTCTGCAATTCTTTCGGCGCATAGTCCAAATCAGTTGCTGCTGGAACTAGTGCCCCTCCTTGTACCTTCCAACCCCATTCCTGAGGATTTAGTGCAACACCCTGCCAAGTCTGTACCTAATGAAACACCCTTAGTGAATGATACTTGGCTGCGGCCTGCGTTGGCGGGAGTAATTTTGGATGAATAACTTGTTTCCTGGTTGCCAAGAGTTCAATATACATTCTATGCAGAAGTTTGTTCAAGTTTTCTTGTATATGGACATTAGTGCCTTGTCTCCAGCTTCAATTATGTCTTTTTGGGAAGCTCCTGCTCTTTCGAAGACCTCAGCTGCCTCAACAAAAGACTTGTCCTTCACCAGTGCAAGGCCCAGAGCTTTTCCATGTCCAAACAATCTTGAGGTCGCGTCACATCCAAGAATTGCATGGATAAACAAGATATTAATGCAAACCTTGTCACCTAGGACCTCTTGCACCTTTTGAATGTCGAGGTAACGGGCAAGAGAGCCAGACTTGGGTGGTGGCATGAAATATATCTTCTTATGTTTCTTTGTTGTGTAATGGAGTAACAACACTAATAGGTCAGTGTCACTGCCAACTAATATGGTCTCACTCTTCCTTGCCACGTCCAATGCAGTCTTGACAATCAAAATATCAGCATCTCCTTTTGCTTGTAGGATTTCAAACCCTGCTATTTCTAGGTGTTTCCCAAGAAGGTGAATAAAGCGTTGCTTATTTTCCTTGTTTGCCAAGAATTCATCCTTTTTCATTTGAAGAGGCATGTTTTCATTGAACTGAAAGCTCAGGGCTGACTTGGAAGCTGTGCATCGGGCTTGCGTGCCATCTTTTGGAGTTGGACCACTCTGGTAACCATCGAACACTATGGCTGGTTTACCATACTTTCTGACATGAGAAACATAGCTTTGGCAGATAGCATTGTATGTCCTTCCGACATCCCATGGGATTTTACACAGGAGAGCACCCCCATCAAGGACATACGTGGGATTTCCAGTTTCAATGTGTTTCTGCTCATCTTCAGACACACTCTTAACCTTATCCCAGATGGCATTAGCAAGACCGGGCTTATCTGCTTTCAGGAGGACATTTCTTTTTTCAAATAGAGCTGGAGGATATCCACAGAGTTCATATCAAAATGCTTCCTGGAGACTTTCTTTCTGTGTGCTAACCATGACGAGTCTTTGGAAGAGGAGAAGAGGATCAATGCTTACTTCCTCACCATCAACTGACATCTTTGATTTTGAATCCATTATTATAGCCTGGTCCTTTTTCTTAAATGTATAGTTCACAACCTGCTTCCCCACCATCCCCTCCAAGAATTTGCACCCAATTTTCTCTGCTTTCTCAGCATTCACATTTTCGGTTGCTACCACACCATTTACTATGTTTCGGAGATTTTCATCATTTCCAAAAGGAGACTTGTCCTGAATGAATGAGACAAGCTTATTCACATCATCTGCATCTCTTTTCTGACGTGTCACTGATAAGTCTTTGTGTTGTTCACTAGTACTATACTCAAGTGATGTCAGCTTTTGCATCGCCTCATTCACTTCAGTGCAAATAGGACTGGCCAAGGCCCAAACAATTCTTTGAGTTTCTGTCATTCCCCTTCCTCTTGTAAGTCCTCCTGTCGTCTTCAGACTTCTCATCAGTACTTGCTCAATAATCAAGTCTGCAGAAAGACCTGCCCAATACCTGTCTGTCCTCCTGATTGTATGAAGTCCATTCACAAAATGTTCATGGGCAACAGGGTTGGTTGTTGGAAGGGAACACATTTTCTGTAAATAAATATGGACAGATTTGGTACAGAGGTTGTGGCCTGTTGCTGCAAGGTAAGGTAGCATGTCATACAGTGCTTGTAAATGGAGAGCCCAGTTACTGGTTCTTTCTGATGTGATAAACTTTCGAATGATAGAAATCATCTTCATGTACATGAGCCATAATTGACTGGTTCTTTCTCTTTCTTGACTGATTTTTTCACCTATCAGGTCCTTGATAGTGGCAAATGCTTCTGATGATTCAATGACTTCTGGGGTAATATCACCTGCCACAAACTGGTCATACATTTCAGCAAGCACTGTTAACACGGGATGTTGGAACTCCTCCGAACAACTTGCCACAGGGTCAGATGGAGTAATGTTGTTGACATTAACAGATGCATCATCATCATGAGTGTCATCATCTTCCACTTCCACATCCTCAGAGTCTTCCCCAATGCCATCATCCTGTGAAATAGGTTCAGATTTAATCTCAAGAACTTTATGGAGCAGTATTTTGCTAGGAGCAGTATCCAACAGAAGTTGTGCACGCAGTGCTCTGGCCACGGCTTTTCCCCTTAATATATGGTTAACAGTGTTACTAGCATACACCCTCTCCAAAATGTCTCTCAGTCCAGCACCTTGCATGAGATGGCCAATACAGCCTGAAAAGCTCATCAGATTATGGAAACCCCCAAGTCTGAGAACAATTGTTCTCAGAGAACTAGTTTTTGACACGTTCTCTATAATTGTGGTTGCTTTGTACCACAGAGGTTGGTCAAATGTTATAACTGGTACAACATCGTACTTGTGGGCATGGTCAAATACAAAATGCAAGGTAGAATTGATGCATGTAAGATCTGAAGGGTTGTTATCAATCATTGGTAGAAGCATGACTGAGGCCTGTCCAGGGTGTTCACCTTTTGATATCATCTGCATAAAACCAGACCAATTAGGTCTTTGAGGCCGTATAACAAATGCTAATTCCCAAAGAAGATCGTTGGAAAAGATCGTTGTCCAAAACCATCAAAATCGCAGTCCGGAGGTAGGGGTACCCTAGTTAGAGGTACAAGGGGTAATTCTAGGTACTTTTAATCATTCTCATCTTAACGATTGGCTCAAAAATTATAAGATTTCACAGTATTTTGTTTGAAAAAGGGGAGGAAATTATATATTTCATTCATAGCACATATGCCGATAACGCCCGATACCACCATGTTCCACTACTTTGATTTCTTGGGATTTTTAATCAGAGATAGAGTATATCCAGAGGAATAAAATACAGGAGGTTTCATTTTTCTTGCAATTAGTGGTAGGTCTGGCCAATTTTGGGCTTAGATTTACTGGACTAAACGTATCATTCTAATGTGAAATGTGATGAGAAAAGGGAGGGTATATGATGATAGATTGAATAAAATGACTCTCAAAGTAAACAGCGTAAGACTAATATATGCAACGTTTCTAAAATGGTTATTGTCTTAAATCATTCTTCAGTCATAATTTACATAATCGTTGCAAATCAGTTGCTACATCTCCGATCGCCCATCTCAGGTCAAGATTTGGTATTTAATAAGCTGCTTCTGTTACTAAGGAGCCTAAACCTTTTTTCATCACGGATAGGCAAAGATCCTCATCGAGAGGCCCTCGTAAACAAACACAGGAGCGTATCGACAATGTTTCGAAACTGTTTAAATCTTCCAGATTTGATTCTGAAAGTTTTAAATTTTTCCCTTCATGTGAATAGCCACATGACTAAAATTAACAAAAGAAATCCAGGATTTTTCTCTAAACAGCACAAAAGTGAAAATTAAAAACTTTGCTTGTTAGCGCATTTATAATTTGAGAAAGTAAAATATCGATGCAAAGGTCTGGAACTATCTTTAGCTTACTTGTTATTTTGCTCATCTAAAACTAGGCTTACAACGAACTCGAAGATGCAGCAGCTCAAGTTGCTGGCCGTAACCACTCCTCAACCCTCACGGCAAAATAGTAAGTTACGTCATTGGAGGAGTGTCTCTACTTTGTCTTCTAAATTACAGTCTGTATTTTAAAGCTGTCGGTAAATATCCGCAGCCGATAATACTGATGTTAACCGTGACTGGTAGAAGCTTGTTCTCAGCACCCGCCGCAGGTCACATTGCTGTCGATCTCGGGTGTTTACCATCGAGGCAGCTCGAAAAAGCAGGTATAGTCAACAATTTTGCCTCCATAGCTTAAAATGGATGGCTCCTAAGTACATTGGATATAGTTCCTTACTTCACAGGATGGTCGTCAGCGATATTTTCGTGTTTGTTTGTGGCAGTGAAGCCATCCCCTTCGAATCTCACTTACCAGCTAGGATTCAGTCGCACTCTGTTCCCAGCTGGTCTTATGTCTACAAAAGGAGAATAGATCAGTAATAAAAAAAAACACACAAGTAGAAAATGCGCCGAATTTTCTTCTGCGCAATCGAGTGTATATTACGGTATGAGCCGCGGCCCATGAAACTTTCAGCCATGGTCGGATGGTGACCTGTACTATAGCGTTGCCAGACGCACGATCATGGCTAACTTTAACCTCAAGTAAAATAAAAACTACCGAGGCTAGAGGACTGCTTTGTACGTTTGATGATTGGAGGGTGGATGATCAACACACCAAAATGCAGCCCTCTAGCCTCAGTATTTTTTAAGAACCGAGGGCGGACTGAAAAGTGCGGATGGACAGACAAAGCCATCTCAAACCAAAAGCAGCTATATTGCCGTGAAAACAAGGCCTTGATAATAAAGACTAAATCTAATGTAGCAGGAGTTATCAACGACGCAGATTGTCTCGCATCTCCCCCTCCTGGCTAAAGCGCGCTCTTCGCTTTAAATTAATGCAGATGAGCAGTTCCTTAATAGATTCGGAGAGTCAAGACGCTCACGCTGGGCCGAGGGGCTGCTACGCCTCTTAAAACCCGATGTCCATTCGGGTAATGAATTACTTTAGTGGAGAGGCCCTTCCCCATCTCCCAAAATTGATAACGGTAAAAGATAAAGTAGGAGAGTAATTCTCATCGTTTTCTCTTTTATTATCAGCGCTAACATTAGTACTACTGTTTCTAAAAATAATAATAATGATAATAATAAAAACATTAACAATATCAAGACGCAAAGACCTCTTCATTTATCGATTTGCTAAAGAGGTCCTTGTGGATTACTATCAGAAATACATTAACATGTAAATGTAGCTGACCAGAGAGGATAATGCCTTTTTATGACAAAGTTTCTTCAAACTTAGCGATAACAGAGAAAATAATTATATCCAGAAAGACAGAGGCAAATATTCAAGTTTTGATTCTTCTCTATGATCATTCGGAACGAAAATACTCAGTTCTTGTCTCAGTCCTTCGATATTCACGAATAAGTCTGATTGCAGACAGAAATAGTTTTCTTCGAAGTAACAACCTGGTTGCACTTTTAACATAGACTCAAATCTATCGCTTGTGTTATTTAGCATGACTGCCGAAAACCTTTAAATGCAAAGAAAATTCCCGATTATTTCCTTTGGAGGAAGATGTAAGACTTCATTCATCAACAACCCTTGATGGAACACAACAAGAATTACGTTATATCCGATGTGCTTTTTTTGTTTTTTTTTACTCTTGAGTCACCCATTTTTGGGGGAAATGGATTAGTGTGCATTACCAGGATAATGTTTGCTGGGCCTACCACCACCCCCGCCTCAACTACTGTAGTTCACCCATCTTTAAATTGGTGCCAGCGTTTGTTGGGTCCAGAAAAAAGGGTCTTGAGGGTAGCAGCCTCACTCCTAAAGACCTGTCGAGAAACTGGAAGGCTGTATACCCTTCTGCCTCCATCCCCAGCAAGGTAAGGCATATATACATATATATATATATATATATATATATATATATATATATATATATATATATATATATATATATATATACTCAACATCAGAGCTGCAGCTCTCGAAATCATAACTCGTAGGCGTCCAGGGAAAGGCCCCAGGTGTAACCAGGGGACTTACGTTGGATGTACCAAAAGACTGCTGAGGGTACGCATAGACGCCCATAGAGGAGTTAGTTTCCGAACCGGGAGTAGATTGTCCAACCCAGAACAATCCAACATAAGGAATCATTCGAAATTATGCAAAACAATCATAGACAACAAAGACTTTCGAATAATAGGACAAACACAGAAAGACAGTGACTTAACAACCTTAGAATCTATAATGATAAAATTAACAGTTCCATCATTGAACACCCAAACACCATCCACTCTGCTGTTTATTGCTTGATGGTCCTATTTGCCTTATTGTTACCTTGTTTTCTCCCTTTTATCTATTTGTGTTTTAATTTGTATTTTTCTCTCCTTCTTTCAATAGTCTTGTTTTAGCTCCCGTCTGGGTAGGTCTTTCTTTTAGTGTCATGGTGCCTCTGATATTTTTAAAAGAATTAGCATTTTAAATGAGACAATACTGTAGTGTTTTTAATCATTTGTTGTAATAAATGTTTTTATGATTAATTATTGAGTCAGCTCGCTGTTTTTCAGCCTTGAAAATGCAACAATGTAGTTGTGAAACGTCGGCATTAGGAATAAACTATCAGCTGTATTGAGTGCCTTTCCTGGATGCCTACGAGTTATATATATATATATATATATATATATATATATATATATATATATATATATATATATATATATATATATATATATATATATATATATATATATATATATATATATATATATATATATGTATATATATATATATATATATATATATATATATATATATATATTCAATCAGTAAGCTACAAACGTCCTTTAATATCAATTCGCTCTACCTCGAAATAATATATTTTCATATATATGTTGCAAAGGGAATTCTTTAGTTGATAAGTACGTCGTCTCGCGGGCTGGTTCGAGCCCACGAGACGACGAACTTATTATCAACTAAAAAATTCCCCTTTGGTAACATATATGAAAATATATTATTTCCAAGGTAGACCGAATTGGATATTAAAGGACGTTTGTATCTTACTGATTGAATATGAATCACGGTGATGTGATAAAAAAAAGTGATATATATATGTGTGTGTGTGTGTGTGTGTGTGTGTACGTCATGGTGGAGGTGGGTTAATGCCGAAGCTAGGTACAATTTCCCCGCTCTCGACGGGTAAATAAGTACGCCAGATTCAGCATTAACTTATACCTCTCTTGGTGGTTCAGTGGTTAGAGCGTCGACTGGAGTCGTTGGAAGATACTGTGTCGAGGGATCGAGACCCGGCGGTATCGATCCATTTATCAATTAAAAAATTCCCATTCAATGATAATTCCCCATCGGGGATATTCCCGAGGTAGCGTGAATTGGATGTTAAACGACATATGTAGCTTCATGATTGTATATAAATCACGGTGTGACAAAAATTTCATGTATATTTATATATATATATATATATATATATATATATATATATATATATATTTATATTTATATATAGCCTATACATACATATATATATATATATATATATATATATATATATATATATATATATATATATATATATATATATATATATATATAAATATATATATATATATATATATATATATATATATAGATAGATAGATAGATATGTGTGTGTCTGTCAGTCTGATCTGCATGCATATGTACATATGACGAAGTAAAATGTCCATTTCAAACAGTGTATATAAGAGGCCACTTATTCATAGATAATTAGTGCCAGATAAGCCGAACCCTATTTTTCCGTCTCCTGTTTTAATGAATATTAGCACTCATTATCCTCCGGGCTCAGCCGGAACCTAATGACCTCCATGTCCACTGATTGCCTACCATTTAGAAACTCTTTCTAAAAATAGTTCTCCTGTATTTTAACAAAACAGTGACCGTTTGAAAGGGAGTTGAGAAAATGTCCGAAATGTAATGTCCTTTTGTTTTGCCTTTTTATGCAGTAGACAATTTTCTTCTTCACTGTTGTAACAGTTTTTAACAAGAATGTATGTGCTTGTGTGTGTGTGTATGTATATATATATATATATATATATATATATATATATATATATATATATATATATATATATATATATATACTTATATACTTATATATTATATATATATATATATATATATATATATATATATATATATATATATATAGACAGTATATATGCATATATATACTTATATATATATATATATATATATATATATATATATATATATATATATATATATATAAATATATATATATATATATATATACAGTATATACTTATATATATACTTATTTATATATATATATATATATATATATATATATATATATATATATATATATAAAACAGCAAATTCCACGGAGGAAAATTAAAACAACGGAGTTGTTTCAATTTTCCTCCGTGGCATTTGCCTCTGTTTGTACATTCGTCACGTTCCATATCTTCGTGATTCAGTTATACACACACACACACATATATATATATATATATATATATATATATATATATATATATATATGTGTGTGTGTGTGTGTGTGTGTGTGTGTGTATGTGTGTATATATAGATTGATAAATAGATAGACAGCTAGAAAGATAGATAGATAGATAGATAAACAGACAAATAGATAGATGGATAGGTGCAAGGGTAAAATTACATGCCAGTAGTGTAGGAATGTTCGTTGCCAGTTTCAAGCCCTCACACTTGACATGAAGATGACACCTTAGCTCACCCTTCCCTCAGATTCCGTCCCTGCTATTACCTGCACAGAGAGAGAGAGAGAGAGAGAGAGAGAGAGAGAGAGAGAGAGAGAGAGAGAGAGAGAGAGAGATTAAAACTCAAACAATAATACATACGATTCGAGAATGTGCCAGATGACCTTCTTCTGAAATGTTCTCAAATGCTGTCTTGGTACATTCCTCCTATCTCAGATGAACGTCTCCTTTCGTCTTGGGTGACACATAAAGTAAATAAACAAAACTCAGAAATCAAAACATTCCCGATGTATTGAAAAGCGTTTTATTTTTTCAAGCCTCTTAATCCTCAAGGGGTACAAGAAGGGGAAACTAATATTCAAATTACCTCAACTGAAAAAGATTTGAGAGGATTCATTCTCCAGCTGGAAACTTCATCTTGTTGCGCTCTATACGTCATATCTTATTCCTCTTTTGTTGCATCTGCTTTCTGAGATACGATTACACTGAAAACTCCGGTACTGATCAACAAAATACTATGACAGATAACATAACCTGTACCGAATATCCGGTAAAGTAGGGTCTTGCCAAAGATAAAATTGTAAGGAGTACCTAGAGAAATTATCAAGTAGGGCATAAGTAAAATAACTGTTTTAAGAGAGACATGTTTCCAGTCTAGATGGAGCTTTATGTCGGAAGTGCCATTTTGATTTAAAACCTCAGCTGAACCCATTAAGAAAAGCCTGGTGCGAAGAACTTGGCATAATCAACACTTATATTATGACAGGTAAAAAAAATTAAAAGAAGGAATACTGGGATAATGAATATTTTTTTTCTATGTCTTTAGGGAACCTTCCCTAAATGGGATGAGAACTTCAGGTACATATGAACTTTCCCGATCACTAGATAAAACCAAATCTTGGATTAGCTATTATCCCTCGGATGTCAAAAGTGAGATCACAGCATCTGCACTGCCTTCAGAGTCATGTAAGGTCACCCGTGTTGACGGTTATCAGTGAGAAGAATAAAATTATCCTTGAATTTAACCTTTATTTCTTTTTGTTGGTCTTTTTTTAACTTCCCTTTCTGTTGAGTGCATTTTGGTCTAACCGAAGTATCATGAAAAATCATTATGACGATTAATATCAAGGTTAAAATGAGGAAATTGGAACTTATTTTTTATTTTATTTTATGTTTAAATATGAGTATACTAATAAGAAATAAAATTCAAAATATGCAATATGTACAATTCACCATGTTATTATAATGTAAAATTATTATTGTATTATGCTGATATTAGAAAAATTGTACCCTTACCTAAATAAAATTGTGGATAAACCACACTTGACTTTACTCTTACAAATATTTCACTTTCTAAACTATTCCCTACCATGGTTAGCTAGCTAACTGCCCTCACTCTTCTTTCACCCATCTTACCTATCAGCTAAAAAAAAAAAAAAAAAAAAAGTATGAACGGAGTTGTACAGTAAATATAACTATAATTAACTTTTAAGTAACTTTTGTAGACCAAACATTATCCAATAAGTGCTGTCGGAGAGAAATTTAATTATTAAATATGGAAGTTGTCCTCTAATGATTTTCTTCATTGTCATTATTAAATCCTTAGTCTTTATTTGGAATTTTGTATTTGCATATGAACATTTTTCAAAAACCGAAATCTATCAAATAAAATCTATTTCAGTTTAATTTATCTAAACTGTTACTTAGTCTGAAGCTTTTTTTTTTACCTAAAAAAATACGAACACAAACAAATCGTCAAAAAAGCAAGTAATTGCATCTGGCCTAAGAATTTTTTTCTCGTTTTTTTTAATTAAAAATAATTAATTTCAGTCACAGAAAACGACAAGTACGAACTCAAAGTCATAAGATTTTGATTACGGGGTTTTCCTAACAAATTCAGTTTTTATGATTTTACGTGGTTTCTATGGCAAATTTTGTTGGTTTGGTTGCTTCATGTACCTTCTTTGTATTTCATTAGCTGTTGGAATTCGTTTTTCACTTTTAGGAAGAAAAACTTTTTTCAAATAACATGAGGAAATCGATTGCTTGTTATAATACAACCAGGTCCCTTTATGAACTGCTGCTAAAGGTCATAGTTTGATACCTCCCGTCAAAAGGCAAAGATTCCAAGAACAGGAAAAAGCAATATCAGTTCTATACAGCGCATGATAATTCGACTTTCTTAAGGAGCATCAAATGAAAACAAAACATCATTATATTTACTACTGCCGCGGGACCTCGGTGTGTTGAGTAATGAATATAACTGAGTAAAGCGAACAATTACTTGAAAACTAGGAACCTCTTGAACAATGTGAAACCACTATGGGAAATCAGGCCCGAGAAAATTGTTCAAGGAAGCTGGGACCGTTAATGAAACGTTTTAGAGGCGAAAGTAACAGAGACTCATGCATATATCAGGACCTTCATTACCGGAGCAAATTGGATACCCTGCCACCAATACAAGGATGATGACTAACCGGCTAATTGTCGCTTTAAGGGGAGTAGCAATTCTCCAACGGGAGGAAAATCTCTCTCTCTCTCTCTCTCTCTCTCTCTCTCTCTCTCTCTCTCTCTCTCTCTGATATATTCTGTATTACTTGTACCTCTCAATGTATCATTTTCATGGGGTATGATCGTGCATCACCCGCCGTCGACTTACCACTTGGTGTTTTAATGCATTATCACGGCTCAGTGTATTGTTGCTGCCATAGCGAGGGCGTGTGACTGCTGACGCATGCGCTTCAGAGCCACCTCCCTCTCTGTCTTGTATTGCCTTGTAACAGTGTGATGTACTTTTTCTCTGACTGCTTCCTTTGACAGTCCATCATACTGATTCTCTCTCTCTCTCTCTCTCTCTCTCTCTCTCTCTCTCTCTCTCTCTCTCTCTCTCTCTCTCTCCAAAACCCATCTCACTCGATACCCGAGCAATCAATATTCTCGTTTGAGAGGTGATGATGTAGAATTTGAGACTGGTGATGAGACGGAAATTATATTTATGGATTAGATAGGATTTCCAACCAAAAGCACTCATCAATAGTTGTCTCCCCTTTTAGTGTTCGTTTTGTTTCCATGTCCTCTGTCGTTCTTATGCAAATTACAGCTGGGGAGGACTGTTTGTGGGCGGTTTTGTTTGCTTCCTTTTCCCCGACGACGGAAACCCGCATCCTGTGATCAGGAAATTTATGGCACTGCCTTTACCAGACGTGGTAGCTTTCCTTATCCCTGGAAAAGAGTGAGATGAAAGAGAACGTTTCTGGAAGAGACGGAGTCCGCTCTTGCGTGGGTATGTAAAAGGAGAAAGATTTTAGGAATAAAAACAAAAACAAAAATAAGGAAATTCCCCGGCTAGATTCTCACCTTTCAGGATCCATCAGCTTACAACAGCGTTACCAACCGATTACATGTCCTCAATATACATATCAGAAAGATTCCGTTCAGATCGGGCGCCCCTCCAGAAAAACATTAAAAATTCATTAGAAGGAACAATAACATCCTCAATTTTAATCAGAGAGAGAGAGAGAGAGAGAGAGAGAGAGAGAGAGAGAGAGAGAGAGAGAGAGAGAGAGAGAGAGAGGCTAAAAGATGAAAAATCGGCAGTTTCGAAACTAGCAACTAATTTTTGACAATGGCAACGAATTTCGGGCTTGAAACCTCACAACAGAAAAGCAGCAGGAGAGAGACGCGGGGAGAAAGAGAGAAGGAGGAATGAGAGAAAGAGAGGAATGGAATGATAAGGATATTACTGGTTATTACACTAAGGTAAAAATAGAGTCCAGCTGCCAACATAAAAAATAAACTTGACCCAGTTTTTGACCCGATGGACTTTCCAGGCTTAGATTCAAACGATTTTGACATTTTTGGAAGTAGGTCTAATTTCGCCTCTTATAAGCCAATTTTGAAAATGGGACTCAATATCAGCCTTAAAATAATGTCATTCAAAATAATGTCAAACACGTGCAAGAGAGGTATTAGAGGAAGTAATGACAAATGACATCCATACAAAAATAAATACCCCCTTCTGAAATGGATAGAAGACACATTGGCCAAAAAAGGGACACCCTCTCTCTTCCAGGCTTCTACAGGAAGGACATGAGCCGGTCCCCTTGGATAACCAGGGTCCCTGGGCTCCGTAATTAAGCCATCACAGAGACCTGCTTCATATAACAGAGCCCTTGGGCTTCTCTGGGAAGCACCAGAGGGTCATCTGCAACACTTTGGACCAAAGATTCCCTAAGGGATCTTGATTGTTGGGTCAATGTCACTCTAGTTTTAACTAGAAAAAGAAGAACATCAGATGAAGACATTTTATGAATAAAAACAAAGCAAAATAAGGAAATTCCCTACCAGATTCTCACCTCTCAGGAGCCACCGGCCTGCAACAGTACATTCAACTGATCACATAGTCTCTAATATACATATCAGGAAGATTCTATTCAGAACCTGCTCCCCTCCAGAAAAAATGTCAAAATTCTTTAAAAGGAACAATAGCATTCTTCTATTTAAATCAGAGAGAGAGAGAGAGAGAGAGAGAGAGAGAGAGAGAGAGAGAGAGAGAGAGAGAGAGAGAGAGAAGGAAAAGTCGGCAATTTCGAAACAGGCAAACCAGTTGGACATTGGCAAATAATTTCGGGCTTGATACCACGCAGACAGGCAAACAGACACAGGAGAGACCCGAGAGAGAGAGAGAGAGGAGAGAGAGAGAGAGAGAGAGAGAGAGAGAGAGAGAGAGGGGGGGAGGGGGCGAAGGTCGGGGCGGTGGAGTAAGAGTTGTACAGACCAAATATTTGTGTTAAGGTATTGCACCGCAGTGTATGTGATTTCTAAATATCTATGATGGTTTTTGTTGATTATGTGAAGTCATTTGACAATATCCACAAACCATCACTACGGAAGGTCTTACGTCTCTATGGCAGTCACGTTAAATTTGTCAAGGTAATTAAAGTATCTATGAGCGAAGAAGATGGAAAGTCAGTGTTGATGGAGTTTTGTTAAGTGAATTTACACTAAACACCAGGATGATGTAGCGAAGAACTGTCACCTTTGTTGTTTGCTCCCCTGATGAATTTATAAAGGTAAAATTGGTTTGAAATTGGAAAGGATAAAAAACTGACAGATGGAGAATACGCAGATGATATCATAATCACCATAACGCCACAGGATTCATAGTACTCTCATAACAGAAGCCATAGCAAGTCTAGAGAGCTGGGAATTGAGAATGAGAAGTTAAATCTAAGGAAAATAGAAATAATCTAAGAGTAGATACAAAGGGATGGAGAAAAGATTAATGAAGCTGAATCTTCCAAATATTCAGGAACAATGATATCCAATACAGATTCGTCTGACTTAAATTTAGTGAAAAGCCAAATTAGGCAACTCAAACAATTTGCAGACTGAATGAGATCTGGAAACCAAATAGACTGAAACTGCAGACGAGGGTGAGATTAAATATTGACTTAGTATGATCTGTACTGATACCAGGACGCTAGTCTTGGTACGACAAGGAAACTTCGATTTGAGAATCAAGATTTACGAAGAACAAGCAGTCAGATGGCGGGAGAAAGCGAGGAATGACACTGCAAGGAAAATTTCGGAAGTCCCAATTGTAGATGAAATAGTGATGCCTGGGACATGTTTTCATGCCACCCCAGAAGTAAATTCCTGAGATGTACTCTAGTATTGCACCAGCCACGGTTTTTTTTTTTTTTTGGCCATGCCCCTAGACTAGGTTAGGTTAGGTAAAGTTGGGTTAATTAAAAATTTGGAAGTAATTTGGCTGTGAGAAACATAATGAGATTATTTTCAAGAAAATTCTATGGTTAGTTTTTAAGATATGGCGTCCCGCTTTTTTCAGGGAAAGGTCCCAGTACTCGGTTACATCTCGGGAAAAATGCACCCTGGAAGAGGGGTATAGGACTGGGCGTCTCTGTGAACCAAGGAATTGAAGACCCAGACTTACTTGGATGAGAACTATGAGACGAGAAGCTGGCGATGAGTAGAAGTGAAAGCGCAGGAAAGCTAATGTGAGTTGGAATATCACAGAGGCTCTTCACGCTGCACGGCGTTGGAGGCGATGACGATGAAAACTACTTGGGAAGCGGAAAATCGTGTAGGAAAGAGTTGGGTATTTTGTGTACCTTTATAAAACAGAGAGAAGAGTTCAATGAAGGAAATATTAATATAAAATTAGGACATAAGTTTATATCTGATCTTTAGCCGTTGAAGATCAGTGAAGAGAAATCAATTTTAGATGGGAATGAGGGTACAAAGTGTGGGTAATGCAATTAAAAGAATAAACTTGGAAAGAAATAAGTAAGAGTAATAAATACGGAGATGTGAAAAAACTGAACGGGATGAAAATATCAGAGTTAGTAAGCAAGCAGTACTTGCAGTTACGTACCTGTATGAAGGAGTGTAAGCGGTGCAATCTATAATAGTAAATTGAGACTGTTTGTAGTGTAGTTTACAAACTTAGAGGGAAGATTAACAAAGGAGTACAAGATCACGAATAATACAGAGAAAAAAAGTGGCACATAGTAGAATCTTAGGCGTAAATTTTTGGCAAACATTTTACGGAAAAAAAACTGTACTGGAGTGAGAAAACTTTTTTTTTTTTAAATAAATTGAATTGAACAACTGGATCTTTGAATAAGGTATGCAAATAGTGATATGCTGTCTGGTAAAAATGCCGTAAATCAGTCGTTCCCAACCGGTAGCTCGGGATATGCAGTTGAAAGAGAATGTTTAAGTAAGCACCTTGATTCTCAACGACCCCAATGGGGTGGCGGAATCCAAGTTTTGAGTTACGAATCATCTAGAATCAGACAAGAAACAGACTAAATGCTGAGGATACCATAAGATTGCCTTTGAAGAGTACAATCACGAATTTCTCTCCTGTGCTTGGGATATAGACGGTTTCCTAAAGTAGAGGAGTGTCTGTTGAAGAGTTGTGGAACCCATGGAGGAAGGAAATGCCGACACTTTCCCTACATGGCGACTAAAACTTTTATCCTGGTGCCAAGGCAACCACACATGTCCTTACATCTACCTGTAACATTCCAGAAATATAGTATTATTCTCGCCTCTCTGTGTGGCCAGAAAATCACAAAGTGGCCGGGGATTATGTATATATATATATATATATATATATATATATATATATATATATATATATATATATATATATATATATATATATATATATATATATATATATATATATATATATATATATATATATATATATATATATATATATATATATATTATATATATATATATATATATATATATATATATATATATATATATATATATATATATATATATATATATATATATATATATATATATGTATATATATAGTATATATATATATATATATATATATATATATATATTTATATATATATATATATATATATATATATACTGTATATATATATATACTGTATATATATATATATATATATATATATATATATATATATATATATATATATATATAT
This sequence comes from Macrobrachium rosenbergii, assembly GCF_040412425.1. NCBI lineage: Eukaryota > Metazoa > Arthropoda > Malacostraca > Decapoda > Palaemonidae > Macrobrachium > Macrobrachium rosenbergii. The sequence goes on along the minus strand of NC_089741.1, from coordinate 15,138,640 downwards.
ATATATATATATATATACTGTATATATATATATATATATATATATATATACTGTATATATATATATATATATATATATATATATATATATATATATATATATATATATATATATATATATACTGTATATATATATATATATATTAACCCTGAGAAGAGGAAACTGTAGCTCACGCAGGTAAAAATCAACTTTTCTCCCTTCCAATCTCCAAAGTCTTGAAAGTAACATCCCTGTGACGTCTGCATGGGCGACCTACTGTAGTATCTTACTTTTCAATCTCTCTAGCATTCTACTTTCCATCATCCCATAAAATTACTTTTTGACAACATCAAAGGATTTAGATTCCTGGGTCCCTCTCAGAAGGAGAAGAAGACGAGGAAGAAGAACTAGGAAAAACGTAGGAGGGAACGCAGGGCGGCGACGGAGATTAAGTGAAATGGAAGTTCCAAAGGAATAAAATCAGATCCGGCCGAAGCCATGATATTCCCGCTTCCGCTCGCTCGATTTCATAACGGAGACGTCTGCTTCATACTCGAACAAGAGTCGAAGGAACTACAGTGGGCAGATATAATGATTGCATGACCTTTACCCGTGTCAAAACAGTATACAGTCATGTAATGATGTGTATTTGTAGGGCTTTAAAAGATTTCGTATTTAGTTCTTCATTGGAAGGGTTGGTAAGAGCTCTCGGCTAGCACGGTGTTGGCCCAGCGTTCGACTCTCCGACCGGCTAATGAAGAATTAGAGAAATTTACTTCTGGTGATAGAAATTCATAATGTGGTTCGGATTCCACAATAAGCTGTAGGTCCTGTTGCTAGGTAACCAGTTGGTTCATAGTCCGTAAAATAAATCTAATCCTTCGGGCCAGCCCTAGGAGAGCTGTTAATCGGCTCAGTGGTCTGGTTAAACTAAGATATACTTAACTTTTCTTACAAAGCGTCTCTCTAACCGTAATATGATCTACATTGGTGTCCTTCTTCCAGTTATGTAAGTAAAATGTCACGCATGATTTTTCAGATATGGATATAATCTTGCAAAACCCCTCGAGGGTGTATCCGTCAGGGATCTCATAAGCAGTGCCACTGGAAGATGGTCTTTATGTATGCTGAAGACCATCCAACTTTTTTCTTTCTTTGTATTCGTTACATACATTCTTTCTGCCTTCCAAGAGCAGGATTCAAAAATGGCATGAGTGTTGTTGTGTCCTAACATTTGCAGTTTCTCTTCCTCTTTAGACCATCACATGGCTTTTTTTTTTTTTTTTGAAAAGTGGAGAGGGCGTCCAGCATCGCCTCCTTAATTTGATGTTTTATTTTTGATACTGGAGTACCTGTTCCGTTATCTATGGCTGCTGAGAAGTTTTGGACACCACATCTAGCTACCTTACGCCGGATGGAGGCTACATAGCAATGTTTTCATCCATTATAAACCGCCGTAGCCTTTGTACCATAGGCCTTCAACATTCTTGGGTACGAGTTTCTTTGCTTAAGGGTAAACTCTTGCACCATATCCTCTTGTTATTTATTTACTTATCTGTTTATTTATTTGTTTATTTATCTATTTATATAAGTATTTATTTATTTGTTCATTTATTTACTTATTTATTTGCTTCCTTTCTTATTTATAAAGGTATTAACAGTCTACGGGACCCAATGAGTTAATCAACCCCCTGTGAATAAAACTGGTATAAGGCATATATAGAAAACTATTTCATCATGGCATCTCTCCCCGAACCTCCAGGAAGGATAACACCAGCAGGAAGCAGCACCTGAATTTGGAACATTCTTTGATGTTTTGATCGAAACATAGCTCCTGTCTCTTTCTTTCTCTCGGGGCAACAATGAATCCTCTGACAATTCCTTCAGTTCTCAAACCCCCGGTGACATTGTCATAAACCACGCTTCCTGGGCCTACCTGGCGTGCGACATTAGGCAAGTGATCTATTCCCCAGTCCTCTCATAAGCTGTGAAAAGGACGGAGGGACAGTATGGTAGTGCCATCGATGGCATCCCTGTCGAGAGGTATGGAAAGCCTGGCCATCCAAAATCAATATGCAGCCCCTCTCTCTCTCTCTCTCTCTCTCTCTCTCTCTCTCTCTCTCTCTCTCTCTCTCTCTCTTTGGGTCGGCAGTATTTTCAGAGTTCCCAAAAGGTGAAGAGAGTAAGATCGCTTACAAGATTTGGCTTCTTCAACGAAGCGTTAGGGACTGAAAATTTTCGTGATTAGTACGTTTTCATTTAGCTCATTTTAAATAATGAAAATAGCATCCACTGAATGATAATAGTAATTATAAACAACTCAGTCCATTTTCTCATAGATAAAAGATCAGTGCCATTTTTACCATTTAATAAACTGATTCTGTTAGCAAAAACGTTGTGGTACAAACCATTGCGTCTGTAAGTAACCAAAACTAAAGGCAACCTTGCAGAAGTTACCTACACTGAAATAATCTTAGATATAAAGATTTAGTAAGAGTCGCCCATTTAAAGATCCTAGAAGAGTGCCGTGGAAGATAAAAGGTCTATCTTTTCTTTCGTGCTTAAAGTTGATCTTCTTTTTTAAACACCTTTTTTCCCCTCATTCCTCTCAGATGTACTTGCTACTTATCTACCTTCCCCTTTCCTGTTTGTAAATGCGTATTCTTAATTAGCTGGATAGCTGCAACAAGTGATCTCATGAGTAGTTAATTCAGTTTCTGCAGACTTCAGTACTGGTTTCTTTATGCTCACTGGAACTCAGGCTATAATTCAGCGTTTAAGAGAGTCCTTGTTCTCCGGTGTGAAATGTCCCAATAAACTGTTTATTTGATAAAATATTACTTCCTCTCATTTTTGTCATACATGACAACTTTCATTTTCTGACTTCCTTTCATCACTCCTACTCTCTGTTTTCTCCTCCCTGTTTATTGCGTTCATCATTTGTTCAGTAATCACAATAATTGGCTTCCCAAATGAGGCCTCTCCATTACCGGCTGCCTGGTGTCATATAACGAAAGGCCAAACCACACCCCACCCCTGTCCCCGAACCCCCTTCAGCAGGGTTAATAGCGGACCTGTTTCCCCGTCTGCCCCAAAGAATGGTTGCTGATGATCACTTCTAAATTAGTGACCTCCTCGTATAGAATAACCGAACTTCTTCTTTTGATCTTGTTACGACAAAGAAAACAACTCGAGTAGACCCTCGGGTTTATCATTTCACGTTGTGACGAAGAAGCACTTTTTCCGAAGTTTGTTTATAGACTTTTTTGTTTTGTTTTGTTTGATATTTGGATTTTTTATCCCATTAACCTCCTGTAATGAAAAGAATCACGGGTAAGACCAGAAATGAACAAAGGAATATGTAAGATTTCAGACATCCTGTTGGTTTATTCACATCGCACACTGACTCCCTTCCTGGGTTTACTTCACCAGATGCACCAGTTAGCTTCTGATGTTGTGCCGAATTTCTTCAGACCCTTTCGTAACTCAATCCTAATCTTTTCTTTGTAGAACTTCTTGAATAACTAACTTACTGCAGAAGAGGAGACCATAACAAGTCTCGTCCATATTTATATATTACCCTTCTCTCTCTCTCTCTCTCTCTCTCTCTCTCTCTCTCTCTCTCTCTCTCGGGTCAGAATGTCCTGTGATGGTACTGTTTTAGACTATGAATATGTTTCATTCCATTGCTCTCAAATTTCTCACACAGTTCCTGTATAACAAACGCCTGACGAGCACGCACTCCTGTTTCTCTAAACCCAAGTCATTTCTCATTTCAGCCTTCTGTTTTGTCTCCAACTTTCTCAGCCAACCACTTTCAAACACTTTCCCCTACAATGCTTACAAGCTCCTCTACCGTATTTTGCCTTGTCTAAAGATACAATTATTGCTCTCACTCATTTCTATGGATTAGTTTCCTCTTCAAGATAGGTACACCTTTATTGCGCACACCACCATGCCACCGCCAAATGTCTCTTGCAATCACAATTCTCAGCGCTAGAGCCTTTCCATTCTTCAGATATTTATACACTCTTTACAGCCTCAGCTTTCACTTCTGCATCATTCTCAGATAAGTATTAGCATCCTCAGCTCCTGCTTCATTCAAGTCCTTCCTTCTATCATCTACTTTCAACAGCACTTGAAAATGTTCACCTCCATTAACACAAAACTGCTTTATCTTTTGACAGCTTATCTGTTCACGTCTTTGATTTTAAAGCCCATTTGTTCATAAATCTTTATGACCGCATATGCTTTCCTGCTGAGTATTTTCCCCTCACTTAGTTTTTTTTTTTTTTTTTTGTCACATTCATCCCGTGTTTTCTGAATGTTTCCTCTTGACTTGCTGTTATTCTATTTATTATATATCCCCACATGATTCACCCTTCTGGTTTGCAAATGAGCTTAAATCAATTTCATTTTTTCTTACACCAAAATCGTCACTGCATTACCCTACCCACACCCATGCGCTGCTATTCATCCAATCTATGCCTAAAAAAAATTCCCTGTTGCTCCAGTGACTCAATCCGCAAACAGCTCAAACTCCTAATTAATTCCTATCACTTATTGCCTTTAATCCTTGTCTGTTCTTAGTCTGTCATCATCTTATGCAATAGTTACTGTCAATATATACTCGGTATGTATTTGAATTATATCTACCGCTTCGTACGTCAGAAGCACAAAAAATTCTTACTAGGAATTTCAGTATGAAGGTCAAATCCGTACATATGCACTGTCCAGAAGTGCAACGGCAATCACACATGTATAGATAAAGATAAATATCAAGTGCCTCTAAACCTATGTTGATATATTTTTCCTCTTAGTCAAAGCATTAACTTCTCTATTAGCTTTTCTCTGTTTCTAAAGGAAATGAAACTAACTATTTGTAATCATAACTAAGTATTTATAATGTCTTGTACCTTGATTATAATAAATATTCTTTTGAGGTAAGCTACTTGAATGAGCACCCAATACTTCTTACAGTACAAAGTCCTGCGTTACTTTTTTCAGTTACTGAAGAAATGTGTCAGGTGCAGTGTACCTTCAAGAATCAGATATAGTGCAAGATAGAAAATAGAAAAAAGATATTTCCTAAAAGGTTGTGACGGAAAAAATCAGAGAAGTTAATAGTATTCAGCATCAAGATTGTACTTGAGAGAGAGAGAGAGAGAGAGAGAGAGAGAGAGAGAGAGAGAGAGAGAGAGAGAGAGAGAGAGAGAGAGAGAGAGAGAGAGAGAGAGAGAGAGAGAGAGAGAGAGTTATCTCTGAAAAGGCAGTCTAGGCGTATTTCTTCCTTTAAGGAGAGTGGCAGTGTCTAAAGTTGAAATGTTCTCTTCATAAGTTTGCAACATTAGGCCTTTCCAGAAATAAAGTTGTACTGCAGCAGCTTAAAAATGCCTGGCGCTGTTCTTCTTGAACAAGTCAAATTTATTGCATTTAAAGACAATTAGAGTAAGTATTTCTTAGTTTAATCAATTTGTTTTTAAAATGTTTCCCTAAATTTCATTCCCCCGTGAACGATGGCCTCTGCTATTTAAAATATGAACGTTATACCTCATACACGAAGTACTGACGAAGAACCTCGTTTCTCCTGTTACTTCTTTTTGACAAAATTCTTCTTCAAATTTTTACTATTTCCCTGTGCCTTTGTTACTGTTCCCCAGATTCCATTGACTTGGTTTCTTTCTTTAGTCGCCTTTCATCTATTTCCGTCTTCCCTATCTTCTTGCCAACATGCCATAGTTCTCCGCGTCGGAGGCTTCAGCATGTTCTGTTAGTAGTTTCATTCCACCAGACTGACATAAGAGACAATGCTTCCTTTACCTTTTCTACTTCTAATATGGCGGCACGTATGGATCCGAGTGGTTCGGGATACGAAGCTTTCTAATTGATTTTCTAAAGATGATTGTTTCTTTGGTGCTGATAACTCTGCTTTTGGCACCATCCAATGTTTCTGATGGCATGACTGAAACAATTAACAATTATTCCCTTTTGTCTTAAAATGATATATATATATATATATATATATATATATATATATATATATATATATATATATATATGTGTGTGTGTGTGTGTGTGTGTGTGTGTGTATGTATGTATATATGTATATATATATATATATATATATATATATATATATATATATATATATATATATATATATATATATATATATATATATATATATATATATGTATGTATATATATATATATATATATATATATATATATATATGTATGTATGTATATATACTATATATATATATATATATGTGTGTGTGTGTTTGTGTGTATAAATTGTTATGAAATGGGATACCTCAAACTTAAGACTAAAACGCTAAATGCTTTTGGAGTTTGTTGTACATACTAACCTTGTTTCAAACATAAACGTTCACAAAAGAAGAAGAGTTAACCGAAGAAACAGAATATCCCTTATTAGAAAACACGTACATTTGCTCATTATCACAATTAAAGGTGTATGGTTGTGCAACCGGCCAAACCTACTAACACAATGTTGAGCGCAGTCTAAATGATGTCACTGAAATTTTTTTTTGCCGAAATGTAAACAGCAAATTCAAGCATGAGTCTAGAGACATCTCATCAGATGGAGTATGTCAAGCCAGCATCACACCGAAGGACGAATTTTGCCAAATGAAGCAACGTTTCCTGCCTGGAAATGCGAAGGTGAACGAGCTCATTTTTCATTAAATAGGAAGACATCTTGATGGGCACATGTACGTGCATGCTTCTGTCAAATACCTACCTTCCGGAGCATTGAGAAAGTATAGTTGGAATAAAGCATTCCGTACCTGTGCTGTAGAAATTTGTGTTCACGTCTTCTCTGTATTATTTAAGATTCCCTCTCTTTTGTTCCGTTTTTCTCCCTCTCGGCCCTCCCTAAAAACTTCATTTCTAAATTTTGTTATCCTGAAAGCTTTCTTAAATACGCAACCGTAAATATATTACTCGATATATATAAAAATGAATGTGTGTGTGTGTGTGTATGTTCCAGAATAACTCTGAAACGCACTGAGCAATTTCAACAAAGCTTGGTATACATATGACTTACTATCTGGAAAAGAATACTGGTACCAAAGGGGGTGGGGGTGGAAAGGGGGTGACAAGTAAAAATAACCGAAAACAACAGATATTAGTATCTAATCTGCAGTTTTCGAGGTCGCTGAGATGAATAGTGACACTCCCGAGACCCTTCAAGATCGAGTTCAAGGGGGGGTGAGAAGGGGTGAAAAATAGAATGTCAAAAATGACAGATATTAGTGTCTAATCAATAGTTTACGAGGTCACTGAGGTGAATGGTTAATCTCCCGGTGCCCTTTAAGTCCAAGTTCAGCCCCGATAGGAAGGTGGGTGAGAAGGGGTGAAAAATAAAATTTCAAAAATGTCGGGCAATGTAATCAAAGCAACTATCTTAACAGAAAAAAGGAGAGAGAGAGAGAGAGAGAGAGAGAGAGAGAGAGAGAGTAGAGGGGATGTTAGGGAGGAGAGAGAGAGAGAGAGAGAGAGTTTATCAGCTGTCATTTAGAGTTTTCCCCAGGCAACGCCGGGTTCATCAGCTAGTATACTGAGATTTTAATAATCACTTAGTGAAAGTAAGTAATAGGTACAATCAATAACAGTAAAACTGAGATGTAGAATTCATATCACCAGCACTTACCAAAGCTTTTATGCTCCTTAGAAAGAAATCTTCATTTATATGCACACCCACAATACAGTACGTGCAAGCTAATTCTAAAAATTAAAAAAATCAAGAAAACTTCAATAAAGACAATAAATGATACACCAAACACAAATAAGACTATGATACGATATATTTATATAATCTGCTCAGAAGTAACCTAGAGTGAAAGTATTCGTTATCACAAGTTGGCCTATTTTAAACACAACCTCAGAAGGTGTGAAACTACATGATCGAAAGATTTCACATCCACAAAAAACAAAGGTTTTACATGCTGTTGTTAAATACTGTTGGAAAAGTTAAAGTTACAGAGATTTCAAAGTAAAACGAGCGAAATATCTTTTATTTACAGAGTACCATATCCTTTGGCCGACGTCGCTGAAATATGATACTTAAACCAACAAGAAAATCAATATTATACCTACTGTTATTCAGAATTTGAAAGAGTTTGTTTGCTCGAGCATATTTGTGATTTCTTTGCATTATTCACGAGCCCCTTTCAGAACATCAACATAGACGACACCACTCTGGGACATATTCTCTGATTTATTTATTCTTTTGGTATTTTGCCCACGTACACACACACACATACATATATATATATATATATATATATATATATATATATATATATATATATATATATATATATATATATATGATTATTATCACTTTTGTACGTGATTCATTTATCACACATTACCACAGGTGAAAAATAAGAAACGGGGTGTAGGTCCTGACCGGTTTCGACTTTATTTCCAAGCCATTGACGAAGGACTGATACAGAGTGTGAGAAGTCACAAATATATATACTACAAGAACAGTACTGACGAACATACACAACCGTTAGAGCCTACATATCCCCACTCAGGTCGGTGTCGAGGTAGGAGTGGCCTTTAAAACTCATTTGGCTAAAAATCACAATAGACTCTCAGGGGACATTGCTGATAAACAGACCATACCCCACCTCAGATCCACACCTGGCAGGTGTCATGGAGGCGGAGTTTGGAAACTCATTAACATTACCACCCTCGTACTGTGTTTACAAATATGATAATCCTATTTTCATACATCTCTACTGCCTACCTTAAAGTTTAAACAATTTACAAATTTCTTTTGATATTAAAGGATCAAGTTTATACATCCCTTGACTGATATTCATATTATGGCTGTAACTTTCTTTTATAAAGCTAGATTCAATGATGTTCCTTTCCAGTGCATTATTAGAATATACAATCTTTTTTTGCCTTCCCAGTTGATAGCATGATTGTTCTCACTAACATGTACAAATATACCACTGTTCCCTTGTGCATATCTCACACATTTCTTATGCTGTTCAATTCTTTTTCCAGTGCTTTCCCGGTTTGGCCAATATAAAAGTTGTCACAAGACTTACACGGAATTTTATATACACACCCTTTAGTATTGTCTGGGGAGTTCTTGATAAGTACATTTTTCATTGTTGTATTGTTCTTAAATGCGACATTAACACCAAAATTCTTAAGAAGATGAGGATATCTTTCATATTATTATTATAAGGCAAAACAAGCAAATTTTTTGTGTTGTAACGTTCTTTCTGGTTTTGATACATAGTCTTTTTGCCGCTTCAAATGCACTGTTTAATACACTATCAGGATATTTCAATTTCTTGCCTGCATTCCTAATCTTATCTATTTCATCATCAATATATTCAGGGCTACATACCCGTAATGCTCTTAAAAACATAGATGCAAACACTGACTTTTTAACCTTATTGCTTTGTCCAGAATAGAAATGCACATGCATATGCATATGCCGTCAGAGAATTTGCCGACGCCCTCACTCAAGCTCATACCAACAAGGAACACCTGCGGTTTTTACGTGAATG
>NC_089741.1:15024098-15124098 GCF_040412425.1 Macrobrachium rosenbergii | reverse complement strand
TGGTCCTTCTATCCCTAATGACTTTTTGTCCCCCAAAATCATACGATGCTGGGACTAAGACGTCGGCATGGTCCCCCCAAAATCAGACGATATGGGGGTAGGACGTCTACATAGGTCCACCCCCTAGTGCAGTCTCCTCCAGCTGCCATTAAATTTGATTTCGTAGCTAACGGGCTGAAGGGACGAATTTTCTAAATACGTGAAAATATATAAAATATATATATATAATATATATATACATACACACACACACACACACACACACACACATATATATATATATATATATATATATATATATATATATATATATATATATATATATATATATATATATATATATATATATATGTTATTATAATGCAATCTATTATTTGTGGACCCTTCTTAAAGTAAGTTTTTGCAAGTTTAGTCCAGTTTCTTTTGCTGCTCTCCCTGTAAGACGGTTATGGGTCTTTTACCTTCCCTCAATGGTCGCTGTTGTAAAAATGATACTCCATCCATGAAGAATGTTTCCATGTTTTTATGTGTAATGGTGGCTCTGACGTTCGTTGCCTGATTTCCTTTTTTTTTTTTCCTGTCCCTCGGATTTGTCGAAGGGACCTTGGGGCGTGTTAGCGGATAATTCTGTACTCTGTTCTTCTTAAGGAGGACCAGTGTGGTATTCCCGGCAGTGTACGATAGTTTGTACAACGCTTTAGACTCTAAAGCGTTGTAGAAATCACTGTCACAAAAAGTATCCTCTAAAGTTTAGAGGATACTTTTTGTGACGGCCACCTTTGCTTGCGGTGTCACCAGAGTGACGCGCTTTCACCCTGACGCTGGTTGTGAAGCTGAATCTAAGGGCAGAGGTTAACTGGCCTGGAGTTGATACCTCTTCCTACGTTGCTGCTTCTACAGCTGGTGAGTTGTGTGAGCTTTCATTTAGAGCTCTAGTGATGTCCTCTGGCGAGATCGTGAACCTGCCTGTCGGTGGTGAAGAAAAGTCAGATCACCCTTTTATGTACATTATTATTAATATATATTTAATGATGGGAAAAAGACGCGATCAGTTGTTAAAATGGCGACTTTTGGAAGCCATATTAGTGATCCCGTTTATACATGGACTTTATGTTCTAGCTGTTATATTACGTTTTGGTTTACTTTGGTATGTCTCTAGTACTAAGGTTGGAGTAAATATTGTACGTAGGTTAGGGTTTTCTACCTTCTCGCTTGTCTCCTACAATCGTGTGTTTGGGAGAGATAGTTATCTACCTTTTTCTATTCACTTTCTCTTTACCTTAGTGTGATAAGTAGGCGACTGTGGTAGTGTATGACATTTCGTTGATAATGTATGTATTGTTTTTCTCCCTCATTATTCGGTTTTCAGAGGGGTTTGCAATTATAAATTGAATATATACTTTTTTATAAAACTGATAATTTTTGTTCTGTGGTTTATTTATCCTTTCTGAGATTTTTATCTCAGAATGTTGGGTGTCAGCGATCTCACTCATTGGAGTTCTACCACAGTGATGATAATGAACAACAATATCAGATCAAAAGAACCTGTTTAACTCAGCGCCAGCTTGGAGTTTGCAATATAATTGTATATATATATATATATATATATATATATATATATATATATATATATATATATATATATATATATATACATAGATACATATATATATATATATATATACATATATATATATATATATATATATATATATATATATATATGTATATATATATATATATATATATATATATATATATATATATATATATATTATATAGATATATCTATATATACACATATATGTATACAGTATTTATATATATATATATATATATATATATATATATATATATATATATATATATATAGGCCTATATATATATATATATATATATATATATATATATATATATATATATATATATATATATATATATATATATATATATATATACATAGATACATATATATATATATATATATATATATATATATATATATATATATATATATATATATATATATATATATATATATATATATATATATATATTTATATAGATATATCTATATATACACATATATGTATACAGTATTTATATATATATATATATATATATATATATATATATATATATATATATATATATATATATATATATATCTACAGTATATATATATATATATATATATATATATATATATATATATATATATATATATATATATATATATATATATATATATATATATTATTTTACAAAGGAACAGGTAAGGTAATTCTTCTTAGAAATTCGAAAATTAGTATATATAGTTTTGTTGTCATTTATGCTTCTACAGTGAATACCATATGCTTAAAATTTACATTCTTTTAAACCCATACGAGGTAAATGAATCCAGCTCATATATTTGTAGCTGATATTTCATATTCTTAGCATTATGTTCCAACTTACTTTTAAAAAATAAATACACTATCTTTTAGCCGCTGTCCAATTGATAAGATGATTGTTTTCTTGAACATGACCGAATATCTCATTATCCTCCTCATTATTCAGTCCATCTTTCTTTTCCAATTATTTTCCAGTTTTCAGTTCTCAGCTTTATCCACTCCAGGTATAATGTATGAAATTATGAATGTAAAGTTGGAAAATGAATTTATTTCCTATTACCGCAAATATGACGCAAAAGTACCACCTATTTACAAACCTCTCTCGCGCCAAAGAGCCACAAGCGTCCCTTGAGGCATTGTTTGGCCACCATATGACAATTTCCCGCAATCCTCTAATAGCTTTCCTCATTAGCCATCAGTGCATGCATCCGCTTCGTCCTCCTCAGCCAGCCCTTGTTTGTTCGTCTTCATCCATGACATTCGCTCCCAAACGCTGGGACGCCAATTTCTCCTAAGAATTCCTCTCTCGGATATCGCCAGCATCTTCTCCACTTTCTTCTTTATCTCTTGTCAGAAAACGATGCAATTATAGTAATTTTTCTTCCGTCTTTAATTTCCATCTAATAATTCTTTAGTACATTTGCACTTCGCTTTTGAGTTTCCATGGATTTCTGGAGTCTCAGTATTTGAAAATTGACATGAAAGCATAAATAATTGACATAACGAAGTTCTCAGCTGCTCTCTCTCTCTCTCTCTCTCTCTCTCTCTCTCTCTCTCTCTCTCTCTCTCTCGCACACACACACATACACAGTATTAGAAAAGACAAGAAAAAATTAAATAAATACTTTTATAAATGAAAGCCTTTGATATTTAATAAAGAACAAGATAATGACAATTAGAAATCTGTATTACTACTCTGTCTTCCGGAAAGAAGGGTTCCGATGTCAGGATGAGAGCGCAGTCAATTACTTGCTTCATAAATAAGAAAAGTTGGAATGGGCGGGCAAAAGAAGCAAGGAAAATATGTAAAGAGGACAGGTGAAATTGAACTAAAGAAAAATACAGTTGGTAACCATAAGAACGGATTATTATCTTCGGGGGGTGCCATGGGGTACAATGAGATTAGGTCAAACTCCTCTCTTACTGAACAAATAAAGCCCTAAAACAGAAACTTATTAATGTAGAAGTCTCAACTCTCCTGGAAGTTCATCATCCTTGTTTCTCTTCTGGAACTCCGATATCCTTGCCTTACGTGCTAACAGTTCTTCAAGCAAGTTTACTTCGGTTCTCCACGACACTGGAAGGGCAGTTCAGTGCTAAACCCTAACAGCACTACTCCTTTTCATCACGCAGCTACAATACTTCTAAGACCCTCTGGCAGCTCCTTGTACTGTGATATCCATAGGAAGGTCTTCGTCTTCTGGAGTTATTTCGTCTCTGCCCTCTGCTACTGCCGAAGGAAGTATTCTGGTTACCTGCTGCTTCGTGTGTGAATTATCCTATCATCAGATTGGGTTGTACATTTACCGATTTTGTTCACTGCAAGTAACCTCTTGGATTTTGGAACACTCATGCTGGTCTGTGAATGATTCTTTTATTTTGGAAACTGTTTTAAAGGTTTTAATTATTCAATAGCACTGTTTAACAATTGACGTGTTTTAGTTTCTCCTTTTTATTTGAGTGAGATTGTTTTGCTTTATGGTCTCTTTTCATTTATTTTGCCGGAGATCAGTTAGTCATATTTTAGTAGTGATTGCCCATCACTACATATGGTGGCAGCGGCTTTCTTTTCACTCTCACGTCACGTCATTGTTTTCGTGTTTTCAGTTTTGTTTATTTTCTTTAGGGCTTTTTAGATTGTAGCAGGGCGTTAGGGTGTTTCCGAATGTAGGTTCCATTTTATTTTTGGGCTGGTGGTGTTTCACATTGTTTTGTCTGTGTATAATAGGTAGTGTTTTTTTTCTATCTTGTGTGGTGGCTTAGGCATTTGCTCTGCAACTGCAATACGGTTGGTCAGTGGTTTTGAGTAAGTGATGGTTGCTGGTGTTAGGGGTGTGTTGTTGTTCTGTTTGGCACTGATTTTAGTATTTTGTTGAACCCCTTTTCGCCTCGTGTTTTTTTGTGTTTGTGTGTTAGTGTTGTGGTTTTTCTTAATGTTTCCTTCTTCTTTATGATGGGTCGTAAAACTCGTAATAGGCAATATGAATCTCCCACTCGTGATAACACTGCAGATAAATATGATGATCTTTTTAAGAAATATAGTCTTATGGAATCTCGCTTGTTACACTTAACTGAGGAAAATAAGTTGCTTAAGGATAGATTGCATGGGTTTGATGGTAGAAGTGCGTCTGTTGGGGTGGTTGATTGTGCACTGAGTAAGGATGTTATCCCAATATTTGAGGCAAAGACTCCTGCGTCCCTGCCATTAAAACGAAATTCGGAAGTGGAATTCTTTCTTATACAAGTTGAGCTCGTTTGTCAGAACCGTGATGATTCGTATTTGATTCGTATGGCAAAGTCACGTTGTAGGGGTATAGTTGCTTCTATAGTAAACTCTTCTGCATTTGATACAGTAAAGACTTGGCCTGAATTTAAAGATTTGATTCATAGGAAATTTCGTGGCACTACTTCAGCCTCTGATTACTTTAGGTTTCTTAACGCTTTGAAATTGGAACCCAGTCAGTCTCCACAAGACCTTTTGTTCAAATTGAGAGTTATGTATATCAAGCTGTTCGTGACCACCCAACTGCTGTAGGAGATACTAATGAATTAATTTCTCGTATATTTCTTCAAGCTTTGCCAGTATGGTTGCGTGAATTAGTAGTTTCTAGTGAGGAATTGCCTAGTGAGAAATTAGTTGAAGTAACAAATAGAATTTGGAATTTAAGAGTAAATTCTAAGAATAGTGTCTCTCAAATAGCTGCTTCTGATTCGTCTGCTCGTAAGCACTGTGCATACCACAGATGTGATGGTCATTCTACAAAAGAATGTAGAGCTAAACCTAACGGTAATGTTTGCTGGCGTTGTAAAAACACTGGTCATGTAAGACAGAAATGTCCCTTTTCGGGGCGCCAGGCTTCCGAAGTGGACAATCGAGAGGCCAATGGCTCTGGTTCCTAAGTGTAAGGCGCACTGTGCTGTTAATGAAAAATTACAAACTGGTCGTCCTATAGTTAATCTTAAATGTAATGGTAAAATTAGGAAAGCATTTTTGGATACAGGATCATCTGCAACCTTGATTAAGCGTTCTTCTTTACAGTCTTTTGAAAATAACATTAGAGTCTTTTATAAAAATCTTTTTGATGTGTCTGGATCTAGAATTGACATTGATGGTTCTATAGACTTAAAGATAGAGTTTTCTGGTAGGTCTTGCATCCATAGATTTGTTGTAGTATCGAATTTAGATTTTCCTGGAGATATTTTAATTGGCATGGATTTTCTCAGGAGATTTGACTTTAAGTTTGAGCATTCAAAGAGTCTCGACAAAGGTCATTTTGTTTTGCAGGGTGTTGAGTTTCCTATTCAATACTCTGATGTCCCATCTCGTGATGTACACATAATTTCTTCAGTAACTAAAAAACCAATTGTTTCAGTGGGTAACTTGTTCAAAGAAAAATCCTCTGGTATATATGGTCATGTTAAGCGTGTTACAATTTGTCCTCCTCGAACTGGTAGATTTGTTTGTTTGTCTTTATCATTTGATTGTGAAGATGGAACATCTCTGTTGGTTGAAAGTACTCAAGATTCTTTGTTAATTCCAAGGATGGTTACCAAGGTTGATAACCGTAATGTTTATATTTTTGTAGTAAATGATTCCAACAAACCAGTTAAGTTAATGAACGGAATGCGCATTGCAGTATTAGAGAGAGTAGACAATGAACATATTAATATGGCATCTCTTTCGGGTGATAGCAATTTGAATATACCTATAGAACAAATTGATTTGTCACATTTGTCTTCAAAGAGACGTAAACAGTTAACAGATGTTCTTTGCATGTATAATAATCTATTTGTAGGTGATAAAAATACTATTGGTAGTATTCCCAATATTAAGCATAGTATCATCACAAATAGTAAAAGTCCTGTGCATGTTCGTCAGTGGCGTCTGCCTCAGTCTTCTAAAGAAATAATAAGGAAAACTTGTAAGGAAATGCATGATGCAGGTGTTATTGAACCATCGTCCTCGCCTTGGATGTCTCCGGTGGTTTTAGTAAGAAAGAAAAATGGTGATATTCGTTTGTGTTGATTATAGGGCCATAAATAAAATCACCATTGCTGATAAATTTCCGCTTCCTAGAATAGAAGAAATAATCGATGATTTAGGTAGTACAACTTATTTTACTGTCCTTGATGCTCGTTCAGCTTACTGGAGCATAAGTATGGATGAAAATGATAAGCAAAAAACTGCATTTTCTGATGGATCTTGTTTTTGGCAATTTAAAAGAATGCCATATGGGTTGCGGAATGCACCTGCTACATTCAAAGAGCTATGAACACTATTCTTAGTCCTGTTCTTGGTAGGCATACATTAGCTTATTTGGATGATATTATCATATTTTCATCTTCTTTTGAAGAACATCTTTTACACTTGAAGGAAACTTTAGCTTTGTTGGATCGCGCTGGTCTGAAATTGAACTTGCAGAAGTGTAAATTTCTTGTAAAGGAAATAAAGTTTTTAGGATTTATGATTTCTTCAAATGGTGTTTCTCCGGATCCTGAGAAGGTAAAAGCAATCGTTGAGATGCCAATACCAAAGGATATTTCAGAGATCCGTAGAGTTTTAGGTGCTGCTGGTTTCTTTAGACGTCACATTCCAAATTTTTCGTCTGTTGTTGCTCCTATGACTACTTTAACAAAGAAGGGTGTCAAGTTTAAGTGGGAAACTGATCAGGATTTAGCTTTCCGCAAGCTTCAGCATTTACTAACTACAGCTCCTGTTCTTAAGCGCCCAGAATTTTCAAAACCATTCGAACTCCATACTGATGCAAGTTCAGTTGCCATTGGGAGTTGTTTAATGCAAAAGGATTCTGAGGGTGTTTGTTGTGCTGTTGCTTATTACTCTAGGAAACTTCGTGGTTCTGAATGTCGTTATAGTGCTACCCATTTGGAAGCTTTGGCAGTTGTGGAGTCTGTTAGACACTTTAATGCATATCTTTATGGTCGTAACTTTACTATTTATACAGATCACAAGCCACTCACTTACATATTTTCTAGGAAAACAAAGTGTCCTCGTATGACAAGATGGTCTCATGAAATTTCAGATTATGTGTATGAGATAATCTATAAAAAGGGATCTTCTCATCATGTACCTGATTTGCTGAGTAGGAATATTGCAGCTATTGACATTGCTAATGCTGATTCTGATTCATTACGAAAGTATCAACTTGAAGACCCATTTTGGAAAACTGTGATTGATTATCTGGAAGGACAGTCTTTTCCTAGACTTAAACTTCCGGCTGCATTAGATGAATTTGAGTTGGTTGATGGTGTATTGTATCATTTGAAATCCCTCCCAGAAAAAGTTGTTCATCAGCTTGTTGTTCCTAAGTCATTACATGGTGATGCTTTAAATATTGCTCATTCTTCAGTTCTTTCTGCTCATCCAGGAATTTTTCGTACCTATTGCAAACTAAAACAGCTCTTTTACTTTCAGAATATGCTGAGTGTTACTAAGGATTATGTGAAGAATTGTATATCATGTCAGCGTAGAAAGGGTTCAGCTATTGCCCATACTCCACTTAGTATAGTCGGGTCTGTTTCACAACCTTTGGAACGTGTATCTGCTGATTTAATGGATCTTCACAGTAGTTATCGTGGTAATCGCTATGTACTCAGTTTTGTTGATCACATGAGCAGATATCTACAATTAATTCCCTTGCCAAACAAGGAGGCTGAAACAATCGCTAAGGCTTTTATGGAAAATTTTGTTACTTTATTTGGTGTTCCTAAAATGCTTACTACTGATAATGGTTCAGAGTTTAAGAATAGAATTTTTAGTGAAGTTTGTGAGATCCTTGGGACTAAAATGCATTTTACTACTCCTTTCCACCCTCAAAGTAATGGATTGGTTGAACGCACGAATCGTTGTGTTAAAGATTGCTTAGCTATTCTATGTGAAGATGCACCATTAACATGGGATGAATTTTTGCCTCATGTTAGGTATGCTTTGAATACAGCAATACACCGTTCAGTCAATAATCAGCCAATTTATTTGTTTATGGGTCATGATTCAGATTATCCAGTTGGGTTAAGTAATAAGATAACTATGAATGAGGAAGATACATATGTTGATCATTTTAGGAGACTTATTAAAGCCAGAGAGATTGCGGTAGAAGCTTCATGTCAGGCTAGAGACTCTTATGCTAGGGATTATAATAAGAAAGTTCGTCCTGCAGTTAAGGTTGACATTGGTTCTTTGGTTCTTAGGAGAGCTCAAGATTCGTCTGCTGGTGCATCACGCTCTTTGTCTTCAAGATGGTTAGGTCCCTCTAGAGTCGTAAAAATATCTAGTCCTGTTACCTTTGTAGTAAGAGATCTTGTTCCTCCTTATAAAAGAACATAAGGTTCATGCAGATCAAATTAAGAATTTTTATGTCCTAGATGAGCTTGGTATATTGTCAGATGATAGTGATGACTCTTCTCTTTTGTACAAAAGATTCTTCCTTTTCTCCTCTTTTGTCTTATGTAAATAATTTTAGAGTTCATCCCATGAAGACTCGTTCGCAGATTTAGTTGTGGGGGTGTAGAGTCTGAGTGAAGTGCTTGTCTGTGTCCAGGTCGTGTTATTTTGTACTAAACCCTGTCTTTTCACAGAGGATGTGGGATTTTCTGCAGTGTCCCCTGCCAGTGTGTTCTACCAGCTCTTTGCAGATCTGCTTGTTGAAGCTGATTCCTCAATGGACCTCGGCTGTACTCTGAGCCATCAAGCCTCTGACAATTTCCAGTTTCCCTCAGGAACTTCGCTTAGGTCGCCAAGACATCTACAAAGCAGATGGGTCACTTAGTGTCGTCAGGGTCATGGATGCTAGCATTACTACTGTATCCCTGGATTGTCTCACGGCGTTATGAGAGGCTTTCTGTCTCATTTTGGAGGGGGAGGAAATGTAGAAGTCTCAACTCTCCTGGAAGTTCATCATCCTTGTTTCTCTTCTGGAACTCCGATATCCTTGCCTTACGTGCTAACAGTTCTTCAAGCAAGTTTACTTCGGTTCTCCACGACACTGGAAGGGCAGTTCAGTGCTAAACCCTAACAGCACTACTCCTTTTCATCACGCAGCTACAATACTTCTAAGACCCTCTGGCAGCTCCTTGTACTGTGATATCCATAGGAAGGTCTTCGTCTTCTGGAGTTATTTCGTCTCTGCCCTCTGCTACTGCCGAAGGAAGTATTCTGGTTACCTGCTGCTTCGTGTGTGAATTATCCTATCATCAGATTGGGTTGTACATTTACCGATTTTGTTCACTGCAAGTAACCTCTTGGATTTTGGAACACTCATGCTGGTCTGTGAATGATTCTTTTATTTTGGAAACTGTTTTAAAGGTTTTAATTATTCAATAGCACTGTTTAACAATTGACGTGTTTTAGTTTCTCCTTTTTATTTGAGTGAGATTGTTTTGCTTTATTGTCTCTTTTCATTTATTTTGCCGGAGATCAGTTAGTCATATTTTAGTAGTGATTGCCCATCACTACATTAATTCATTTCTTCATATAACATGTCCAGAATAGTTTATAATTACATATTAAGAATTTGCTTCCTTTTATAAAATCCTGAAAATATTTTTGTAAGGCATAATTAGACAGGATTCGGCAGAGAACCTAGGATTTCTTGGATAATGATATTCTCAGCCCACTTAACTGCTAATAGCGTAAATATTACTCAAAAAATTTTAATCAGTTACAACCAATAGTAAACATTTGGTAAAATGACAAGTATAACCACTAAAACGGAGGAATTCACGAGCAAAGTACTTTTTAGTCAATTTGAATGAAAGAAACATTCCTTCCTCCAAAAGCTGTGGGTCCTCCCCCCACCCCCAAAACCCCCACCTTTTGAATTTAATTACAATGCTCTCCTAACAAAGATCCAAAGACCACGACGCTCCAGCCAATATAATTTAGAAAGCTATTGAAAAAATTATAACTGTTACGTCTTGCAGTGACACACCACCTTGAAAAATAAGTTAACTAAAAATATTGAGGCGAAACAATGATCGTCAGCGCTCAAAGTGACTTCTTTTCAAGATCAGAGGAGAGCTTAATATTGACCCAGAAACTGACAAAAAGTATATCAAGAAATATCTTCATTTCCTTCTACACAACGATGAATTCTGAAAGTCAGGGAATATTGAGGCACCATAGTGTTGATCTTTAGAGGAAAGTGTCCATATGTTTTTCCTTTAAATTTTCTGCTAACTTTGGAAATAGGTAAAAATATATATATATATATATATATATATATATATATATATATATATATATATATATTTAAAGGACACATATATGCATTTCATAGCTTCAATGCTTTAAGATGTTATCGTGGAAAGTTCGGTGCGAGATGGTACTGATGGAAGCCGTCAGTTGCAAAATCTTTGTATTCAGCAAATAGTTTGATTCCTCAGCTCTTTGCGCGAGAAGCTCAGCAATATTGGAGATCAGGTGATCTCCGAAGCGCTATGTATATTCGTGAGTACGTGCGTTACTTTGATCTAGATTATGCCCAAATCTGCCCTAAAAGTGAGTTTGATCGTTCATTAACGTGATAGAACTGCAGTTGGCCAGTCATAACTTTGGAGTGGTTCCAGGCTTTGAAAATCGGCAGATAAGGTAGAGTTTTAAATCTCTGTTTTTATGGGAGAAAATTGAATTTGTGATTTTTACCATGACTTTCTAATCATTATGTACTTGTGAACTGGTGTGGGAAATTTAATATGAATGTTCATACCTCTTTTATATTATTATTTTGTTATGTTACGTTTGCCATATCTTGGCTATGCATTTTACACTTTCCATTATTGTGTTTTGTATTTCATATATTTTTGGGAGTTTTCTATCATGTTTAATTCTTTCGACAGATGTCTGTGGACTGGTGGGAATAACATGGTAGACTTTTTTTGGACATGACGTTTAGTTATTGATTTGGGAGTATGTGAGATTTTGGTGTATTTCCAGGCTATTAGCCATAATGAGACTTCTTTAGTCAGAAGTGCTTTGCAGTTTAGAGTTTAGTTATCTGACTCGATAATTCATTTATTATGCATTTTAATCTTTGCTTTGTTTTATTCATTTCTTGTTGGGTTATTTGAATAATAAACCTATTTTTGTAGGAATGATTGTGTTTCTTTAAATAGTCCATTTAATTGCTTTGGTGAGAATGAGTGAGGTCAGGGAGAGAGAGAGAGAGTCGGTACACGGTGAGAGAGAGAGAGGCTGAGAGAGAGAGAGAGGGGGGGAAAAAATGCGAGTGGAATCAGGGTTGAACCTTTTTACGTCTTTTTCCTGAAGTTAGATCGCTAAGATCACGTTACGTACACTTCCAAAAAAAGTGTTGATCTGTTCCCTGTAACAGATTTTAATGGTGGCAGCGGTGTCCCATGTCTTTAATGGTGGCAAGCGGGTAAAAGTTAAATAGTTTTAATTAGGGTAGCGAAAGAGGGAGATTACTAATAGACTAATTGGTAACGTTGATGCCCAAGGCACAGACTAGCCTCGGGGCAGAAGCGACCAGTCAGTCTTAAAAGAGAACGAGTTTCATAGGTGGGTCGTGATTACGTGTGTAATACGGGGAATCTTTTTTTTTCCGTCTCTATTCGAGTATTGGGAGTGGGGAGTGGTGAAATAGATCTGGGTGATCTCTAGAGCAATTTTGGGGTTAACAAAATACCCAAATAAATGTGAATAGTGGCGATTGTGAGTTAATTAAGCAAAGTGGTGATTCAACAAAAATCACGCTGGTGTCTCTCTGCTTCGTCTTCGAGATGGTGATGTCACTGGTTGCACAGAGCTCCGTTTTCGGTTGGCAGACCGAGTGTTGAGTAACCCATTTTCAGTTTTTCTTTTTAGGAGAAGCTTAACTTTTTGTTGTTCTCCTGTTTTCTTTCAAATTGGTGAGTACCCCATTCTCGTAAGTTGCGCAGAACTCCGTTTTCTGTTCTTCTTTTAGAGGGGGTAACTTTTGCCTTTCTCTAGTGTTCTTTTTGGTTTCTTTTTTATGTTGCTACGCTCAGGGCGTGTAATCACTTACAAAATGCCGGACGATGCAGCAAGCACATCCCAATCAGTTGTGGTGCATAAAGTGATGAGCGTTAGCGCGGGAATTACTAATTTTAAAGGGTTAGTTGACGGGAAGCCAACCCAAAATATAGAAACTTTCATTGAGTCAGTGAACAATTATCTGAATTCCAAGAAAATTACGAATGGCGCTGAAGCTCTTTAACAGAAGCAAAGGCTTTTCTGGATTTAGATAAAGGAGATATTGGGAAATGGGCACGCAGTTTCGGGTTCAGAAGGTGTAAAACTTGGAATGAACTGCAGAAATTTCTACGAGCTACTTATGGCGGAGTTCAACGTGAATGTGCAGTTCGGAATTTGCGAGCGTTTCTCAAAATAAAGAAAGGCAACGATTCACTGGTCACATACAGTGCGAATTTATTTGATGCAGTAGGTGAGTTAAAGAAATCTATAACAGGCTCTCCATGGGTAACTGGAAATAATATCTCCTTAGATAATTTTGAAAGATTGTTACACTTTGCTTGCCTTTTAATGTCGGTCCCAGATGTAATTGTAGATAGTTTTGATAAGAGAATTGATCAGGATACAGACGAATCCTTTTGTTTGCACAGATTAATAAAAATCTATCAAAATGCCCGACACTGGACAGTAGTTTTGTACAGGGAGGTGCAAAGATGTCTGCTGCGGTTTCCAAACCACAGAACAATGCTAGTCCCTCGCATTCGGGAAATGATGCAACAGCGAAGACATGTGCACGAGTAGAATCGAAGAAAATTCCAGAGAGATCAGTCACAACGATAAGTTGTTTTAATTGTGATAAACTAGGACATAGTAAATCAAATTGCAGAGTGAGATATTGTTCAGTTTGCAAATCTTCAGACCATGGATGGAGATTTTGCCCAGCCACAAAGAATAGAGAATATTCAGGGAAGTCACGGGGAGGTTTTTCTAGATATGACAGGAGAATTCCACATGATGCAAGTTCTAGATACACAAAGGAACAGCAGAATTTTCACAAGATAAGTTCGAAGACGGACACAGGATAATGAGCAATCAGGTCTTAGAATCACCAGAACCTAGGCCGATTGTACGTGGATTTTCTAATGGCAGTGAAATTTCTATTTTCATTGATTCTGGCAGCTCAGTTAACTTTGTAAATGCTGACCGTTGTCACTCGAAATTTCCAGAGTGTAAATTAGTCCCTACTAGTGAGACAGTGTGTGACGTACAAGCGAGGAAACTGAATATTTTAGGTTCGTCATTTCTTACGCTTTGTATCGGCGGAAAGACAATAGTAGAATCATTTTTGGTCATAGAAGGATTAGCCTTAGGTGAAATGGTTTTGCTAGGACACCCTTCTTGCATGCGACATAACATCAACATTCTTACGGGAATTCAGGGGATTACAATAGGTGAGTCAGGTTGTTTTGTTCCATATATACACAGGAAAAAAACTTGTGAGAAACCTAAGACACAGTCTGAGACATGTGTAACACAGTCATTAGAGAGTGAAGATATTCCGCAAAAATCTTTCAAAGGACTTTTGTTGGAAGATATTGAATTGCAACCGCGAGTTCCTACATTGGTTAAAGTGTTGATGAAAGAGAAAAAGTTTCCTTCTCAAGTGTGCGTTGTTGAGGGAACCGAGAAATTCAAAGACGTGAGTACGGTGTCAGTGAATGAAGTTTCAGTCGCAGGCGTGACTACAGTAGTATTAGTTAGCTATTAAGACTCAGTGAAAAAATATCACAAGGGTACTTATGTAATTGATTTTGAAGAGTTTAATGAAGAATATAAATTAGTGAGTTTTTGTGGAGACGGGAATATGTTTCCTAACGAGGAGCAACAGTTCCGAAGTCAGGTTCTGCATGAACACTTGCCTAAAGTTGATTATCCTGAATATTCAGATAAAGTAGAGAAAGTGTTGAAAGAATATCTAGATATCATTGCTTTGAAGGAGATAAATTAGGAGTTACAGATGTTTTAGAACATTCAATCCGCCTAGAAAAGGGTACAAATCCCATATATATTCCAGCATATCAATTCCCTTTAAGATCAGAGAAGAAGTAGAAAAGGAAGTTCAGAGGTGGGAGTCGGAAGGCATTATTAGGCCGCCCAATTCTCCGTTTAATTTTCCTTTGCTTGCAGTTCCTAAGAAAGACGGTAGTATCAGGGTTTGTGTAGATTTTCGTAAATTGAATGAAAAAACATGCCCAGATAGATATCCGGTAGCTTGTTTGCCTGATTTGTTTGTTGAGATCGGTGGCAAGAATATATATTCATCTATAGATCTTATGCAAGGGTTTCTACAGGTTCCCCTTAGCGAGAGTAGCCGTAAATATACAGCATTTTCGGTACCAAAGGGACATTACGAGTTTAATAGGATGCCTTTTGGGTTACAAGGGTCCCCAATAACATTTACTAGACTGGTTAACACAGTACTTCATGGCTTGTTAGGAAAGTCGGTGTTTGTGTACATGGATGACATTCTCATATGCACAGATACAATTGAAGAACATCTAAAGGTGTTAAAAGAAGTCCTCAAGCGATTACGGTTCGCTGGGTTAAAGGTCAAATTGGCCAAATGTGAGTTTCTGAAGAGGAAAATTGTCTATTTAGGACATGTTATCTCTAAAGAGGGAGTCAGAGTGAATGATGAGAAAGTTAAAGCCATTGTGAATTTTCCAGTTCCCAAAACCAGGAAACAGATTCGTTCGTTCCTAGGTATGTCGGGTTTCTTTCACCGTTTTGTGCGAATTTTTCTACAATAGCGTCTCCATTGACAGATTTGTTACAAGAAGACGTTAAGTTTGTTTGGGGTGATAGTCAGCAATTAGCTTTTGAGAAGCTTAAGAACGCTTTGGTGAACCCACCTGTTTTGAAGTTTCCAGATTTTAGTCAACCGTTCACCTTAGTGACTGACGCGAGTCAGGAAGATATAGGTGCGTGTTTGATGCAGAAATTTGAGGGGAAATTACATCCAATTGCTTTTTATAGCAGAGAGTTCAAAACGCGTGGTAGTAACGAAAGGCTGATGTCAGTTGTGGACAAGGAGGCTTTCGCAGTCGTCTCTAGCCTTGTTCATTTTAAGATGTTGTTGTTGGGAAATAAAGTTGAGATTTTTACAGATCATCAACCGTTGTTAGAGCTTTTTAATAAGCCAAATTTGTCGCTCAAGAGAGCACGTTGGTCCCTAACATTGAGAGATTTTGATGCAAACCTCAAATACATTGAAGGTAAGCATAATGTAGTTGCAGATGCATTGAGCAGATATTTTCCGGTTGAGGATGAGGAAATACACACCGAATCCTGTGTGGGAGAAGAGAGTAAATATTTGGTGTCTAATGTCTCTGATACTAGTAGTTCTGAGATATCGCATGTAGAGGACATACACGTTTCTACAGTGCATACTTCGGGGAGAAATAGTGAGTCAGGCAGTCTCAGGAGAGATTGTTGTTCGTGATAGTGAGAGTAACGCAGTGTGTTATATTACGGG
Source organism: Macrobrachium rosenbergii (assembly GCF_040412425.1). NCBI lineage: Eukaryota > Metazoa > Arthropoda > Malacostraca > Decapoda > Palaemonidae > Macrobrachium > Macrobrachium rosenbergii. The sequence goes on along the minus strand of NC_089741.1, from coordinate 15,107,981 downwards.
TGAAAATGTCACTTGGGACATAGGCTTGCTCGAACAAAAGCAAGATGAAGATAAATTGTTGTCAGATGCTAAGGCATTTCTTAGGGGAGTTTCACCGAAGAAAGGGTATAAGTTGCCTTTTTCTGGTCTAGAGTTGGAGAATAATTTATTGGTGAGAAAAGTTAAGTATAACTTGCAAAGTACTCGAAGCATGGGTGAAATTACACAAGTCATCGTGCCAGAGAGTCTAGTACCACAAGTTCTAGACATTGTACATTGTAAATTTGGTTCTCCTCATTTGGGTGTAGACAAGACGTATGAAAACGTCAGGTCAAAGTTCTTTTGGAAAAATATGTTTTCCGCAGTAGAAGCCTTTGTGAAGAAGTGCGCTATTTGCAATGCGAATAAGCCAGTGACGACAGTGTCGTGTCGTTTGGGTTCATATCCCATACCACATAAGCCGTTTCAGAGAGTGCATATGGATATTCTGGGTAACTTCTCAGAGTCCGCTTATGGTTATAGACATTTATTAGTAGTTGTTGACGAGTTAACTCGTTTTGTTGAGATTTTCCCACTGAAGTACAAATCAGCTGAGGAAGTTGCTATAGCGTTCTTTAAGGGGATAATTTGTAGATATGGTGTTCCTGAATGTCTGATCACAGACAATGGTAGGGAGTTTATTAATAAGACTTTAGACGGTCTTGCTAATTTACTGGGAATAAAGAAAGTATCTATAATCCCGTATAGACCTGAAGCAAATGGGTTATGTGAGAGGGCGAATCGGAAAGTAATCGAAGCTTTGCGCATGACGGTGGGTGGTTCCGATACACATTGGGACAGATCTTTGGATGAAGTGCGATATAGTATCAATACTATGATGAATGACACAATTAAGATATCTCCAGCAGAAGCTTTGTATGGGTACAAGTTGAAAGGACCTTTTGATTTGTTACCAGAGCGAGTTCAAGGTGATGTTACGGTCACTTCATTGATAAATACAGCGAGAGAAAGATTTGCACGTATCAGTAAAGAACTTGAACTTAGTTCGCGCGCAATGGTAGAGAAAAGTAACGCGAAGTCGAGGGGAGTAGCTTTTTCGATGGGTGATAGGGTGTTTGTTAAAGTGAATGTTCGGAATTATCTGAATTATAAATTAAGTCCGAAGTTCCACGGACCTTTTGAGATTGTAGAGATCAAAAGAGGGAATAGATTTGTAGTAAAAGATGTAAATACTGGAGTGACGAAATTGACCCATATTTCGAAGTTAAAGAAAGTTGGGATGTAATGGAACATTTGTATATAGTTACGTAGTGGAACGTTTGTATATAGTTAGAGGGATAAATGGGTTGATGTTTGTATATATATGATATTTATTTATTTTTTTTGTCTCTTGTTCATTCTAGATGTTGAAGTTCTTAATCATTTGTTTTCGAATGATTTTAGGAATTGAGACATGGGCTAATTTCATACGAGATTTGACCCGTGTGTTGTTGTGTTATTGTGTTATGATGTGTTTTATCATCTGACGCAATATGTGTGTTGTTTAGGATTTTTTTTTGCAGGAGGTACTTAGTATATCGGACCGAACAAGTCTGATCTTTTTCGGGTTGGGATATCGAATTTGAGTATTTGGATTTTTTTTCATTTTTTTTTTTTTTTAATGAAGGGAGCTGTATTGTGAGTAATTGTAGTTGTTAAGATCATGGGAGCGATTGCCATTACGTCAATTGCTATTTTGTTGAGAATTAGTCAGGTGTTGCGAAATATTTGCTAACCGGAGTAGAATTTTCATGTCTTTTACGAGATATGATATCTTTTAGATGTTTAGGATTCTCGAGTATTTTTTTTCTGTTGGATAGAATTTTTTTTTATGAGTGAGTTCCGTAGAGTTGTTGTGTGCTTAATAGTGAGTTGACTGTGGATATTCCGGATACACACTTGGAATTAGTTCACATTAAGAGTGTTTGACTTTTGCATTAGTAGTTTTGTTTGGTTCAGTAACATGAAACCTTTTTGTTATTAGACCTTTTTCGAGTGTTTTTGGGAGACTCAGTAGTGACATGGGATAGATTAGAGACCATGTTCATTTTGGGAGATCAATATCAGGGTTCGGGAGCTGATTATAAGACAAGTTGTACTTTAGTTAGAGAGAAGTGTGTGTGTGACAGTAGTATTTTCCAGTTGCGAGTTGTATCTGTGGGTGGTTGTGAATTATCATTAGTTCATGGACAGACTCCGACAGAATGTGACTTTAGACAGTTCCTGCGAGATTACCACATTGTGTCCACCAGAACGCTTACTGCCGTGGTCTGCAAAGAGTGCCCCATCACGACGATGTGCCAGAATAACCAGACGACGACGTTCGTTCTTCGAGGGTCCAAGCTGTTCGACTCATCCTGCAGAATCCTGTCTACGGACTTTCTCGTACTTAGCCGTGCTGTATTCAACAGTTCCGAGAAGATAATTATGCGTCATACGCATAACGAGCATTTGGTAGTGGCGGTACCTACAACCAAGGTGCCAATGACTGTTCCACCGTTGGAAGACATCGACGATCCGTGATGTTCGAGTATCAGGAATATATTATGCCGACAATTTTAATTGTCTTAATAGCTATTTTACTGATAATTCTTGTTGTGGGGTAGTAAAGCTTATTCGTGTTTGTAAGATTACATGTAAAGGCTCTAAGAACACAACCCCAGTGACTTTGGAAGTGCGTCATGAGAGCAGTCCTTAAAGCTGCAGTGCAGTAGACATTGCTAATTGAGCATAGCTCTATTTTGTTATGGTTTATACATATGCTTTTGTTTTAGTTTGCCGTTAAGGAGAGCGAGATGCTCTTATGGGGTGGCCGAGCTCTATTTAAAGGACACATATATGCATTTCATAGCTTCAATGCTTTAAGATGTTATCGTGGAAAGTTCGGTGCGAGATGGTACTGATGGAAGCCGTCAGTTGCAAAATCTTTGTATTCAGCAAATAGTTTGATTCCTCAGCTCTTTGCGCGAGAAGCTCAGCAATATTGGAGATCAGGTGATCTCCGAAGCGCTATGTATATTCGTGAGTACGTGCGTTACTTTGATCTAGATTATGCCCAAATCTGCCCTAAAAGTGAGTTTGATCGTTCATTAACGTGATAGAACTGCAGTTGGCCAGTCATAACTTTGGAGTGGTTCCAGGCTTTGAAAATCGGCAGATAAGGTAGAGTTTCAAATCTCTGTTTTAATGGGAGAAAATTGAATTTGTGATTTTTACCATGACTTTCTAATCATTATGTACTTGTGAACTGGTGTGGGAAATTTAATATGAATGTTCATACCTCTTTTATATTATTATTTTGTTATGTTACGTTTGCCATATCTTGGCTATGCATTTTACACTTTCCATTATTGTGTTTTGTATTTCATATATTTTTGGGAGTTTTCTATCATGTTTAATTCTTTCGACAGATGTCTGTGGACTGGTGGGAATAACATGGTAGACTTTTTTTGGACATGACGTTTAGTTATTGATTTGGGAGTATGTGAGATTTTGGTGTATTTCAGGCTATTAGCCATAATGAGACTTCTTTAGTCAGAAGTGCTTTGCAGTTTAGAGTTTAGTTATCTGACTCGATAATTCATTTATTATGCATTTTAATCTTTGCTTTGTTTTATTCATTTCTTGTTGGGTTATTTGAATAATAAACCTATTTTTGTAGGAATGATTGTGTTTCTTTAAATAGTCCATTTAATTGCTTTGGTGAGAATGAGTGAGGTCAGGGAGAGAGAGAGAGAGTTGGTACACGGTGAGAGAGAGAGAGGCTGAGAGAGAGAGAGAGGGGAAAAAAAATGCGAGTGGAATCAGGGTTGAACCTTTTTACGTCTTTTTTCCTGAAGTTAGATCGCTAAGATCACGTTACGTACACTTCCAAAAAAAGTGTTGCTCTGTTCCCTGTAACAGGTTTTAATGGTGGCAGCGGTGTCCCATGTCTTTAATGGTGGCAAGCGGGTAAAAGTTAAATAGTTTTAATTAGGGTAGCGAAAGAGGGAGATTATTAATAGACTAATTGGTAACGTTGATGCCCAAGGCACAGACTAGCCTCGGGGCAGAAGCGACCAGTCAGTCTTAAAAGAGAACGAGTTTCATAGGTGGGTCGTGATTACGTGTGTAATGAAAAATCTTTTTTCCGTCTCTATTCGAGTATTGGGAGTGGGGAGTGGTGAAATAGATCTGGGTGATCTCTAGAGCAATTTTGGGGTTAACAAAATACCCAAATAAATGTGAATAGTGGCGATTGTGAGTTAATTAAGCAAAGTGGTGATTCAACAAAAATCACGCTGGTGTCTCTCTGCTTCGTCTTCGAGATGGTGATGTCACTGGTTGCACAGAGCTCCGTTTTCGGTTGGCAGACCGAGTGTTGAGTAACCCATTTTCAGTTTTCTTTTTAGGAGAAGCTTAACTTTTGTTGTTCTCCTGTTTTCTTTCAAATTGGTGAGTACCCCATTCTCGTAAGTTGCGCAGAACTCCGTTTTCTGTTCTTCTTTTAGAGGGTAACTTTTGCCTTTCTCTAGTGTTCTTTTTGGTTTCTTTTTATGTTGTTGCTACGCTCAGGGCGTGTAATCACTTACAAAATGCCGGACGATGCAGCAAGCACATCCCAATCAGTTGTGGTGCATAAAGTGATGAGCGTTAAGCGCAGGAATTACTAATTTTAAAGGGTTAGTTGACGGAAGCCAACCCAAAATATAGAAACTTTCATTGAGTCAGTGAACAATTATCTGAATTCCAAGAAAATTACGAATGGCGCTGAAGCTCTTTAACAAAGCAAAGGCTTTTCTGGATTTAGATAAAGGAGATATTGGGAAATGGGCACGCAGTTTCGGGTTCAGAAGGTGTAAAACTTGGAATGAACTGCAGAAATTTCTACGAGCTACTTATGGCGGAGTTCAACGTGAATGTGCAGTTCGGAATTTGCGAGCGTTTCTCAAAATAAAGAAAGGCAACGATTCACTGGTCACATACAGTGCGAATTTATTTGATGCAGTAGGTGAGTTAAAGAAATCTATAACAGGCTCTCCATGGGTAACTGGAAATAATATCTCCTTAGATAATTTTGAAAGATTGTTACACTTTGCTTGCCTTTTAATGTCGGTCCCAGATGTAATTGTAGATAGTTTTGATAAGAGAATTGATCAGGATACAGACGAATCCTTTTTGTTTGCACAGATTAATAAAAATCTATCAAAATGCCCGACACTGGACAGTAGTTTTGTACAGGGAGGTGCAAAGATGTCTGCTGCGGTTTCCAAACCACAGAACAATGCTAGTCCCTCGCATTCGGGAAATGATGCAACAGCGAAGACATGTGCACGAGTAGAATCGAAGAAAATTCCAGAGAGATCAGTCACAACGATAAGTTGTTTTAATTGTGATAAACTAGGACATAGTAAATCAAATTGCAGAGTGAGATATTGTTCAGTTTGCAAATCTTCAGACCATGGATGGAGATTTTGCCCAGCCACAAAGAATAGAGAATATTCAGGGAAGTCACGGGGAGGTTTTTCTAGATATGACAGGAGAATTCCACATGATGCAAGTTCTAGATACACAAAGGAACAGCAGAATTTTCACAAGATAAGTTCGAAGACGGACACAGGATAATGAGCAATCAGGTCTTAGAATCACCAGAACCTAGGCCGATTGTACGTGGATTTTCTAATGGCAGTGAAATTTCTATTTTCATTGATTCTGGCAGCTCAGTTAACTTTGTAAATGCTGACCGTTGTCACTCGAAATTTCAGAGTGTAAATTAGTCCCTACTAGTGAGACAGTGTGTGACGTACAAGCGAGGAAACTGAATATTTTAGGTTCGTCATTTCTTACGCTTTGTATCGGCGGAAAGACAATAGTAGAATCATTTTTGGTCATAGAAGGATTAGCCTTAGGTGAAATGGTTTTGCTAGGACACCCTTCTTGCATGCGACATAACATCAACATTCTTACAGGAATTCAGGGGATTACAATAGGTGAGTCAGGTTGTTTTGTTCATATATACACAGGAAAAAAACTTGTGAAAACCTAAGACACAGTCTGAGACATGTGTAACACAGTCATTAGAGAGTGAAGATATTCCGCAAAAATCTTTCAAAGGACTTTTGTTGGAAGATATTGAATTGCAACCGCGAGTTCCTACATTGGTTAAAGTGTTGATGAAAGAGAAAAAGTTTCCTTCTCAAGTGTGCGTTGTTGAGGGAACCGAAATTCAAAGACGTGAGTACGGTGTCAGTGAATGAAGTTTCAGTCGCAGGCGTGACTACAGTAGTATTAGTTAGCTATTAAGACTCAGTGAAAAAATATCACAAGGGTACTTATGTAATTGATTTTGAAGAGTTTAATGAAGAATATAAATTAGTGAGTTTTTGTGGAGACGGGAATATGTTTCCTAACGAGGAGCAACAGTTCCGAAGTCAGGTTCTGCATGAACACTTGCCTAAAGTTGATTATCCTGAATATTCAGATAAAGTAGAGAAAGTGTTGAAAGAATATCTAGATATCATTGCTTTGAAGGGAGATAAATTAGGAGTTACAGATGTTTTAGAACATTCAATCCGCCTAGAAAAGGGTACAAATCCCATATATATTCCAGCATATCGAATTCCCTTTAAGATCAGAGAAGAAGTAGAAAAGGAAGTTCAGAGGTGGGAGTCGGAAGGCATTATTAGGCCGCCCAATTCTCCGTTTAATTTTCCTTTGCTTGCAGTTCCTAAGAAAGACGGTAGTATCAGGGTTTGTGTAGATTTTCGTAAATTGAATGAAAAAACATGCCCAGATAGATATCCGGTAGCTTGTTTGCCTGATTTGTTTGTTGAGATCGGTGGCAAGAATATATATTCATCTATAGATCTTATGCAAGGGTTTCTACAGGTTCCCCTTAGCGAGAGTAGCCGTAAATATACAGCATTTTCGGTACCAAAGGGACATTACGAGTTTAATAGGATGCCTTTTGGGTTACAAGGGTCCCCAATAACATTTACTAGACTGGTTAACACAGTACTTCATGGCTTGTTAGGAAAGTCGGTGTTTGTGTACATGGATGACATTCTCATATGCACAGATACAATTGAAGAACATCTAAAGGTGTTAAAAGAAGTCCTCAAGCGATTACGGTTCGCTGGGTTAAAGGTCAAATTGGCCAAATGTGAGTTTCTGAAGAGGAAAATTGTCTATTTAGGACATGTTATCTCTAAAGAGGGAGTCAGAGTGAATGATGAGAAAGTTAAAGCCATTGTGAATTTTCCAGTTCCCAAAACCAGGAAACAGATTCGTTCGTTCCTAGGTATGTCGGGTTTCTTTCACCGTTTTGTGCGGAATTTTTCTACAATAGCGTCTCCATTGACAGATTTGTTACAAGAAGACGTTAAGTTTGTTTGGGGTGATAGTCAGCAATTAGCTTTTGAGAAGCTTAAGAACGCTTTGGTGAACCCACCTGTTTTGAAGTTTCCAGATTTTAGTCAACCGTTCACCTTAGTGACTGACGCGAGTCAGGAAGATATAGGTGCGTGTTTGATGCAGAAATTTGAGGGGAAATTACATCCAATTGCTTTTTATAGCAGAGTTCAAAACGCGTGGTAGTAACGAAAGGCTGATGTCAGTTGTGGACAAGGAGGCTTTCGCAGTCGTCTCTAGCCTTGTTCATTTTAAGATGTTGTTGTTGGGAAATAAAGTTGAGATTTTTACAGATCATCAACCGTTGTTAGAGCTTTTAATAAGCCAAATTTGTCGCTCAAGAGAGCACGTTGGTCCCTAACATTGAGAGATTTTGATGCAAACCTCAAATACATTGAAGGTAAGCATAATGTAGTTGCAGATGCATTGAGCAGATATTTTCCGGTTGAGGATGAGGAAATACACACCGAATCCTGTGTGGGAGAAGAGAGTAAATATTTGGTGTCTAATGTCTCTGATACTAGTAGTTCTGAGATATCGCATGTAGAGGACATACACGTTTCTACAGTGCATACTTCGGGGAGAAATAGTGAGTCGGCAGTCTCGGGAGAGATTGTTGTTCGTGATAGTGAGAGTAACGCAGTGTGTTATATTACGGGTGAAAATGTCACTTGGGACATAGGCTTGCTCGAACAAAAGCAAGATGAAGATAAATTGTTGTCAGATGCTAAGGCATTTCTTAGGGGAGTTTCACCGAAGAAAGGGTATAAGTTGCCTTTTTCTGGTCTAGAGTTGGAGAATAATTTATTGGTGAGGAAAGTTAAGTATAACTTGCGAAGTACTCGAAGCATGGGTGAAATTACACAAGTCATCGTGCCAGAGAGTCTAGTACCACAAGTTCTAGACATTGTACATTGTAAATTTGGTTCTCCTCATTTGGGTGTAGACAAGACGTATGAAAACGTCAGGTCAAAGTTCTTTTGGAAAAATATGTTTTCCGCAGTAGAAGCCTTTGTGAAGAAGTGCGCTATTTGCAATGCGAATAAGCCAGTGACGACAGTGTCGTGTCGTTTGGGTTCATATCCCATACCACATAAGCCGTTTCAGAGAGTGCATATGGATATTCTGGGTAACTTCTCAGAGTCCGCTTATGGTTATAGACATTTATTAGTAGTTGTTGACGAGTTAACTCGTTTTGTTGAGATTTTCCACTGAAGTACAAATCAGCTGAGGAAGTTGCTATAGCGTTCTTTAAGGGGATAATTTGTAGATATGGTGTTCCTGAATGTCTGATCACAGACAATGGTAGGGAGTTTATTAATAAGACTTTAGACGGTCTTGCTAATTTACTGGGAATAAAGAAAGTATCTATAATCCCGTATAGACCTGAAGCAAATGGGTTATGTGAGAGGGCGAATCGGAAAGTAATCGAAGCTTTGCGCATGACGGTGGGTGGTTCCGATACACATTGGGACAGATCTTTGGATGAAGTGCGATATAGTATCAATACTATGATGAATGACACAATTAAGATATCTCCAGCAGAAGCTTTGTATGGGTACAAGTTGAAAGGACCTTTTGATTTGTTACCAGAGCGAGTTCAAGGTGATGTTACGGTCACTTCATTGATAAATACAGCGAGAGAAAGATTTGCACGTATCAGTAAAGAACTTGAACTTAGTTCGCGCGCAATGGTAGAAAAAGTAACGCGAAGTCGAGGGGAGTAGCTTTTTCGATGGGTGATAGGGTGTTTGTTAAAGTGAATGTTCGGAATTATCTGAATTATAAATTAAGTCCGAAGTTCCACGGACCTTTTGAGATTGTAGAGATCAAAAGAGGGAATAGATTTGTAGTAAAAGATGTAAATACTGGAGTGACGAAATTGACCCATATTTCGAAGTTAAAGAAAGTTGGGATGTAATGGAACATTTGTATATAGTTACGTAGTGGAACGTTTGTATATAGTTAGAGGGATAAATGGGTTGATGTTTGTATATATATGATATTTATTTATTTTTTTTGTCTCTTGTTCATTCTAGATGTTGAAGTTCTTAATCATTTGTTTTCGAATGATTTTAGGAATTGAGACATGGGCTAATTTCATACGAGATTTGACCCGTGTGTTGTTGTGTTATTGTGTTATGATGTGTTTTATCATCTGACGCAATATGTGTGTTGTTTAGGATTTTTTGGGCGGGAGGTACTTAGTATATCGGACCGAACAAGTCTGATCTTTTTTTCGGGTTGGGATATCGAATTTGAGTATTTGGATTTTTTTTTCAGTTTTTTTTTTTTTTAATGAAGGGAGCTGTATTGTGAGTAATTGTAGTTGTTAAGATCATGGGAGCGATTGCCATTACGTCAATTGCTATTTTGTTGAGAATTAGTCAGGTGTTGCGAAATATTTGCTAACCGGGTAGAATTTTCATGTCTTTTACGAGATATGATATCTTTTAGATGTTTAGGATTCTCGAGTATTTTTTTTCTGTTGGATAGAATTTTTTTATGAGTGAGTTCCGTAGAGTTGTTGTGTGCTTAATAGTGAGTTGACTGTGGATATTCCGGATACACACTTGGAATTAGTTCACATTAAGAGTGTTTGACTTTTGCATTAGTAGTTTTGTTTGGTTCAGTAACATGAAACCTTTTTGTTATTAGACCTTTTTCGAGTGTTTTTGGGAGACTCAGTAGTGACATGGGATAGATTAGAGACCATGTTCATTTTGGGAGATCAATATCAGGGTTCGGGAGCTGATTATAAGACAAGTTGTACTTTAGTTAGAGAGAAGTGTGTGTGTGACAGTAGTATTTTCCAGTTGCGAGTTGTATCTGTGGGTGGTTGTGAATTATCATTAGTTCATGGACAGACTCCGACAGAATGTGACTTTAGACAGTTCCTACGAGATTACCACATTGTGTCCACCAGAACGCTTACTGCCGTGTTCTGCAAAGAGTGCCCCATCACGACGATGTTCCAGAATAACCAGACGACGACTTTCGTTCTTCGAGGGTCCAAGCTGTTCGACTCATCCTGCAGAATCCTGTCTACGGACTTTCTCGTACTTAGCCGTGCTATATTCAACAGTTCCGAGAAGATAATTATGCGCCATACGCATAACGAGCATTTGGTAGTGGCGGTACCTACAACCAAGGTGCCAATGACTGTTCCACCGTTGGAAGACATCGACGATCCCGTGATGTTCGAGTATCAGGAATATATTATGCCGACAATTTTAATTGTCTTAATAGCTATTTTACTGATAATTCTTGTTGTGGGGGTAGTAAAGCTTATTCGTGTTTGTAAGATTACATGTAAAGGCTCTAAGAACACAACCCCAGTGACTTTGGAAGTGCGTCATGAGAGCAGTCCTTAAAGCTGCAGTGCAGTAGACATTGCTAATTGAGCATAGCTCTATTTTGTTATGGTTTATACATATGCTTTTGTTTTAGTTTGCCGTTAAGGAGAGCGAGATGCTCTTATGGGGTGGCCGAGCTCTATTTAAAGGACACATATATGCATTTCATAGCTTCAATGCTTTAAGATGTTATCGTGGAAAGTTCGGTGCGAGATGGTACTGATGGAAGCCGTCAGTTGCAAAATCTTTGTATTCAGCAAATAGTTTGATTCCTCAGCTCTTTGCGCGAGAAGCTCAGCAATATTGGAGATCAGGTGATCTCCGAAGCGCTATGTATATTCGTGAGTACGTGCGTTACTTTGATCTAGATTATGCCCAAATCTGCCCTAAAAGTGAGTTTGATCGTTCATTAACGTGATAGAACTGCAGTTGGCCAGTCATAACTTTGGAGTGGTTCCAGGCTTTGAAAATCGGCAGATAAGGTAGAGTTTCAAATCTCTGTTTTAATGGGAGAAAATTGAATTTGTGATTTTACCATGACTTTCTAATCATTATGTACTTGTGAACTGGTGTGGGAAATTTAATATGAATGTTCATACCTCTTTTATATTATTATTTTGTTATGTTACATTTGCCATATCTTGGCTATGCATTTTACACTTTCTATTATTGTGTTTTGTATTTCATATATTTTTGGGAGTTTTCTATCATGTTTAATTCTTTCGACAGATGTCTGTGGACTGGTGGGAATAACATGGTAGACTTTTTTTTGGACATGACGTTTAGTTATTGATTTGGGAGTATGTGAGATTTTGGTGTATTTCCAGGCTATTAGCCATAATGAGACTTCTTTAATCAGAAGTGCTTTGCAGTTTAGAGTTTAGTTATCTGACTCGATAATTCATTTATTATGCATTTTAATCTTTGCTTTGTTTTATTCATTTCTTGTTGGGTTATTTGAATAATAAACCTATTTTTGTAGGAATGATTGTGTTTCTTTAAATAGTCCATTTAATTGCTTTGGTGAGAATGAGTGAGGTCAGGGAGAGAGAGAGAGTCGGTACACGGTGAGAGAGAGAGAGAGGCTGAGAGAGAGAGAGGGGGGAAAAAAATGCGAGTGGAATCAGGGTTGAACCTTTTTACGTCTTTTTTCCTGAAGTTAGATCGCTAAGATCATGTTACGTACACTTCCAAAAAAAGTGTTGATCTGTTCCCTGTAACATATATATATATATACACGCACACACACAGATATACTCTCTCTCTCTCTCTCTCTCTCTCTCTCTCTCTCTCTCTCTCTCTCTATATATATATATATATATATATATATATATATATATATATATATATATATATATATATATATATATATATATATATATATATATATATATATATATATATATATATATATATATGTATATATATATTTATATATACATATATATATACATATATTATGTATATATATATATATACATATATATACATCACTATGAAATATGTCCTGTTAGAACAGAATTCCATTTAATAAAGAGAGCCCATAAAAAACGCCAAAAGGGTAGATTCTATAGCATAAAATCTACCCTTTTGGTGTTTCTATGGTTCCCTTTAATAAATAAATTATATATATATATATATATATATATATATATATATATATATATATATATATATATATATATATATATATATATATACAGTATATATATATATATATATATATATATATATATATATATATATATAAAATATTTATATATATATACTGTATATATATGAGTGTGTGTGTGTGTGTGTGTGTTTATGCATGTATGTATGTATGTACATAGTTACTGTACTAGAAATCAGAGCTACTGAAGTTATATCAAATAAAATCATAGAAATCAATCTCCTAAAAGTGCTTCATTGTATCGTTTTCCATAATCTCTTTGGCGATAATTACTGCGCCAATTTATCACGTGTTATGACCATTTAATTAATTGAAACAAAAAGAGCAATGCATTAACAGGATATAGATGAGAGTATAGTGCTTTACACTGTAATCAAACAATAAATGTGGTACACTGGAAAATTGTGCTGAGTTGCACTAAGCAGTGAAATATTGAATAAAATGTGAATAGCGAAGCCATGATCGTCTTTCTATAACTCATGTATATCATTATGTTTATTAACAGCACATACTATACTCATGACGACATGCCTGTCAATAGTAGTAATACCCGAATTTGTAAATAACAAGTAAAAAATGCACTGAAGTTTCTTCGGAACAATCGAGTTTTCTGTACATCGTATAATCAAGGCCACAGAAAATAGATCTATCTTTCGATGGTCTCGGTATAATGCTGTATGAACCGCGGCCCATGAAACTTTAACAACTTGCCGTAGGTGGCCTATCCTATATCGTTGCCAGATGCACGATTATGGCTAACTTTAACCTTACATGAAATAAAGACTACTAAGGCTAGAGGGTATGTTTGATGACTGGAGGATGGATGATCAACATATCAATTTGCGACCCTCTAGCCTCGGTAGTTTTTAAGATCTGAGAGCGGACAGAAAAAGTGCGGACGGACAGACAAAACCGGCACAATAGTTTTCTTTTCACTAAAAATCTAGTATGAAGTTTTAAGTTACATATGCAGCGTGTGTACTAATAAGATCGTTCATCTGAAAAGGTTCCATTTGCAAGAGACAGACAGGTGGACCAAAGAATTATGTCTATAAATATGAATAGCAGATTGTTAATTTCCTCAGTATATACGGTCATCAACCTAAAATGCTGTCATGACAAATCGGTAGCTTACGAGGCTAAAATGTATGCGACTAATGTAAAAAATGACCATTTTTCGATAATCGTGTAAGAGTCCACACATGCTCTAAAGGAACAGCAAAATAGGAAGCATAAGAGGTAAAAATATTTTGAAGAGGAAGCAAAAATTTTCCCCAGCTAATCACAAGAAACCGTCCACTTATTTAGGTACAGCATCCTAATGGAGGTTTCCGTCATTACGCAAGTTTTGCTAACTCGATCATTCTGAAAATGAGTGATTCATAACAGTTTGTTTTATTATACATTTTCTCAGTCTCAATCTATCTATACGAATTTTTCCATTAGGATTCTGGGATGGGGTTGCTAGCCTGATGCACTTCTCCTAATTCACTGGTGATGTCACCAGTATCACAGTTGATTTTTCAGAGAATGCTCATAAATTGCTTCATCTCATCTGGATGGATCTTGGTAATGTCAGTAGTAATAAACATAATGATTATATATACATACATACACACAGACATACATACATATATATATATATATATATATATATATATATATATATATATATATATATATATATATATATATATATATATATATATATATGGTCCTTGTATGTTCAGAAACCCTGATATTCCACAAATACAATACCACCGAAGTATAAGTGATTGTATGGTATCTGACACTGCTGGCTGGCTTTTCAGCCTCTAAATGTAATTCCTTGTTGTGTTAGAAGCCCGGGTCTAGAACAGAGCTTGAAAGTTGAAAAGGCATAACACCTCAGCATAGAGGTAATTCCATTTTGCACTGTGGGAATGCGGGCTATCCTTTGCAGTCATGGCAAACAAAACCGTGTATATTTATAGTAATATATATATATATATATATATATATATATATATATATATATATAATCAAGAATGCAACCATATTTCCTAATATAGATTCTGTGAATGCTTGAAAATGTTTACCTTACACGACTGACAATTTTCTAAAAGTACTGGAACAAACCTCATTTTTCATTAGGTCTTTCATATTTTGAAAGACAACTATTTAGCAGGTGCTTTGTTTTATGTAATATCATCACCTATAAACTTCAGCGTTTCTCAGTCTGTAATGTTACATTAAATTTTGTGGTTAATGTTTGGTCATTTATTTCACTGTTTGCTTCACATCTAGATTATCATTCAAAGGCTGTGCAATGTAACTTAAGGCCGAATTCTTACACCCAAGGCACCATAAATTTGAAACGTACAGCACCGGAATCATAACGATTTTGGGGATGTAAATTTTTCAATGTATGAATGTTGCTAGTGTCCATTACACGAAACATAGAAGGCTCTTGCGTTATTGATCTTTATTTAGTAAGGTGCTTTACTATTTTGTAAATTTGAAATGCGTTCAGCAGCATCAAAATCAACTCACAAATCATTGTTTATGAGCTCACACTCACCATTGTTTGGTACAGAGCACAAAATCTACAACTTTTAGCACCAAAAAAGAGACACGTACAAATTGATTTGGATTCAATGCAATCTTATGATATAAGAAAAATTCTGTTCATTCGATCTTGGGTTGGGTATTGTATTGTATGTATATAAAAGCATACTGCCGAACTTGCTTAAAATTCAAACATTTAAAATAAATGCTTAGAACCATTTGTAAATGGTTGTTTTACAAACAACTCTATCATTTATGTTAATGTTTATTTTTTAGGCAATGCCGGCAACATGCTTTTATATACATAGAATATGAAACCGGAGAAAAAATTAGTAGGCTTTCAAATACCATAAGAATCTGTTGCTGTACGAAATTTCAGCATTGTTTTTTTTTTTTTTTTACTGATTTGAAGTACTTCATTACGATTAATAAATTTTCTTTGGATAAACATTCTTAGCTGTTGAAATTCACTTTAAGTTCAATTAACCTCATAATTGATAATCCAGCTTCCAAGAGGACCTCTGGTTGTTTGCATGTAAGGACGTTAACTGCCAAACAACTTGACATTACAGACGCCATCGGATCCGAGCAAAGGTGAGCAGCAACTTGTTCGGAAAGGTTATTCAATTTCTTACTCCTGTTACCGCCACGCTGAAGTCTTCGCGTCTCGCTCCTTCAAGGGGATTTTAATGTGCGCTACGTCTGTGCTACTTTTATTATCGAATCACCGTAGGAATGCATTATTAAATAACTTTATCATCCTGGGATAGCTCAGCTAAGCGACATCATCGCCACCTCTTCAACCATGGATTTTTCAGTACAGCAGGGAGCTTCAGCTACTGGTGGGTTCTCTCATTATCAGTTTAATTATAAGTTGAAATCCGTGGTGAAATTAGCAATTGTTCATCTTGGGTAAATAATTCGCTACACTCTGCCCTCCCTTGAATTGTAAACTGGAATCTTTACTATATATTCATGCTTGCTTTACAGTATTATGCTTGTTTTCGTATTTCGTGATACTTTTAATTTTTTCGTGTTTACTGCGCTAGTGCGTAATTTATAGTTGTTTGGTGATTTACATCTTATATTAGTACCTACAGCTGGAGTGTGGTTTTCGTATGGACAGTTTTATTAAGTGCATTTAGTGCGGGAATAAAATTTCCTTCGAGGAAGGTCTTTGGCAGCTCTCGCTATTGCATCTCCTAGGTGTCGGTGTACGTTCATGAACTTGGAGAACTGCCACCCATCTTGCATAGCCATTCGTGATTTTATATACTTGAAGAGTGTGCATTTAAGTTTATCATAGGATTAATGGTATAGCAGAGTATGTTATTAGTTTGAAATTTGATTAAATCCTTCTTCAATGGTTTTAATTTTGATTTAATCCTTATAATTTGAAAACGATTCCAGTTTTTGCCATATTTTTTACTATTCCGCAAATGGCGCTCAAACAGGGACATGAGAGTTTGAACAATTCATGGTTGGTTCGATCTACTGCAGTGAGTTTCTCCTTGGATATATATTATGTTTTGCTGAATTTTTAATTTTAAATTTTTGTCATTGTGATTTCGAAAGGGCTGCTGGTAATTTGAAGGCAAAATTGAATGAGCAAATTTATGCGTGGTCAGGTTACTCAGATTCATAATGTTATTGGAGACTTTCATTTGCTTAATGAGAGGGAGAAGTTGACTAAACGTTCCAAATTACTTACATTGTCTGATGATTTGAGGAAGCTGAATTCTGAAATAAAGTGTTTACAAGTATACCGAGACATTTGAAGACACTGATCTTGAGCATGAACTGGAACGCTGTAATTAATATTCTGATAAATTATTGGAATGTATTGCTGCTCTTGATATTAGGCTATTCAGCCTTGTCCTACGACTGAAAGAGATAAGGGACTTTTCCTTGAAGAGTCCTGTAGCACCTTTGCCAAATTTCACTGGAGAAGAGTTTTTCGAAACTTACTTAAATTTGAGGCTACGGTTTCTCGATGGAATTACCCTGATTATGTAAGATTTTGCTCCTCAAGCAGCACTTGAGTGGACGTGCACGAGTTTTGATATACTCTGGAAATAGATAAGCAGTCTTATGTGAGTGCTAAGGGCTTGCTTGAATCTGTCTTTGCCTCCACTGAGGTACAAATATCTAATACTGTTAAGCAGCTTAGTAGCGTAAAGCTTTCATTTGATCAAGACCACTTTAAGTACATAAGCCAAATGAAAAGGTTGACAGAATCGGTAAAATTACTTAAATAGCAGAGTTTTTGCAGAATATTTTCTCGTATGGATTAAACGACAGTTTTATGGAACAAATCATTCAGAAATTCACTGATGAACTTTTTTGCTGCTTCAGAAAGGTACTGTGATCTGCAAGGAAAGCTTAAAATTAAAAATTTTAGTAACCCTAAGCATCATGATTATAGGGATAAAGGTCTCGCCACCAGTAAAACTGTGAATCTTGCAGTTTCTCTTGACTCGAAGGCCAAAACTTGTGTTTTGTGCGAGAACGGCAAGGTTAAGTCTGATCATCCCATTTACCGTTGTCCAGTTTACGTAGATCCTCCAAGTAATTTTAAAGTTTGTTGAACTTAATGTACTAAGTATGGTCAAATTAATTACAAATCACATTAAGTGTAAACTTAAATTTAAGAGAGGGTGTAGTTGTGCAAACTGGCATTTCAGCTTTTTATACACTAAATCGAAAGTGGGCAGTGTTTTTCAGAAAGTTGACAGACAAAGTGGATTCTGTCGATAAAGCAAGTCTGGAGGGTGTCATTACTAACTCTGTAGTTGTTGGTGCATTTCAGAACTATTTAAGTGGGGACTCAATATTGCCAACATTCACATGTGTTGTTAAAAACAGGTATCAAGTAAGGGTTTGAAAGGATGAAGGTAGTCAGTGCTACTTTATTTTAGATTCTATTGCTGAGGAGCTTGGCTTAAAAATTTTGAAGAGTAATGTGGTTCTCAGAGTAAATGTTTTTTAATGGGCCAAAACAGTATTGCACTAAAGTTGTTGGGCTTACCATTAATACTGGTAAGAAGAGTTATGAAATAGAAACAGTCTGTATACTACCGGAAATAAAGATAAATATCGAATTGCCTGGTTTAACAGCAATAGCTGAGACTTTTGTAAGCAAAGGTTATTCATTAGCTGATAAAAAGCTGTATGAATGTAGTGAGTCTATTACTGATATAGATTTTGTCCTAAGATCTAATTGTGCATACTAACTAATAATGAAATATTTTTTGGCTTAGATCATAACTCTGTTTATGCAGATACTCCTCTTGGGATTATGCTGCTAGATAAAACCAGCTCGTATTTAGGAAACTTAGCACATTTTCCTGTAAAATCATGTAAAAGTGATACCATAATCAGAATAGTATTTTTGATTGTTTTAAACCAGTTGATTCGGATTATGATGGAATACTTGTTAGTTATGGTGCAGAGACAAGTACTAACTTTGTTGTGATGGATGCACATAATAAAATAGGAGGGAAATTGAACAGCAACAGATGATATTTTGAAGTCTTCATTTTATTCATGTGAGGTCAGTGATGAAAGCACCTCTGAACTGAATAACGATATAGTTAAGGTGGTTTTGGAAACGCAGGTCTTACTGATAAAAGGAGGCTATTCATGCCATTTTTATGGAGAACAGATGTTTCTCATCTCTTGGAACGGAATTTTGAATTGGCTAAAGCAATCCTTGATTCTAACTCCAAGAAACTAATTTAAAAACCTTATTTGTCACTTATGGATGAATGTTTCAAAGAACAGCTTAAGCTTAGAATTTTAGAACATATATTCCCAATCTTGAACAATTTGTTCAGGAAAAATCTGGTCGTTCATTTTTCTCTCGAATGGGTATATTCAGACTAAAAAGGGAATGGACTAATTGCAGTATAGTTTTTGTCCATCCTTAGTGGCAATGATAGTGATTCCTACTAACAGTCATAATCAAGCAATGCATAGTGGTCCCTCTCTTAATCAGAAATTTTCTGTTGCACTCTTACATTTAAGGTTTGATTCTAAACTGCTGCTGTTTGAGCAAGAACGCAAATACAAAAGATTTGTGCACAGATCCATTGCTGAACAGTTTATAATTTTAACGCCCCCCTTTTGAGTCATGCTCTTCTTTTCAAGCATAATCTGCAATGTAGCAAGAGCTTGTCATGGGATACTCCTTTGAGTGAAACTCTCTACAATGAGTAGGAAAATATAGTTATGCAAATTTCTCTTCTTGCGCTGAAGTTCCGAGGATGCTTGGTAAGAGAGGATTAATTTAGGTTGGTTGCCTGTACTGATGCAAACACTAAAATATGTGGAATAGTATATTTATGCTCCTAATCTTTGTACTAACGATTTAACTTTTATCTTGTCAAAGAAGAGGATCATCAATAATAAACTTGAGACAAAATCCGTTCCTGCTTTAGAATTACAAGCTATTGTTTTAGGAGTAGAAACTTAACAGATGTATTTATTGGCTTATCCGGACCAGTGTGTACTGTACCCATCAAAGTCGTTGATCTGCCCATTTATGGTGACAGTTTAGTTGCTCTTTCATGGATAAATGCATATTGCAATAAGTTTGAAAAATGCAAAGGCGCACAGTGTTTGCAATGAACAGAATTCAACAAATATGAAAATGTGTCTGTACATCCCATCAATTTTCATTTCATATCAGCGGTTGAAAATCGTTACAAGATGCATTTCAAGTAAACAATCGAGTAAAGGAATTGCATAAGGGGTCCCCTCATATTTAATTGTAGATACCATTGGTCAAAGTTCCGACATAATGTCCTTTACAGTTCCAAATCCAAATTAATTTAAATGAGTTCAGTTCCTTTGTTGCTTTTAGTAAAGACATCCTCATGAAAGACCCTTCAGTAGACCCAGAAAAGTTGTCTAGTTTCTCAAAGCTAGTTAACGTACATGCAAGAGTTCTTCAGTTTTTCGTAAACTTTAAAGTAGGGTAAAACCATTTTACAAGAAGAGCATGGGTTCTCAGGGTTTTCATGAGCTGGCTATCACTCAAATCATTATTTCTACTCCTCAACGGACTAATTTTCCGGAGATTTTCTACTTTGAATCAAAACGTAAATGGGAAAAAGATATTCTTAACCTTGTGAGGCATCTCAATATTTGTTGACAAAAATTGGTTAATTTGGGAGATGGCAAGATGGTCGTCCATACATTTTTCCCTTGTTGCTACCAAAAAAAATCTCTTATCACTGAATTGATAATATTAGGTTCACATAAAATATATAATCATGCTGGTGGTTTCAGCATCTTGTCAGTGCTTCGAAAAAAGCTTTTGGATCCCACACTTGATTTTCTGCAGTGAAACAAGTACTCAGTGTGCTGTATGTAAGCGTTTTAATGGGAAAGCTGTGCGATGTAATCAAAATGCTTAGAGATTTCAGGGTAGATCCTCCCTCAATTTCATATAGTTATGCCTTCATGAATTACATTGTGCCTTTTGAAGTGAAAGTAATTTCAAACCTGTCTGGATTCTTTGTATAACCTGTCTGTGGTCCAGGTCTGTCAATCTTAAGTTATGTGAAGATTATTCTACTAAGGAAATGCTCAGACCATTCCAACTACATGCCTTTGAATGGAATTTGCCTCAGTTGGTCATTTCTGACTTAGGATCACAGCTTGTTTCTAGGACTAAGATAATTCAAGACTTCATTAAGGATGCTGAGACTCTACTGTACTTGGCTGAACATAAGGTAAAATTAATTAAGTTTGAGCATTTTGTGGAAGGCAACAGTGAGCTAGGTTCCTTGGTCGAGGCTTTGGTGAAGTAGATAAAGAAGCTTATATTTTCATCAGTTGGTAAGGCTATTCTTTCTTTACATGATTTTGATTTATTAATTCATGAGGTAGTTCATGTGATCAACAAGAGGCCAGTAGTCTTTAAGGAGTCTTAGAAAAGTATAAGATGATGTTGCTTCTCCAATTACACCAGGATGGCTCACAAGGGGATATGAATTACAATGTCAGTATTATAAGATTATTACATCCTATAGAGGATGATCCACACTGGTCAGGTCGAAGTCCAAATGATATTATTAGAGACAGCTTTTCTAAACTATGCAAGGTGAGACAAGCTTTGAAAGATAGGTACCATAATGATTTTTCAGTTAACCGTATTGTTCAAGCTACTGATAAACAGAAAAGGTACAAACCCAAACCTCATAAGAACTTAAAGGTAGGTGATATTGTTATCATTAAATAACAAAGATGCAAGCCTTGTTATGAGTTTAGAATTAAAGTCTGGGTGAAAATACTAATGCAATTTTATAGAAAGGAACAACAAAAGAAATCAACAAAAGACACGTATCTACTCTTATACCCCTTTTTTCACAGGATGATTCAAAAGAGGATTATAGGATATGAAAGTCGATGGAAACAACAAAACCAATGCGAGTTCTCTTGTCACTAGGTCTGCAGCTGTAAAAGTTAATAAAAAGAAACGTATGTTCTGATGATTTAATATAACCAGAATGTTGGATTTAGCTTGTATTTGTTATTTGCTGCATTTCATCAGTATGTTTAATTCATTACATAATTTTACGTAATGTGAAATAAAATTTCATTGCATGAATTTGATTCCCCCGTGAGAGTGTGAAATTTTAGTATTGTGTTGAATTTTTTGACTTGCTGCTGGAATTCGCTTTTAAGTTTAATTAACCTGATAACTGATAACCTGGCTTATAAGAGGCCCTCTAGTTTTTTTCATATGAGAACATTAACAGCCAAACAACTTGATATTACAGAAACCATCAAATCGGAGCAGAGGTGAACCGCCACGTCCTAGGAAAGGTTATTTTTACTGTTACCGTCGCGCTGGATTTTAACGTGTGCTACGACTATACTAAATTATCGAATCACCGTAGGGATGGATTATTAAAAAACTTATCATCCTGGTCAGAGAATCGACAGCATCGCCACCTCTTCAACCATGGATTCTATAGACCTTGAGTAGAAGGATTCAGCTACTGGTGGGTTCTCTCATTATCATTATCAGTTTAATTATAAGGTGAAATCCGTAGTGAAATTAGCAATTGTTCATCTTGGGTAAATAATTCGCTGCATTCTGCTCTCCCTTGAATTAGAAACTGGAATCTTTACCGTATATTCATGCTTGTTTTCATATTTAGTGACTGATTTTTTTGTGCGTGTTTACTGTGCTAGTGCTTAATTTATAGTTGTTTGGTGATAATAAAAGTTCCTGTGGAAGGTCTTTGGCAGTTGTGTAGTGAACACCCCCGCCCCCTCCCGGCCCCCGCGATATTGCATCTCTTGGGTGTCTGAGTACGTTCATGAACTTTGGGAACTGCCGTCCATCTGCATAGCCATGACCCACCATTCATGATTTTGTAATCTTGAAGATTGTGTATTTAGTTTATCATAAGATTAATGATATAGCAGAGCATGTTGTTAGTTTGAAATTTGATTAATACCTTGTTAATTAGTTTTAACTTTGAGTTAATCCTTGTAGTTTGAAAAAATTTAATTCCAGTTTTTGCCATATTTTTTTAATATTCAGTAAATGGCGCTCGCGCAGCGACATAAGAGCTTGAATAATTCATGGCAGGTTCGAGATCTTGCAGTGAGTTTCTCCTTGGATAAATATCATTGTTTTGCTGAATTTTGAATATTAAATTTTTGTTACTGTCATTTCGAAATGGCTACTGGTAATTTGAAGGCAAAATTGAATATGCGCAAATTCATGCTGGTCAGGTAACTCAGATTCATATTGTTAGTGGAGACTTTCATTTACATAGTGAGAGGGAGAAGTTGACCAAACGTTCCAAATTATTTTCATTGTCTGATGATTTGAAGTCGAATTCTGGAATACAGTAGTGTTTAAACTTTGAGACATTTGAATACACTGATCTTGAGCATGAACTGGAACACTTTAATGAATTTTCTGATAAATTATTTGAATGTATTGCTGTTCTTAATATCAGGCTATTCAGCCTTGTCCTACGACTGAAAGAGAGAAGGGACTTTTCAAGTGAAGAGTCCTGTAGCACCTTTGCTAAATTTCACTGCTACTGCCGAGTAGAGTTTTTCGAAATTTATTAATTCATTTGGGGCTACGATTTCTCGTTACGCTTACCCTGATTATGATAAGTTTTTGCTCCTCAAGCAGCAATTGAGTGGACGTGCACGAGTTTTGATACACTCTGGAAATAGATAAGCAGTCTCATGTAAGTGTTAAGGGCTTGCTTGAATCTGTCCAAGTCTCCACTGAGGTACAAATATCTAATAGTGTTAAGCAGCTTAGTAGTGTTAAGCTTTCAATTGATCAGGACCCTTTTGAGTACATAGGCCTAATGAAAAGGTTGAGATAATCAGTAAAGTTACTTAAAATAGGAGTAGATGAGTTTTTGCATTATTTTTTCTCGTCTGGATTAACTGACAGTTTTAAGGAACAAATTATTCAAATCACTAATGGTATCCATCCTACGCTGAAGGAATTGAATAACTTGTTTGCAGCTTGAAAAAGGTACTGTGCCCAGCAAGAAAAGCTTTAAATGAAAAAGCTTCAATTGTAACTCTAAGCATCATGATTATAAGGATAAAGGTCTCGCCACCAGTAGAACTGTGAATCTTGCAGTTTCTCTTAAGCTAAAACTTGTTTTATGCAAGAAAGGCTAGAGTAAGTTTGATCATCCCATTTACCATTGTCCAGTTTATGTAGAACCTCCAAGTAATTTTAAATTGCTTGTTGAACTTAAAGGTGTACCAAGTGTGGTCAAATTAATCACAAATCAGATAAGAGTACATTTAAATTTGAGACGGTGGTGTTGTGCAAACTGGCATTTCAGCTTTTTATGCCCTAAATTTGAAGTGGGCAGAGTTTTTCAGAAAGTTTCCAGACAAGTGGATTCTGTTGATAAAGCAAGTCTGGAGGGTGTCATTACTAACTCTGTAGTTGTTGGTGCATTTCAGAACTATTTAAGTGGGGACTCAATATTGCCAACATTCACATGTGTTGTTAAAAACAGGTATCAAGTAAGGGTTTGAAAGGATGAAGGTAGTCAGTGCTACTTTATTTTAGATTCTATTGCTGAGGAGCTTGGCTTAAAAAATTTGAAGAGTAATGTGGTTCTCAAAGTAAATGGATTTAATGGGCCAAAACAGTATTGCACTAAAGTTGTTGGGCTTACCATTAATACTGGTAAAAAGAGTTCTGAAATAGAGACAGTCTGTATACTACCAGAAATAAAATAAATGTCAAGTTACCTGGTTTAACAGCAATAGCTAAGACTTGCAAGCAAAGGTTATTCATTAGCTGATAAAAAGGTGTATGAATGTAGTGAGTCTATTTCTGATATAGACTTTTTCTTATGATCTAGTTCTGAATACTAACTTATAATGAAATATCATTTGGCTTAAATCATAACTGTTTACAGTATGCAGATACTCCTCTTGGGGTCAGGCTGCTAGGTAAAAGCAGCTCGTATTTAGGGAACTTGGCACGTTTGCCTGTAAAATCATGTAAAAGTGATATATACCATAATCATAGAGTATTTTTGATTTTTTAAAACTAATTGATTAAAATTATGATGGAGCACTTGTCAGTTATGATGCAGAGACAAGTAGGCTACTAACTTTGTTGTGATGGATGCACATAATAAAATAGGAGGGAAATTGAACAGGCAACTGATGACATTTTGAAGTCTTCATTTTATTCATGTGAGGTCAGTGATGAAAGGACTTCTGAACTGAATAAGGATATATGTAGTTAAGTGGTTTTTTTTTTTTTTTTGGAAAACAGAAGTCTTACAGATGAAGGGAGACTATTAATGCCGCTTCTATGGAGAACTGATGTTTCTCAACTGTTGAGATGAAATTTTGAATTTGCTAAAGCAATCCTTGATTTTAACTTGAAGAAACTAAATAAAAAACCTTCTTATTTGTCACTTATATGAATGTTGTTTCAAAGAACACCTTAAGCTGGGACTTTTAAGGACATATTCCCAATCTTGAAAAATTTGCTCAGGGAAATCTTCTTGTCCCATATAGGTGTGTTCAGACTAAAGAGAGAATTGACTAAATGCAGGGTAGTTTTTGTCCAACCTTAGTAGCAATGATAGTGATTTCCCACTAACAGTCTCATAATTAAGCAATGCATAGTGGTCCTTCTCTTAATCAAAAAAATTGCTGCACTTAAGGTTTGATTCTAAATTGCTGCTGGGGCATATGTAGATTGAAGATGTAGACTCACGTGAGTTTAGCTTTTTTGCAGGCAAAGAACAGCATGATTAATAAGCTGTTGAAAAGGTAAGTCAATTCCAGCACTGGAGTTGAACGCTATATCACTAGGGGTAGAAATCCCTGATGGAGATTTACAGAGATCTAGCTGATCCCTCATGTGTGAAGTCAATTGACATGATGGCTTGGATTTGTATTGTGATTCCAATTGTGCTTTGCAGTGGCTACAAACAACTGAATATAAATACTGTAAAATGCAGAGGCATTCAGTGTTAGTACAGAACAGGATAAGCAACATCAAGAAATTGTGTGAAATCAAACCTGTCAGTCTTATCTTTGTAGCTGGAAAAGACAATCCAGCTAACTGTGTCACCAGATGTCTTTCTGCTGGACTTGTTTCTAAATCACACTTTATTTCAGGTCCTAAGGTGTGCCTGGAATGAGTTTGACTTTTACAATTTCTAGCTCAAACGCTAATGTCCTTAGTATTTCTGTTACTGAGCCTCTAAAGAGAGTTTCCTGGTGAACCTCTTCTTGAACATGAGAAACATTCTATTTTAAAGAAGCTTAAATTTGTTTACAGGAGGGTAATGTTGTGTTGACCATTGGAAGAAGATAGCAGGAACTGAGGTAAAGAATTTGGGTAATGTGAACTATTCTGCTTTAGCCTTAAGGAAATTAATTCTAGATGATGATCAGATATTTTATGGAAGTAAAATTTAAAGGATATCTCCCTTCTTGTGAGCCAATTTGATGTGTTCTTAGATTCAGATGGCATTTTAAGAGTAAAAACCACAGTTCAAGAAGCAGTATGGTCATGACAGTTTCCTAAACTGCTTTATCCCAAGAGTTGACTATACTAATTATAATGGATACACTTGCCAAATTATTGCATGGTGGTTGCTATTCTGCCCTGTCTGAGCTTCGTAAATACTTTTTCATTCCTAAACATTTCTGTTATTAAGAATGACCTGAAGTAATGTGTTCCATGCCATAGGTTTAATTCAAGAAGTATGAGATTGAACTAGAATACTTATCGTGACTTTTGCTCTAGTCCACCTGCTGTTTCACTTTCAAATATTTTTGTTGATTATATTGGAGCATCTAATGTTAAACAGGAAGCTGAACTGATGGTCTGGATTTTGTGCTTCACCTGCACTTGGTCAAGGGCCATTAATTTGAAGGTCTGTCAAGATTTGAGTGTGAAGGAGTATTTGAGAGCCTTTGTTACGTTTTTGAATATGGGTTTCCAAAGCTTTGCCTGAGTGATCCTGGCTCACAATTGGTGGCGGGAGGTAACATCACAAGTTTCATCAATGATCCTGATGCTAGACTGTACTTTGTGTCTAATGGCATTGAGCATGTTAAGTTTCAGCAATTTTTTAAAGGCCATAGTGAACAAGGACCACTTGTCAAGTCTTGTGTAAAATTGGTGAAGAAACTTATCTTTTCAGCTTTTAAAACATGGGTACCCTCTTTGCCTGGCTTTGAGTATTTAGTGTGTAATGCTGTCCATCTAGCTAACAAGAGGCCCATAGCCTTTAAGGGATACAGATATGAGCTATTGTCCTTTAATCTAATTCCAGATTTACAGGAGTTGCCTGATGATCCTGAGTGGAAGATGATTAGCAGCCCTACAGAAGTAATAAAGGACAAGTATGTAAAACTTCGTAAGGTTAGGCATAATATTCTAGAAGCTTACCAGAATGAGTTTTCAAGTACCCTGGTAGCTCAGGCTGTGGACTGGAAAGATCGATATTGACCAGTTTGTCACCAGAAGTTGGGCATTGGTGATATAGTCTTCATCAAGGAGCCAAACATGAAAACCAATAATTTTCCATTGGGAATTGTGAAGAACATAGAGGAGAATGATTTGGGGAAAACTACTGGGGCTATTGCACTAAAGGGGAACACTCGTGAGTTCATTATAAGGCGTGTTACTACTTTAATCCCTTATCTTAAGGTAGTTCCAGATACTTCCTACATTTCAGATAGTGAGGGTGAACACCACTCCCGTAGGCTGTCTAATGATGAGAGTTCATCTCGAAGAACTCCCAAGAAAGCTGCCATTAAGAGCAGAAATTTTATATAACTTATAACTATTTAATATGATGCAAATTTCCAAGGGTGAGAAATTTGCATCCTGTGCCCTCCATACAAAAATAAATATAATTTATTTTTCTGTAATATAAGTTTCTCACACAGTTTTGTGTATTGTGTGAATGGGGTAATTTTCATTGCGGTGTATTCTATTTATGCGAGACTGTTTTAGGATAAAATGTCTTTACAGTACAGGCTTTTTGTTCCGTCATTTTAAGTTCATTTGCATAATGGCCTGACTGTTGTTGGGTGGTCTTAAGGACCATGACAAGCAATGATTCGCGGGAACTAACCTCTGCTTTGGTTTCTTAGCTAACGTGCGAGACAGCGGAGAAATGGTCTTCAATAAATTCTACTACTTTGACTTCAACCGTGGCTATAGGTATAGTATTGACCTGAAGGGTTCGCACATACAACCCATTTTTGACACCGTGAGTGCTGGGCTGCAACGGAGATCATTTAGTGGACATACTGAAGGGAAGATGGCTAAATTACAGATGGAACCTAAGGCATTTGTGTATTGATTTGTTAAATGGCCCTTCACTAAATACTAGCTCACACATCCTCTCCCACTCTTGACTCTACATTATGCACAGAGCAAATAATTGATTGGATTGCCCATTCATGCTTCGCCCTTAATCTAAGGTAAGGCCGTTAGTCTTTTAGTTGAGGTTTAAGAAGTATTGACTTAACTAAAAACAATAATAAAGTAACTCGAGGATAAGTTACCTAAAACTTTTTTCATTTATTACACATCGTGCTAGTTTTGTTACGGTTTTGTATACAGTTCAGCAAATGCTAGACTGCTATAGTTCTGGATTGTATCGGTCATATGGCTAGCCCCTTATACGGATGGTATTGTTTGCCGCTGGTGGCTTAATAGTTTTAGTGTTATTGTGATATGTTTGTATCGATACTTTGAGAATATTTGACCTTGTTGGTACATCTGTAATCGGGTCCTTTTTCCTCTTGATGTACTGTAGGTGTGGCAGGATTTCCTGGATACAGTGAGAACTGTAGTTTGTAACTCTGATTTATCCTCCATTGGTAAATAAGGATACAGTACAGCATTTGTGTATTACCCATAGACTGCTTGAGTGCTATAGTTTTCATGTTAAAGTTGTTACTTTTTGAGTATTTAATTTAAAATGTTCATGTTAACAATGCAACGGTATGGACTTCCAGGTAATGATACAGAGTTGGTAGCTCAATGAACTAGGGTAGTATTTAAATTGGATGTTCATACTAAATATTTTTTTTTACTAAAATACTGAATGAATGAGTTTTTGTATTTTATTTAACCTCCATGTTTCACCACCTTAACATTATATTGAGCTTCCCGAATTTTCTCTATATGGCGACAGTGAGGATTCCGTCAGGTGGTGTGTGCATGGAGGTTGGTTGTTAGCTCATTAAGTGCTTGGTGGAGTCAGGGAGAGAGGGAGGGGCCTGGTTCGCTTATTGTCATTTTTCATTTTTCTTCGTACTCTTTACTTCAGAATAGAGTGTTTTCCTTCATTGGAGCATTGTTTGACTATTTTCTATGCTTACTTATTTCATAAACTAAGTTTTTTTTGTCTATTTGCATGTCATTGTTTAATCCCTTTGATTGGGAAGGTTATGGTAAGTGTTTAATTACTTTCGCATTGAAAGGACTACGAATTTGCTTTATTATAAGAATAATTCTTTCAGGATGTCTGATTTTAAAACTTTAATCTCAAAACCTAAGGTTATCAGGAAGAAGGTTATGGATATTTATAATCATATTGAATCTTTCTCGACTCGCAGTGCTGGGCAGAAAATTTCTGAAAGGAGTCTAAATCATAAAAAGCTACTTCTTGAACTGAATGATGAGATTTTATTCCTTAGAATTTTGGATAAGGAGTTATATGAGGATGCTAGGGAGACAGAGATTACATCCTGTGTTAAATATTTTGACAGGATAGAATATTGTATTCCTCACCGAGAGGTGGTACCTGCACCTGCAACTGTGAGGTTGCTAAGTCTTCTTAAACAGCCCATTGCTAAAAATCTTCTTAAACAGCCCACTGCCCCATTACCAAAGTTCAATAGTACGGACGGAGAAGATTCATAATCAGGTTTATTTCAGAGTTTGAAAGCACTACCCAATCCTTTAATTACCCAGACAGAGACTTCTTACTTCTCTTGAGACAGCAGGTAGAACAAGAGACAGCATGTAGAAGGAAGAGCTAAAGTTTTCTTAGATTCCTTGGAAGTTGACAAACATACTTAAAAGGATGCCAAAGACTTGCTCAAGTTAGCCTTTGCCTTAGAAGTAGTTCGTACGACTTCTACTATAAAGACTTGAATGGGTTTAAGACTGGGGGAACCTGATGACCCTTCATAAGACTTCTACTATAAAGACTTGGATGGGTTTAAGACTGGGGGAACCTGATGACCCTTCATAAGACTTCTACTATAAAGACTTGGATGGGTTTAAGATAGAGGAAACCTCATGACCCGCATAAGTTTATTTCCATTTTAAGGACAACTGTTGAATCTGTAAAGACACTTACAATGACTCCAGATGATTTTATTCAATACTTCATGTGGAATGGCCTGAAAGACAAGTTTGAGAAAATTCAGAGTACTACAAAGATTTGTCCATTTCTTTATTGCCTGTGAGAGGTATGAAAATTGTTTGAAAAGTGAAATTCATTTACATACTCTTCCATCTAATGTTCAGCAGAAAATTACTAGTTTAGCTATCAAGACATTACCTGATGTTAGGAAGTTTTATTTTTCACTTTGTGTAGGTGAAAATAATCATTCTATATTTAAATGCAAATGTTATGACACTCCAGAAGCAATGCTTCAGCATTTGAAAATGCTTAAAGGATTTTTTTGATGTGGGAATCTTACCCATTGGAGTAGGTAATGTAGATTTGAATTTTGACAAAAGTGCATAAAATGTTCTGGACTTCATTTGCACTGTTTGTGCTCAGGTCTCCTGAAGTGCAGCTTTCATCCCTTGAAGGAAAGCATGAAGAATGTAAAGGCAGGGCAGGCCAGAAAAGTTTCTTCTTAATAAAGAGGAAGAGATGAATTATATTTCCAATAATGAATTAAAGCTTTGAAAACACAATGGTTTGTATCCTAAAGAAAATTGATGCTTTAGTAATGGCAAGTCCACATTTGCCAGACACAGTAAATTAACCTTCAGATCACACACACAATCTAATGAAATACCGCAGTTAGTGGCTACTTAGAAACAAGGAATACCAACAAGAAGACAATGAAGAAGACATTAAAACAACTGCTGAAAGTTCACTACACACACTTAACTGGAGTAAATTACTATTATTATTAGGGTAATTTAAACAGAATACTGAATTAAATTTTTAACTCGTCACAAAACTGGCCCGTGTGGTTTGTTTTCAGTGTAAAGTTTAAACAGTTCAATAAAGATGGAATACACCCTGTAACTTAAAGTAAAAGTAATGAAGATTCTGATAATTATCTAAGTTGTTACTGCAGTTACTATAATCTATATTAACGTGTATTTGTCACTGTGTAACATATTCTCGCCTCCCATGTATATAACATTGTATACTGATAAGTGGCAACTGTATTCTTGACTCACATGTATGTTAATAAGTGGCAACCAAACACATTCAAATCCAATGCCTAGCAGTATGCCACTTCCCCTCTCCCAGTTCGGTTGCTCGCATGCATTATTCTTGTTATATTGTAACCTTACCTAATAAAGAACCTACATTGTAGATGAGCTTGTTTCACGTCACATCCCAACCAACATGGCACAGTAAGGTATTATGGTATTACAGGAAGAAGTTACAAGAAGCAAGCGAAGATGCAGGAGACTTACAGCGAACCAGGAGAAAACTGACAGAGAACCATACACCCAACAGCTACCCACTTCTCTCTTTCTCCACAGTGGACTTTACTTGCTGGTATGTACGGCGTATCATCTGTGCAGTGTAAAGTGGTACTAGCAAGCCAACTAGTGCCAGTATTTCACGCACTGCACATAAATACTGATACTGTACCTTTCTGTTAAATTGTTTAAAGCCTGTGTAGGGGTAAACAGAACATTATTCATAATGGATTCTCCATGTTCTCAGGACGCGTGTGACAACACCCCACTTGCCCAGAGTTCACAAGACCCTGTCTACCATCCACAGTCCCCACCCACTTTCCATCCTCAGAAGACGATACCCCAATCAGCCAATTTCCTTTTGCTCACACAATATCTGGAGAAACCACGGATCGGGGATCACGCCAGGATCGGACAAGAGGAGGAAAGGACGAGACAAAAAGAGGAGGTTAGACGAAGAAAACAGGAAGAACTAAGGGTCCAACGACAGAGCCTCCTTCAGCACCTGCTGCTCCAACTTTGCCACCAGAGGGTGCAGCGACCCCGTCAGTAACCCCTCCACAGAAAGCAATCACCCAGAACAACACCCCCCCCAACCCCCCTAGCCCAGATGCAATTTTTAAAATTTTTCAGGAATGGCGACGTCAATGAGACAATTATTCAGTCATGGTGGATCTGCCCAAGTTACCCAGAGAGAAACAATTAATCCAGATGAGGATGTCTTGCCTTGGAGACCCAAAGGATCCTTGAGTACACCCTAGACACACCCCAGTGTCAACGAAGTCTTGGATGCCCTTCAAGAACACACAAAAGAGCCTTCACAACAAGAATCTACATTGTAGGGAGCTGCTGCTCACCTGCAAACAGTTAGATGGGGAGTCTTTTTCAAACTTTTACATAAGACTCAAGTAGATTGCAGAGGAAGTAGATGTTTGTCCCAGTAGATCTCCAGTTTGTGAGCAAACCCAGATGAAGATGATCATCCTCATGGGAGTCAGGGATGAAGAACAGATTGAGAAACTTGTAGCCCTCAACACTAACGCCTCTCTACAAGATGTGTTGCACCTATGAGGCCACCAGGAAGGCCACTTCTGCCATTTGTGCTTCGCCCTCTAAGCTGTGTGCCCTCGCAAACTACAGGAAGCATAAGAAACATGGGAAAGGGTGCCACCCCTACCACACCACCACAGTGTGTTTCATTCCAGTCTTGCAATGACAAACACACATCCACAGAGAAGTGTCTAGCAGCAGGGAGCAACTGTGCCCACAAGGAGCACTGGGCCAAGGTACAGAGGTGCCCCACCAGACAGGTCCAGTGCTGCCACTGCACCGACAGGGACACTACAACAAATGCTGCCGGAAGAAGACAAGGGATGCCAAACAGGGTGCCACTTCCAGTGCCAAGCCTACACCACCCTCTCTGGCCAGAACCCCAGCTGTCGTCAGATGGGAAGAACCTCTTCTACCAAGACACCACAGCCAACCTCCGTTTCCCCTCTCGTATGGTGACATCACATCCAGCATTCAGAATTTGGCAGACACAGGTGCCGACATCTCTGTTATGGGCCCTCAGCATCTTGACCCTCTGCACATTCCTAGGAGTTCACTACAACCCCCACCAATTACCCCAATGTTCACCGCAGATGGCCCCACGATGACACCTGCCTTAGGATCCTTCATAGCCACACTCTCCTTAGCTAAGAGATCCAAGCCACATGAAGGTGTCCAAATGCCACTGCTGTCATACAGCCACTGCTAAGAACTGGCCATTTAGCAGTGGCAATTATTCTGCCAAAGTTCCTCAGACTATATTCGGGATGTTACCCATGTCAATAGGTATTCAGAGCCTCTTCATGCCACCATGTCGCATGCCGAAGCCAGAGATTTTTTCTATAAGAGTTTAAGGACGTGCTGATCTCCAAAGAAGAACTGAAGAAACCCCCACTCCACCCAATGGAAAGACCCCGAATGCAAATCCACCTCAAGGAATACACTTACCTTTCGCTATCAACGCACCTCACCAGGTATTGTACGCCTTCCAGGAACAAGTCAAGACAGAGCTCAAGGTAGATCAGGGTACCATTAAGCCCGCTGATGACGAACCCTCAGACTGGTGTCTCATGCTCGTCGTAATACTTAAGGATAAAGGTGTTCGAATCACTGTTGACGTCAAGAACCTCAACAGCCAAGTAAAATGCCCAGCCCACCCGTCACCCTCACTGTTTTCTATAGTCCGCAGTGCTGATCCGAAGGCCAAGTTCTTCACCACTGCAGATGCCCTGCAAGGGTACTGGAAAATGCAGCTTGCAGAGGATCAAAAGTTACCCACATTCATCACACCCTACAGCCGATTCCAGCATTGCAGAGGTCCAATGGAATATGCGGCCACAAGAGATGCCTACTGCCTTCGAGGAGACAAGGCTCTGCAAGGTGTTGAGAATTGCATCAAGATAGTCGGTGACATCCTGCTGTTCAACGAGGATTTCCCCAGCCATCTATGCCGAATCCATGAGATGTTGACAAGTTTTGCATCACACTTAACAAGTACAAGTTCATGGTTTTGCATCACACTTAACAAGTACAAGTTCATGGTCGCCATTTCCAGCGTTACCTTCTGTGGATTTCGAACCTCCAAAGACAAGGTAGCAGCAATCAAGGACTTCCCTACACCGACAAACTTGATGGATCTTCGTTCATTCATGGGGTTTGAACCAACTGGCCAACTTTACGCCTGAGATAGATATCGCAGCTCAGCCTCTCAGACCCCTTTATGAACCCCAAGCATGCTTTTGTATGGACCACGGATCAGGAAGGAGCATTTCGCCAAGTGAAGACTGCCCTCGCTAGCCCATCAGTCCTTGCCTCCTTTGATCCAGCCCTCCCAGTTATCCTACAGACTGACGCTTCTAACAGACTAGGGTATGCCCTTCTACAAGACCACGGCAATGGAAGATGTGCTACGCCACAATTGAGTTGGAGATGTTAGCCATAACCCGGGCTATGTCCAGACGCAAACTGCACCTTATAGGCCTCCAACATTTTACATTGATAACAGACAACTGCCCGCTGGTGCCAATTCTCAACCATTACACTTTGGATGCAGTTGAGAACCCCCATTTGCTTCGTCTCAAGGAGAAAATCACACCGTATATATGTTCACAGCCATGTGACGTGCTGGCAAGCAGCTTGGCATACCCGATGCCCTATTGCATGCCCATGTCAACCAGCTCACACCACAGGACGAAACCGACTGTGTTCAGGCTGGGCTATACATAGGGACCATTACCACCGCTCATGCAGTAACCCAAGAGGATGACGCCTCACCTCAGGATGATGACAGGATTATTCAAGAATTTCATGCTTCAGTAAGGGAAGACCTGTCGTACATCTGTCTTTGAGACTGCTTGCTCTCAGGATTTCCTACCAATTGTTACAACTTATATAATTCGTTGCTCCCTTTCTGGAAACTATGAGACAGCCTCTCAGTCAACGCTGAACTCATACTTTATGGAGCAAGGAATGTAGTTCCTGTCGCCCTTCGCCGCCACACTCTATCATGATTCCATTACAGTCACAGAGGAATAAAAGCCACAAAGCAACAGGCATGACAGACTGTTTACTGGCCAGGAATCGACTCTTGGCATCACAAGTACTGTCCAAGCTTGTGAGTCTTGCCAGGTTTTACAACCCAGCCTCCAGCAGGAATCTCTACAAAACGACGACCACCACCCTACTAGGCCCTTCGAGTCTGTGTCAGCGGGCTTCTTCAGTGTCGCAGGGAATTCATTCCTCATCATGACCAACAGGCTTTCTGGCTGGCCTGTGCTTTCCCCATGCTACGGTGATACTACTTCCTCTGCAATGATAAGGATCTTCTGCAAATATTTCAGGAAGGTCGGTGTCCCACTAAGCCTCAGTGGACTTCAGTTCACCAGCCAGGAATTTGGGAATTTCATGGAGCGATGGGAAGTAAATCATCTCATTACTTCCTTACACTACCCGCAGTCCAATGGCCATGCCGAGGCCACTGTGTCTGCTAAGCATCTTATGCTGAAGACAGCGCCCTCCGACAATATGAACTGTGAAGACTTTGATCATGGCTTCTTGGAGTTACGTAACACTCCAAACTTCACGGGCCACTCCCCTGCACATATCCTATGTGGTCACCCACTTCACTCCTGTGTGCCTGCTCATCCTTGGTCACTCTTGCAGGAATGGCTTGAGTAAGCCGAGGACTACAATTGCTGTGCTGCTGCCAGAGCCAATCTTGTTCAGAGGTTGTACAATCAACAAGCACATCCCCTACTAAGGCTAGAAGTTGGATGGTCAGTCAGGATCCAGGATCCAACTTCTCTCACGCTGGGAGAAGGTTAGGATTGTCATGAGCCATAGCAGGTCAAGGGACTATGAAGTACGTCTCTCCAGCAGACACGTATGCTGGAGGAACCAGCACTTCCTGTACAGTACCAACCCCCGGCGCTGACCCCCTACCTCACATCCCTGTGGACCTTCTCGTGGACACAAAAGAGTCCTCTGACAGCCCTCCTACCGCCCCACATAGATCTCCCAGGTTTCCCAGATGAAGAACCCACTCAAGATGGGACTACGAGCATGAAGGGGGAAGGGAGGTGTTGATACATATAATCTATATGTAACATTTCTTTTTATATAAGCAACTTACCAAGTTATTACATAGCTATAGTTTCTATTAACTGGCAGCGAGAATTTTTGAATTTCACAGTAGCGTTACTTTGTTTTGGTTAGGTGACTAACCCCGCCCACTTTTGGGGTAAGAGAGGAACTAGTCCAGCAAAATGAGCTCAATGTGTTTCTGCTGGCTGATGGCTGTACTTTGTCCTTAGCAGCAGCATATTTTTGGAATTCTTTCGCACCTCACTTGGTCATAGTACTACAATTGGTGAAGTATTCTCTTTATGGTAGCCTTTTCAGCTTCAGGTTCTTTTTCAGACCTATCTACCGAATTTGACTGTTATAATTCTGATCTTAGACATTCTAAGTTTTGTTGACTTTAGACTTGTCGACTATGTCTGATTCTGGTTCCCAAGGCTTTTGGTATTGCAGCAAAGACTGTAATACTAGGATAACTAAAGCCTGTTATGACCTGCACACTCCCTGCACATCTTGCAAGGGTCAAATTTGTTCGCCATACTGTATTTGTAATGAATGTGAACACCGAGATGTCAAAATGTGGAAAACTTTAAATAGTCACTTATCAAAACTGGCCAGAGACAAAAAGAGGAAAGCTCCTTCTAGAGACGACAGTAAAAAGACGTTAGCTAGTCAGGTTCCTGGTAAATCTGTGTCTGATCATTTTTCTCTTCCTTTTATTCCTCCTAATCTCAGTTCTCATTCTGCTCCACCATCTCTCC
This sequence comes from Macrobrachium rosenbergii, assembly GCF_040412425.1. NCBI lineage: Eukaryota > Metazoa > Arthropoda > Malacostraca > Decapoda > Palaemonidae > Macrobrachium > Macrobrachium rosenbergii. Next base: position 15,071,414 of record NC_089741.1, on the reverse strand, counting down.
CCGACTCCCTTACTCCCAGTCCCAACACCATTGTCAGCCTCAAGTCGAGAATTAATAAGAAATTTGAGTTGTTAGTGAATGGCTGTCTGTCCTGCCAATTATCCTAGGCAAAGGTCCCCGGAAATCTTCCCTAAACCTGGGAGGAGCCAAACTGGTAGCCCAAAGGAGGCTGGTAGGGTCTGTCCACAGGCAGTTGCCCCCTCAGTCAGTCCTGTTGCCACTTCCCAGGTCACGACAGAGTGCCACTGGAAAGGCATCTCTATGGAAGTGAGTCATCTTTCTTCTAGTCTGTCTTCAAGTGATTCGAGTCCCAGACACCAATGGCGATTTAAAGAAGAAACTCGTTCTTTGAAGAGACATGCTACTGATGTGTCTCTTCCCCTGCAGTTCCTGTAAAGAAGCCCAAGGAATCTTCTCCAGCAAAGCTGTCTTGCAGTTTTTGGGACAGTCCTGAACGTTTCTCCCAGGATCACCCGGAGTTAAAGGGACAGCTGTCAACAGTTAAATGTCTAGTCCCTTCTCGCAAGCGCTCTTCTTCGGCTAGGATTGTGGATGAGCCCCCATCAGTGGCGCCACAGCGTTCTCCTGGAATTAGGAAAGTAACTGAGCAACCTTTAGCGCCTGAGCTTCTTGCTCTCGCTAAGATTATTGACTCAGGACTCCCTCGTAATTCCAAGCGCCTGACTCTGTTGTGTCAGCGTTAAGACCTTTGGCGCCAGAGCGTCTGTTGGCACTGGAACACCCACTGGCGCCAGAGCTCCCCTTGACTTCGGAATGTCTTTGATTAGAACATCTGGTTCTTTCCAAGCGCCCGTCAGTGCCCAAGTCTTTGTCTGTGCATAAGCACCAGTTGGCTCCTGAGCTTGTTTTGGTTTTGCCTAAGTGCCCTATGTCTGCAAAGCGTACCCAGGGTCCTGTGCTCCCTATCACTTCTTCTTCTAAGCTCCTGATACTTGCTCCTGTTTTGGGGGTTGGATCCAGCCACTGCCCGGCTGCCCCTTCATCCTCAGTGTCTGGCCTCAGCTCAACAAGCTCCCGTAGTAGTGGACCCTTCCTTTCTGTCCATTCAGCGACAGTTGGATAATATTTCGGGGCTAATCAAGAAACCCCTTTTGCCACCTCAGCCTCTTGCGGCGTTGTCCCCCATTTCTTCTGAGGAGGAAGTAATAGTAGATCCTGTAACTCTGCCAACTGCTTCTGCTTTGTTGCTCAGGATGTTTTTGGCAACATTTCCTGATTTCTTCTTACCTGCAGCTCCGGCTTCCCCAGCATCTACATATTTAATGGACAACCAGACTGTTAATTCTTCGAGACTCCCTAAGATGGTACTGTCTTCCCCTGCTAAGGCGGCATTAAATAAAGTAGAAAGTTGGCTCTCAGGGAAGAGAGAGCAGGGAAGAGCCTTCTTTAGTTGCCCTCCATTGAGGTCTCTCAGAGGAGATATCTGTCTTACGCAACTGGAGAGACCCCGTCCCTGGGAGCTTCTGCCTTCTCCCAGGGGGACTTCTCTGGTCTGATAGACTCATCCCTGAGATCGGCTTTCAATTCTGCGAAGATCCTGTTCTCAACTTCAGAGCTAGACCATTTGATCAAACACCTGTTTTAAGTTTTCGGTGTGCTTAGTTTTTTAGATTGGGCAGTGGGTGCCCTTGCTCATAAGATCAAGGATTGTCCTCATGTCTCGGAGGACTACATCTCAGATTTTTTGGGTGTTACCTCTTGTCTCAACAAGGGTATAAGGGGCAGATCTCTGGAGCTGGCTTCCCTTTTTGCGATGAACATTTTAAAGAAAAGGGAGCTGCGGTGTTCTTTTACCACTAAAGGTGTGACCCTTTCACAGAAGTCCGCTCTTCTTTATTCCCCTTTGGATAAACATTTGTTCCCACAGGCTACAGTTCTTCAGATTTCTTCTGACCTTCAAAAGAAATCTACTCAGGACCTCCTCGCTCAGTCTGCAAGGTGCCCTAGAGAAACTCTGAAATTCTCCTCTGGGACGGTTTCCCCTGTCCAACCTCAGCCCTATTGTGGTAGGGGCAGGCAAAGAGGCTTTCCCAGACCACGTGCTAAAAGTGATCAAGAAGTCCTCCTCTAATGCTCCCTTACGTAATTGAGACCCACGTCCCCTGTACGCCAGTAGGAGCAAGGCTCCTTCGCTTTTGGGAACGATGGGAAGCGAGAGGAGCAGAAACCTGGATTGTGGAAGTTTTGAGGGAGGAATACTCGATCCCATTCTTACGGAAGCCTCCTTTGACCAGTTGCCGGATGTATTGACGGCCTACTCAGTAGGCTCCGAGAAGTTTTCCACCCTCTCCCAAAGTGTCTTCCCTCCTCGAAAAAGAAGCCATAGAGGTGGTCAAGGATACCAGCTCTCTGGGGTTCTACACTCGGTTATTCATAATCCCCAAGGCCTCAAGAGGCTGGAGGCCAGTCCTGGATGTAAGAGCCCTGAATTTGTTTGTCCAGAAAACCAGATTCAAAATGGAAACGAGCCAATCCGTCCTAGCATCCATTCGTCAGGAGGACTGGATGATTTCAGTGGACATGAGGGTTCATCAGGACTCAGAAAGTTTTTAAGGTTCGTTTTCATGAACAGCGTGTATCAGTTCAGAGCCCTTTGTTTCGACCTAGCCAAGGCTCCCCAGGTTCTCATGCGAGTCTTAACTCCCATAGCGAAATGGTTACATCTGATGGGGTCAACATTTCACTCTATCTGAACGATTGGCTCCTTTGTTCTCGGTCAAAGGAAACATGTACGGAGGACCAGCAAAAGACCCTTCTTCTAAGCCCAGGAGTTGGGCCTTTTAATAAATTTTCAGAAGTCACAGCTGACCCCTTCTCAGGAGATAGCATATTTGGGGACGACGATAATCTCTCTGACTTTTTGGGTTTTTCCCTCCCCCAAAAAGGATAGAAGCCTTTCTTCAGAAAGTGGAAAAATTCCTCTCCCTTCAGTCTTACTCTGCAAACAACTGGATGAGCCTTCTAGGGACCATCTTTTCCGTAGAGCAATTCGTGTCTCTGGGAAGACTGCATATGAGGAACTTTCAATTTTATCTATGAGCTAATTGGAACAGGAAGAAGTTTCTGGACGCTTTTGTTTTCCCAATAACTCAGGAAATCAAGTGGGACCTGCTGTTGTGGAAATCAGGAAATCAAGTGGGACCTGCTGTTGTGGAAATCAGGAAATCAAGTGGGACCTGCTGTGATGGAAATCAAGGGACAGATTATCTCAAGGGAAGTCCCTCCTTCGTCTGAGCCCCGACCTAGTATTTTATTCAGACACTTCAGACCTAGGTCAGGGAGCTCTCCTGGGAGACAGGGAGGTCTCCGGAATTTGGACTCCAGAACAGAGCAAATGGCATATCAAGATAAGGAGTTGAAAGCAATTCACTGGGGATTACAAGAGTTTGCTCTGGAAGTTTTCGTTAAGACAGTGACGGTCCATTCAGACAATACCATGGCACTCTTACGTCAAGAAACAAGGGGGTACACACACTTTTACCCTTTGCGAGGCAGTAAGAGCTTTTCTCTTGTGGGAGGATTGAAACCATATGAAAATCATAACCAGGTTTATTCAAGGTAATTTAAATGTCTCAGCAGACGAACTGAGCCACCGAAAACAAGTGCTCCCTAGAGTTAGAGGAATTTATTTCTGGTGATAGAAATTCATTTCTCGCTATAATGTGGTTCGGATTCCACAGTAAGCTGTAGGTCCCGTTGCTAAGTAACCAATTGGTTCTTAGCCACGTAAAATAAGTGTAATCCTTCGGGCCAGCCCTAGGAGAGCTGTTAATCAGCTCAGTGGTCTGGTAAAACTAAGCTATACTTACTTACTTACAGAGTGGACTCTGGATACTTTAGTGTGCCTAAAACTTTGGAAACTGTGGGGAAAGCCAGTTCTGGATTTGTTCACAACCGCGAAGAACTTTCATCTTCCTCTGTATTGTTTGCCAGCCCCAGATCCGCAAGCGTGGGCAATGGATGCAATGCTTGTGGACTGGTCGGACAAGGATCTGTATGCCTTCCCTCCATTCAAGATGGTAAGAGAAGTAATCAACAAGTTCCGGAATCACCAAAATGTAACAGTGACTCTAATACTCCATTCTGGCCAACCCAGGAGTGGTTCCCAGACTTGTTAGAGCTTCTCACAGACTTTCCGAGACTGTTGCCTCAGAAATTAAATTTACTCAAACAACCACATTTCAGACAGTTCCACCAAGGACTGTCCACTCTGGCCCTGACCACATTCAGACTGTCAGGAAACTGGTGCGATCGAAGGGATTTTCAAGGTCGGTTGCAGATGCTATTGCTCGATGCAGCCACCAGTCTTTGAGCAATGTTTATCAAGCCAAGTGGACAATCTTCCATTCATGGTGCCGACCACATAACATCTCGTCTTCTAAGACAACTGTAGCTAACGTAAGGAAGAGAAATTAGTAGCTTGGAACCTGGACTTGCTCTTAAAGTAGTTGTCGGACCCCATTTTGAACCTCTCAAGTTCAGTCTCTACGAGAGATTTAACAAGGAAGACTGTTTCTGGTAGCAATGGCTACAGCTAAGCGTGTTAGCGAGTTGTACGCTTTAGATAAGAGAATCGGTTTCTCTCAGGGTAATACTATTTGTTTGTGTACTCTTGGGTTTTTAGCAAAGAATGAGACCCCTTCCAATCTGTGGCCTCGTTCCTTCTCTATCAAAAGTCTGGTAGATGTCTTAGGGCCTGAGGAAGAGGAAAGGACCCTTTGCCCCCCTAAGGGCACTTAAATTTTACTTGCAAAGAACTGAAAAGATTCGTGGTGCATCAAGCAACCTTTGGTGCTCAGTGAAAAATCCTTTGCATCCTCTCTCGAAAAATGCACTGGCATTTTTTCTTAAGGACCTTATCCTGGAGCTCATTCGCAGTTCAAGATTGATGACTTGCCTTTAGTGAAAGTGAAAGCACATGAAGTGAGAGCGGTAGCCACGTCCATGGCTTTTAAACGTAATTTGTCGCTTTCCTTAATTATCAGGACAACATATTGGAAGTGTAGGTCAGTGCTTGCCTCACATTACTTGAGCGAAGTTGAAACTATACATGAGAATTGCAGTACCTTGGGTCCGTTTTTGGTTGCTGGCATGGTGATGGGAGAGGGAGTGTAGGAAGTATCCCTTCCATACCTTTTTTTCTTCGCCTTGAAATAAGGGTGTTCAGTTGTACGGGAGCCTGGGGGTACTATGTACGTGGAGTGCCCTCTAGTTTGTTTTTTCTGTTGGGTAGTGGTTTTTAATTCCTGGTCTAGGTGACTACGTTGATTACTCTGGTTGTTTTTGTGTGTACGGTACTGAGCCTAGGGCAGGGGCAACTTCTTAATTCTTTATCTGCAATCGGAAAACTCCTTCGCAGTGAAGAATCCCACTAAGTAGCAGGCCCTTCCTGGCTATACTGCCACACCACTACTGGTTGAGATGAGTGCCAACCAGAGGCAGTACTCTTCTGTAGCAGCTCTCTCGCTAGGTAAGGAACTAGCAAACATTTTACCAATGTTAGCATTTTTTCTATTCTCATTTCATTACAATTTTTAATGTGTTTGAATAGATAGAGCCATGCATCCCACCTCCTTCAATGTGGGATTCAGCTATGTAATTACTTGGTAAGTTGCTTATATAAAAATGACATTTTTATAATAAAGATTATACTTACCAAGTAATTATATGATCAGAGCCCTCCCTCCTCCCCTCGCATGGTTAGGAAGGCATAAACATATTGAGCTCTTTTTTTTTGCTGGACTAGTTCCTCTCTTACCCCGAAATTGGGCAGGGTTAGTCACCTAACCAAAACAAAGTAGCGTTACCACGAATTTCAAAAATTCTAGCTGCTGTTTAATAGAAACTATAGCTATGTAATTACTTGGTAAGCATATATAAAACTTTTTTTATTATAAAAATGTATTCTTGCCTCCCATGTATAAAACATTGTATATTGATAAGTGGCAACTGTATTCTAGCCTCACATGTATGTTAATAAGTTGCAACCAAACACATTCAAATCCAATGCCTAGCAGTACGCTGCTCACACGCATCGCTCGTTATATTGTAACCTTACCTAATAAGGAACCTGCACTTTAGAGGAGCCTGCTTCATGTCTCACCCCACCAACAGTTACCCCAAAAATTTAACATTTGCTGTTGGTTGAAGTCTGGACTCACATAAAATATATTGTAACTGTCAGCATTGACTACATTCTGTGCATACAGGGATGAGGTCACGTTAACTGTTCATTAAATTAAAGTGGGTTTAAAGCAGCACGGCCAATTATAACAGAAAGCATTTGGTAGGTAAGACAGGCTAAATCTACTGGGGAGACATCATTTGGCATACTTCTACTAGGCTCATTGCAAATAACAAATTGAAACTTATAAGACATTAATGGAAGTAGTTTTAAGTTTATGATTTACATGAAACTTGAAAGTAGTTTTAAGTTTATGATTTATATGAAACTAAAATTAAATCACCTATTTGTGAGGCAGTGAGAATTAACTCACAAGATCTAAAGTATATTCGCAAAAAAGGAAATAACATTAAACTAGACAACGTTTTGAATGCAAGACTAAACCTTTAATGATATCCTTTTCAATGAACAGTTGTTTAACAAGACTTCAGAATAAAAAAAATAATTTTCAATAAAGATTAAACCTAGAGTGAAATATTTGGTTCACAAAAAGTATCAAAACAAAATATACACTATGAAAACTAAATCATGTTACAATGAAAAAGGTACATATTACTAATAAAAGAAATGGGCTAGCTAAGTTGTTAAATATTCTTTTTCGACCGATAAATTTTCAGTCTCTCCTACATCTAAAATACCAATTCTCCTCTGGTTCTGTTCTATATAAACTGAAATGTTTACAACCTTTATTCAAAATCTCCTAACTCACCAAACTGGATTTAAATAAAGCCCATTGCTTATGAACCTGACATATTACAGCTATAGCAACTTGGAATAAAATTCTATTTTGCTTATACATATATTCAAATCTAGTTAAGCTAACCCACATGAGTACTCTAATAAAAAAAAATATATAAATCACGTAACATAACTAATTAAAAAGACTAAAATTAAACTAAACAGCTTATAATGATTCAAAATTTGGTCTCAAAATATCAAATTAAGTTCACTGACTTTACATGTACAAATCTAAAGTTAATTACAGCAACATACAGTAAAAAGTTAAATAAATGTCTGAAAGAGCTACCTATAAAGTAACATGCTGTAAACATACTGACTTTCCTCAAGTCAACAGTTCTTTGGTATCAAATGACCAGGTCCCCAGCATTTAACCTCAGCAATACATATTTGGATATTAACCAAACAAAATATATATTTATACCATCCTTATCTACTAATGGAAAAAGTAACAACTTAGTTAAATGCCAAACATAAAAGCACAATGACAAATTTTTAATTAATCTGTATTTTTCCTAACATACAAACCTGAGGTCTTTACATAAGGAATTACCTTCAGTGCAAACTGGAGCAGGCTATTCTCAAACAACAAGGTTGTATGGTAGTTAACTACTGGTGGGAGGGGCGATGGAGACCCTACCACCTCCCACTACTGAGCGATGGATCCACTTGCCTAATAGCCCAGTTTGTATGCTAGAAAAATTACAAATTAATTAAACATTTGTCATTTGTTTCTACACGAAAACAAACCGTCTTGTCTTTACATAAGGAAGACTTACTGATTGGTGGGAGGATCTTAAGTAAACTTCTAAACCGACTGGTGGTTCGCCTCACCTGGGTCTCTTCCTGGTTATGCAATGCCAGACAGGAGAGAGTCCCATGCCTCTGATCAGAGGAACAAAAAGAGTGCTCAACTGCCAGACTTCCAGGCTTTTGTAAGTAATGGGTTTGAGAAGCAACATTATTTTGAATAAGGCTTAGAAGAACTCTTATGTCGGAGACGATAAAACTAATAAAACCAACGGGTTTATTTGATTGTCAGTCCCTCTCTCCCCTTGCTAGAGAGAGGGTAGGACTTGCTTCTACTGGACTATAGTAAATAGAAAGGATGCTCACTCACCTGCACCTATGTCCATCCAGCACATGACAGCTTGTCAATCCATTCTCTGCCTGCCAGCAGAGAAAAGGTATGAGAAAAGGGAAAAGAGGGAGGTCTGTCACACACTCACTCTCGCCCTTGCAACCATACATCTTAAACAAGATACTACCTGTCCGGCTAGGGGAACTGGATGAGCTACACAACTTGTTAAGCAGCCACCACAGGACCCAAGGAAAAGGTGTCCAAGGACCTATGGGCAATGTCCATCAGGTAAAAGGAGGTGAACATAGTCTGCCATGACCACACTCCTGGGTCGTTACCTACAAAGTCCCCTAGGGAGGGGATCAAGAAGGACTCAAACCTAGCATCAGGGACTGATGGATTCAGTCTTCGCTACAAATTACGGGACAAATTCGAGCGAAACAGATCCCCATCCCCTCGAGTGTTTAACATTACAAGAAAGACATGGAGTTCGCCTACTCACTTCGCCGATGCCAGGGCAAGCAAAAAGATAGTTTTGAAGGTCAGATCCCTGTCTGATGACTCTTGTAAGGGCTCATAAGGTGCACGACTCATGCTCAGAAGAACAAGAGTCACTCAGGGGGCCTGAGTCCCCTGAGAGGGCAAGACTTTTCGAAGCATCTCATCAGCGTAGAGATCTCCCATGAGGAAGAGAAATCAATGCTTTTTAAGCGTAGGACTAGACCCAGGACGGCCCAGTAGCCCTTACCAGCTGAGAGAGAGAGAGAGAGAGAGAGAGAGAGAGAGAGAGAGAGAGAGAGAGAGAGAGAGAGAGAGAGAGAGAGAGAGAGAGAGAGAGAGAGAGAGAGAGAGAGAGAGAGAGAGAGAGAGAGAGAGAGAGAGAGAGAGAGAGAGAGAGAGAGAGAGACTTTTCTCGGCAAAGGAAGACGAGAAAGTCTGCTACCTGCTGAATACTAGCTCCGACTGGAGAAAAACCCACTCTGTGACATCAGCCACAGAAGATGACCCATTTCCCCTGATACACATGAGCAGGGGATTTCCAAAGGTATCCAGACATCATTGCTGCTCGGCGAGAAAAGCCTCTCGCTTGCAAGAGATGCTGGATAGTCTCTAACTGTGAAGAGTTAGGGACTCTATGGACTGGTGAAACCTCTTGTCTTGGGGCTGGCAAAGAAGGTTGTGCCAGGGAGAAATCTCTCTCGGTGCCTCAGATAGCAGAGCTAGCAGGTCTGGATACCACTCAGCATGTGGCCACTTGGGAGCCACCAGGGTCATTCTGAGATTCGTGGTGATCATCACCCTGTTGATCATCAGACGAACCAGACAGAACAGAGGAAAAGTGTATGCATCAAGATTGTTCCAAGGGTGCTGAAAGGTGTCTCCTGCTGCTGCCCAAGGGTCCGGGATGACCGAGCAGAACACCAGCAACTTCCTGCGGTGCCAGGTTGCAAAGAGGTCTATCAATGGATGTCCCCACAGGTCGAACAATCTCCACAACAACTGGATGTAGGGACCACTCCATCCCTATCACCTGACCCTGATGACTGCCAATATGTTCCTCTTGCCTGGAATGTATTTGGCTGACAACTCCACTTGAGTGTGCCACCGTCCACTCGTGCACCTGCACCATCAACTGATGAAGCTTAAGAGACACCAGTCCCCCATACTTGTTGAGTGCCCCATCACTTGACCCTGAAACGCTTGCAGAGCCAAGAAGGCTGCCTTGAGTTCTAGGATGTAGATGTGGAGGTGCTTGTTGTTCTGCTTCCACACACCAGAAACCAACAACTCTTCCAGGTGTCTGAGAACAGAAGCATCTCGGGAGGGGGTGTGTGTAAAGGCACTCCTATCACAAGCACCTTCATTCTACACTGAAGGGAACAAAGATGAAGCAGCCCATGAGGGACCAGCTTCTCCAAGGATGGCAGGTGACCAAGAACAGCTTACCACATCCAATCTGGTTGTTCCTGTCGAGACAGAAACAATTGTGCTGCCTCCCTGAACCTGCTGATAAGGGAGCCTGAGGGAAAGACTCACTGCTACCGTATCTGTCATCATGCTGTCATCATGCCCAAGTATTTTATACTCTGCTTGAATATGAGATCGGACTTCTCGAGATTTACCACAATGCCTAGGCTGCGACAAAGCTTGAGAAGGCGATCTCTGTCCTAGAGTAACTTTGAACAAGAGTTCACCAAGACAAAACAATCGTCAAGATGCCTCAGAAGATGTATCCCTTGCGAATGGGCCCAAGCCGACAAAAGGGTGAACACTAGCGTGAACACCTGGGAAGCGGTTGAGAGCCCGAAACAGAGTGCCCTGAACTGATACACTGTCCTGCTGAGGATAAAGCTGAGGGACTTGCAGGAGGACTGATGGATGGGTATTTGAAAATACGCATCCTGCAGGTCCACCGAAAGCATGAAGTCGATCTCCCTGATGACAGCAAGCACTGAACGTGTTGTTTCCATCTCGAACCGAGTCTGGTGAATGAATCACTTCAGGGGAGAAAGGTCTACGATTGGTCTCCATCCCCCTGATGCTTTCTCCACAAGAAAGATCCTGCTATAAAAACTGGGAGACTGACCTGTCACGACTTCTATAGCGCCTTTTTTCAGCATCTCTTTCACCTCGTCCCGAAGGGCGAGATCCTTCAGCGAGCCGGGAACATATGTTTGTAGATGGACCAGAAGGTTGGTGAAAAGTAGAGGAGACTCGAAGGAAAGTAAACAACCTACCTGAAGGACATTCATTATCTGTGTCGCTGCCATGTTGCCCAGTGGTTCGACAGGCATCCCCCCCCAACCAATGGCAGCATGTGAGGAGGAATGCTGCCCCTAGCGTCCTCCTCCCTTCTTCTTACCCCTGCCTCCTCTCCCTGGCTGAGCAGAGGGGCAAAAGGGATGCTGGTGTGCACCCTTCCTGACAGGAGCAGAAGAAGGTTGGGTATTCCTACGAGGGCCCTTAGAATTCTCGGTTTTCTTAGGACCTGTAGAGGAAGTGCCAGACTGACCCAAAGGTCGGGCTGTAACACCACGGGAAGACCCGGAGGTCTTTGCCACTACGTGGTGGACGAGGCGGTCATTATTGTCTGCCCTCCATCTATCCACCACGGTGTCGACTTGCTCTTTACTGAAAAGAGAAGCGGAACCCAGCAACGGTCCATTTCTCGAGGTCAGAACCGACCAAGTACCTACGAACTTGGAAGCTCGAGAAGAACTGCATCTCTTCTCCTGAGCATCAAGCTTGCCCACAAGTTAGCTGTCTGGTGGGCTAGATAGGTTATTGTCCAACCTCCAGACAGGAACAGTCTACTAAGGCTAGCTACCTCTTCACTGCTGTTCAACGAAGGGGAAGAGACGACCTTAGCCACGGTGGTTGACCAGTGGTCAAGCCAAGAGACTGCTTGGAACGCTGCCACAGCAGTCGATTCCAGTGTCGCTGACTCCTGATGTGAGAGGGAGACACCCGTCATGGAGCTGTTCCAACAGACCCGGTCCAAGACAAACTAGGTCCGGGTCAACCTGTGCAGTCAGAGCTGACATTTCCGAGGGTTTGTAGAATTTCTTCTGACGAGGGAGAGGAGGAGGAAGTTGCTTGAATGAACGACTAGACCAGAATGAGTTGTCTTGCCCAGAAACAAGAGAATTCACTTGGCCCAGGACTGTATCAGAAAGCTTCAACCAAGGCAAATGAAGGTGAAGATTCCTTATGAGCTCCAACAAATGCTTCAAGACCCGAAGGATGGACGTCACAAGAAACCAAGGTCTCTTCCCCAAGATCATCGTACTGACGAATAAGTCTAACAATCTCCACATAAGACCTCTGTACTTCGGGGGAGTCTGTGTCCTTGGGGAGAGGACCTTCTGGCCCGTCCAAGTCACAGTCTTCCAGACCTATTCTCTCTGCAGAAGACCCTCCTCAGAACCCCCTGGTCCCCTCTCACCCCAGAAAGAAGATGGAACAGGTGGGAGGGGCTTAGCACCCTTCACAGACCTGCCGGAGACCGAAGTCCTGCAGAAGAAGGCTGTGAATGGTCGTCAACCAGCAGTGATGACGGTTGCACAGGTCTGGGAGAACGTATCTCATCACACGAACATGGACAGGGCTTGCCCCTGGGATAATGACCACGATCGCGCAAACGTGCCCAGAAGCTACCCTGGGAGGTGTAGGTCCCCTCACGCAGACATGAGCGGGGACTGCCCCTGGGAGAGTGATCGCACGCACACACGGGCAAGAACGTGGCCTGTTCCGACGACGTGCTGTGATCCTCTTCGAGGTCGAGGCCTCTACATGTGAAGAAGATTTAAAGGGGGACCTCCTTGATGCCTTCCCAGATGAGCAGACCCAAGAGTTGGCATCACTGTCTGGAACAGATCTTGCAGGGGGTGGCAGCACCTGCATGCTGCACACTCACACTCTCTCAATAGGCCACACCGTTCTGCAGACTGCGAGAGCTTAATGGAGCCACGTGGGTCTGTAGGACCCCAGGCAGAAGAACCTTCGGTGGCACTGGTCTGGGAGACCTGCACACATGGGGCACCTGACGCACGGGTTTGTGCATCAGATGTTGTTGCTACACAGCGATAAGAGATAGGAATGAGCTTCCATTCCGAATCCTTGGAGTGTGATGCAGCAGAAGGTTCTTTCCAGACCTGGGAGATGACTTCTGAAGTCTGGTATCGGTGCCTTGGGAGTCCACGGCCATGGGAGACCCACGCTTGGACTCGGCTCGTGGAAACTACGACATGGCTTACCTGAGCTGCTTTCGCGGTGCGGGGATCAGAAGAGACCCACAACGCACTTCCATTGTCCAGAGACATTGGAAAGTAAGCGAGAGAACCCACTGCTTCTTCAGTAGAAGAAGACAGACCATGGGAAGGCACATGTACCTTCTTACAGTCGGGAGAAGCAACCTTCTCCTTCTTCTGGTCTGTCCACAGAATGGGACCTTTGGAAGGAGAAGGGGAGGAGGTGAAGACTGAAAATGAAGAAGATGACGACGACGAAGGCGATGAAGAGGAACGGTGCCTCTTCTTCAACTCCTCCTTACGATCACATTTGTACATCTCCATCAAAACTTCTGGGAGAAGATCCTTTGAAGTGAAAGACAGCTGCAGGGAACTTGGATGTTGACGGGATCGGAGAATGATGGACGATCGTGGGAGCCACAGCCATGGATGTGGTTCCTGTTGATACTGTAACCGAGGCCGAAGCCCCAGTTACCAACACAGTGGTGGCAGAAGGCACCTTAGAACCTCAGAAGCACTGTGATCAAACCCCACACCGAGGGCTCCCTGGGGAGACCTAGGGAGGGCCAAAGATCCCTAAGTTCCTTGAACATCTTCTGGATCTCACTTAGTCCTGATAAAGGCAGGTTAAAAGGAACTACCTCCCTATGCTCTGAGTGGGATTCCTCCCCCTCCGACCAAACAGACGAAGCCCTCGATATATCATGATAGCCCCCAGCCCTCCCAAATGGAGTTCCTGTTGCGCAACAGGAAGTGTGTGGGAGTGACCTCTCCCTTAGGAGTTCCTGTTGCGCAACAGGAAGTGTGTGGGAGTGACCTCTCCCTTAGAAGAGGAAGCAGACAGAGGCAATCACATCGGAAGAGAGAGAGAACTTCCAAGTGTCCTTGGAGGAGAATATCCTTCCGATGATGGATGGAAAGCCTATTTTTATATCTCCTCTTCCTAGCAAAAAGCATCCACTGCTCCAGGAACCAATTATGACACTCGTCACAAGGATCAGCATAGGAGCATTCGTGTTTGCAACATTTTGTGCAAACAGAATGTGGGTCAATATCAAGGGGAGAAAGGAAGCAATTGCAATGCCTCCCTACCCCAGGGCAGAACCTTTGAGGCTGCTGATCAACAGGCTTAGATGATTCTTGGGTTTGGTTACGATTATCCATGACCAAAAGACAAGGAAAATATATAAGTAAAAAAGCATGATCCAAAAAGACACAAATATAGAAATAATTGGAAGGAAAAAACCAGAAGCGAAGTGAAGAGTAGAACAGCTGGCTAACATGGGGCAGAGGAGGAAAAAGTATGTCCATCTCTGAACAGGGCTATAAAGCAAGTGAATGCATTGCACCATAGCGGGAGGTGGTAGGGTCCCCATCGCCCCTCCCACAGGTAGATAACTACCAAACAACCTTGTTCTTTTAGAATAGCCTGATCCAGCTCATGCTGAAGGTAATTCCTTATGTAAAGATCAACGGTTTGTATTCAAGTAGGAACAATTAGTGTTTAATGTGTTTTAAGAACCTAACCTAATCATACTTTTACCAACAGCTTTAAATTCTACAGACTTTGGTTTAGCCCACCACAATGGTTGTCCTGTATACAACTCCTTGTTTGGTAATCAGTAAACTATGGTAAATAGTGTAATACACTAATCCTTTTAGTAATTATGAATACCAAGTGATCCAAAGAAATAAGCATTGCATACTAGTTTCTCATGAAATGAAATAGTAAGCACAAAACCAAATTAAACAGAGTTAAATACTTTGACTTAAGTACACTCCCAGTGTAAAAGAGTTCTCTGATGTTTGACTGAATACTGTAATGTTTACAAAAATCCATTTCTGATCAGCAAGAGTAACAACTCTTTCAAAGAACTTAAGGGAGTTCAACAAATCCACAGTGAATACCTCTGGGCAAAGATAAAATTTATCACACATATGCAGAACACAACAAACAAATCCATCTCTGGGTAAAGATGTACAGTAATGATAATTCTAAAACATGAACAGCTATATAAATCTTACAAATAAATATAACTACACATAACCAAACATGCAAACACAAAGTGTTATATAACTACAATGATACATAAAACAAAGTGAAATATATATATATAAGGTATCTAATTCTGGAAACCAACCTACAAAACCAAAACACTTCAAAAAAGATTTCAGTGTTTCATCACCAGAGTATAAGACAAAGTGAATAATATAAAATAATTTACAAGAGGTACAGTAATATGTTCTGAAAGTTAAGTCTTGAAGACCTTCAATGAAAATAACATTTTTTACTTTTGAATGTGCTTTTAAAGCAGATGAAACTTCTGATAATTTATCAGCATTTCAAGCTAAATCTAACACCATTTCATTCACCTCCATTTTATGCCACTACAAAATATCATTGTAAGTGAATGTATACATGGATGTGTTAACAGTTGACCTCTACCATACTTGTATCACCTGAAATGAGTGCTCTTGTCTGATCTCAAAATACCATTGCACTGAGTATGTATGTACCAAGCCAAAACATTATGTACTGTATTAACATGACCTTCCAGCTGTGTTTTTTCAAGACTAATTACTACAAAGCTAGCATAACCAAGGCAACTGAGTAAAATAATCTAGCATGAGCAAAACAAGCAATAATATTCAGTTAGGAGAATTAATTGGTCCAAAAATAAACGGTAACAATATACATAACATGATTACTTTAAATGTTGCATAAAGAGGACTACCTGAAAGACAGCAAAGGTAGAACACACCTGAATATTCAACATAATGACATCTGTGGACTAAAAAATTTCATTATCTCAAAATATGATACAGTATAAGGTTTCAAATTTCTGTTATTACAGTTGACAAATAAATTTTACTTGCCTTCTGCTGTGTTGTTAAATAAACCTTTGGAGCTATTATGTGGCAAAATATCACAAATCAAATAGCTTTTTTATGTTTGTAAAATATTGTCTCGACTGAGTTTCTTTGTCATCAAAAATATGAAACCATATGCACGTGCTGTAACCTGCCAGCAGCAATTAACATACCATCACCAAATTAGCATTTATGGCTATCAAGTAGTAATTACTACTAGTTTAAGTAAACTGCTATTTGAAGGGTCCGAGACAGGCATCCACAGAACACCACCTTTGGGAGGTTGATATAAAACTGTCTCATAAATCCTGCTGCCCCAATGCATGAGAAAGGTTCTCCAGTTCTAACACTGAAAACATATTTTAATTGTTGTGCTCACAATTATTAAGTAGTATTTAAACAAGCCACTGAGTTGAACCACATTCATGAACACAGTACTACTGTACTACTACAGTTGTAACATGTTACTACTGTAGTTGGTCAGAATCTTTTCACCAGGTCCTCTTCACATTTCTCCATTTGTTCATCTTCCAAATGAAGCAAAACAATGTCTCAACAGCTGCAAGAATCTCAGGACAAACCTTATTAACAATGAAGTTCTATGACAATAAAATGTTGCAGAGGATGTTGCATGTCACTCTTTGGGGGTTTGGAGCTTAATCAGGATGGAGTTTAATCAGGGTGAAGACTCCACAAAGAGACTGATCCTCTTTCAGACATAAGTAACACTGCATCATGGATATATGTCTGCATCACCGGACGTGATGAAGTTGGCGATACAGCTGGGATTTACACATAAAAGTACATGTACTTTATAGTAATATAAGTTAGAAAATCTTTAACTACAGCAGCAATTACACGAGCAAATCTCTCACTATTGGATGTTATTTTCCATACAAATGGACAGGGAGGGCTTAAATATCCTTCTGCACTACAAAGAACTGCCTATAAAATCCCTGGATGTCTATTGAGCTTATACTGGTTGGCGTATTTTCAACACAGGCTTTTATTTAACTGCCAAAGGTCATAAATGTCAAGCTAATTTGTTGCTTTTTCCAATGGTGGCACATATCTCCTGTTTGGATATCAAAATCCACTCATGTTAACAAGTGTAACTGAATAACACTATCAGTTAAAGATGCTGTGCCTAGTGAACTTCCATAAGTGTCATTTAACCAGGAAACTTCCTTCCTACCAGAAATCTTGAGTTAATGTGTACTGTTCACCTTGCAGTGTGAGCACTTTACCTTGTGGAGATTATCCAGGGTGTCTCTGCCATGTAGCCAATGTTTACTGCACAAATTTGGAGCAGTATTTCTAGCACATGACTGATGATGCTTTCAAGTTGAGAATGTAAAATATATTTGCTAAAGTGATGGCATAGTGATCTATGAATCAGATCTCACTTTCCACTGCTACATTCTTTATATAAATAAGGATCTTGTCGGTATGCAGACACAATTTTGCCTGCAATTCAAAAGTCAAATCATCGGAGGCTCAACATTCTCAACTCTTAAAGGGTTTGCCCAAAAGATTATAGCGACACACAATTACGTGGTACATCCTTTTGACAGAAAATGGAACAAATTTAAAAATACAAGTTATCTGACATTTCTTAAGAAGACTTGTGGCAATGATTACATATTGAAATATGTAATCATCAAGTAACTGTGTTACATGGCTATTGCCAATTTTTGGATCAGATATTTCTATGCTTTTATTGTTTACAGAAATTTCTGCCTGATATAGTCATAGTATATGAAACTTTAGCTATTATATTTGCATCCATTTTATTGCTTAAACAAGCAGGGATACAGTAAAACTCAACATTGTATTGTCATAGCAACATACCCGTTCAGAGATGAATTAAAAATGTGAACAACTTTCAAACTCCAGATTTCAGTGAGGATACCAACTTTATCCAGATGTGGTCAACATTCTGTCTTATGGAGTTGCAGGCATAGGCAAACCTAATATAACAATGGTAGCTATTACCACAATTCTGCTGCTGTTGTTTCCATCAATGGCCAATCACCTAGGTATCTCTGAGGTCTAACCACATTCTGGTACATCCAAGGTTTTACTGGCACTAAGATCTAGAAGCAGAGACATGAGTGGCTGTAGTCAGGCCAAAACATGTGACTCAAAACCGAATACCTTCCATGACCAAGCTAAATAAAGGTATTTCCTTGAAGATGAAAGAACTAACACATAAAAGTACACATCTTTCAAGTCCAGACATGTCAAAAAATCCCCCATCCTACTGGGCTTCTGCACCAAACCCTCTGGTTCTATTCTGAAGTGGGTTTGACACATTTTTCAGTGGGTTGAGGTTGATTGTCAGTTGTAACCCTCCTGTCACCTTTCAGCACTAAAAGCAGATAACTGTAGGACCTAAGTGCTCCATCCCTCACCTTCCTGACTACCTGCTTCAGCAACATTAATCTCACCTTGCTGCTCGAGGCCTGGAACCTTTCCTGGTGGCAACTGTACATTGTATATGTAACAGAGATAGAAAAACATTATCAAATCTGCAGTGTCTAATAAATGTGGCCTGGTGCCGATCTTGATGGTGTTTTGGTCGCAGATCAACAATGCAAAGTCAGCGTCTTTAGCAGTCCATTATTGCAGGTCAAGGGTCACCAAATGAAAGAGGCCTCATCCCCTGTGGAAAGCATATTATGGGCAGCCAGCTGGGTGCCAAGATGTCGAGACTCTGTGCGTGTTATAAGTGGTTATTTGAACGATAAATAAAGAGTCTGTCAACATTTGAAAAGTAGTGAAACAAACACAATGCAGTGAAAAACACAGGAAAAGGTACATAGTCATAGCAACACCCTAGAGCCATGATGTCACACAGACACATCCTTTATGAAGGTAAGACAGAAGCAGACAGTAGAGAGAAAAGTGAAACGAGGGGGAGAGATGGACTCAAGTGGTGATAAGCATGAAGTGTCGCTATAGAGAACAAACTGGATCCAAGTCCAAACTTTGGGACTAAGAAAATTTAGTGACATCTCCCTCACACAGTCAGACTCTGTAACAACACCCATTAACAATTACAGGTGGAAATCATAATCTAAGGGGATAAATAAAACCAAGAAAACTAAAGACAAGCATTCTGAATTAAACCCTGTAAAAGAAATTATTACCTTTAAAGAAAATTACGACAGTTCCTAAGAAATGTGAAAACGCAACAACACAACTACCACTCACGATCCACATTACCTTAGAGTGGGCCTTTCAAGAGATACAGCTGGAGATAAAGAGCCCCACTAAATATATAGTATTTTAGTCTACTAGATGCAAAGAAAGTGGCTGGTCTATTTCCAGAAAGAGAACTTGATAATCAACCCTGATGACTTATAACAGCCAAAGCTTTGCAACTGTCTTACAACAATTTCCAAAATTTCTGAATCCAGTACAACGTCTCACTGGTGGAAAATCCATCAGTCAGGGAACTTTACCATAAGCTGTCCACCATTCTTGGGCCAAAAAAGTTAACTACTGTTTCCTCAACCCTTAAGGGATGGGGTAATTATATAGCATGCAACCCCCAGACCGGGCAAACTTTAAGATTGGCCAATTTAAGAAAAAAACACATCAATGGAAAGCAGAAGATATACAAATGCACATGGTGTTAGAAAAAAATTCTAAAAAATTTTCCCTACCTTCCATGGGAAGTTGAAAGTGACTATTTACAACCCTGTGTGGGGCCTCTTTTACAAAACACTCGTAAATTTTACCAAGTTATAAATGTTTTTTCTAATATCTTATTTTGTAAAATTATTATAATTACACCTCACACAATATCATACCAGATAAGAACTAAAACCAGTAACACATTCTGAGAACTGTATATTTGTTGTAAAATATTTACGTACATTTACTGGGGTCAGGAGATACAGTACCTTTTTTGGAGGTACACATGTTTTTTCTAATATTTCTTTGCAAAATTACAATTATAACTGACATCATATTGTAAAAGATAAGAACTAAAACCAACTGCAAGGAGTAGAAGAATGTGAAAACCTGTTAAAAGGCAAATCTGACATTCAACTCGTCTTGCTGGGCATTGACTGTTGCCTGAATGAACAAGATGCATCACCTGTGTTGAAGATAGTTTTTCTGGTTGCCATGTAAGTCAGCCTTTCTGTGAGGTCCTAGACTATATCCTGAGAACAGGAACTGGCCCAGAAGATATGAAACCTTCCATTCCTTGATGTTTGCATAAAACAGGAGAACAGTAAGGTCCTTAACACCCATCCCACTTCTCCAACATTAAATTGGCCATAGTTTAACCAATATTTATATGCAAAATGAGGCCTAGCCCAGCAACAACAGAACCCTTTAGGCATAAACCATGTTCTCCAAGTTACTAACTTGGGTTCCTCTACCAGCAATGGTGGAGGAACTCAGATGGACATGGTAAGGAGTTAGTTAGTTAGTTATAAATGATTTGTTTAACCAGACCTCTGAACTCTTTTAGGGTTCTTCTCGGGCTGGGATATGGTAAGGAGTTCCTGATGAATTCAGTCCATCATGTCAGCTCTACAAGTAAGAATGTGACTGATGATTGGATGGACAAAGTTGAAACTTGCCTGTCCAGCAGGATATCGGTGACATGTTTGCAATAAACAGCCTTTAAGGCAGTAAAATTTCGTCTCTGGTTGCGGAGCCATCAGTATATTGTATCCCTTGATTGTCCTTCTTCCCTACATCCCCAAATATGCACAGAAATGTCCAATATGGCAGTGGCCAGCAGCAGGTCAAGAGCATGGTTAGTCAGGTTATCTTGTATAAGGCCAATTCAAAATTCTGCACCTGACACCACCTTGGGTTCCTGCTGTCCCTAGAGCCCAAGAATGTTGCAAACCCAAACAAAACCTTCTTAAAAAAAAGGCCTTATCTTCCAGAGCCATGGTTGCTTTAAGTTCATCTTATGCCATTTGCTTGATGAGAACAGCATGGTCTCAAGTCATATTAAAATGCATCCCAAAGGCGTGCCAGTAGGATACTACTGGGCTTTCTTTCCCAGGACCCAGGCACCATACCAGTCTTTGGTGACAATGAGTCTTATCTTTCAACCCCACAGGAGTCACCAATGAGATGTAGCTGGAAGACAGCTATGAGGGAGATGGCACAAGGTGACAATTTTGCAACCAGAAACCATGCCAATCCTCAAAGTGATGAAATGGCTATCTGCTTCTAACTCAAGGTATCCTTGAGTGGCTTCCTCTCCAGCATCTCAAAAGCTGAATGTGACAGGACTTCTGCTGGAACTAACTTCCTTTAGACAGGTTTCTGAATGGTCACAGTCAATAATGTTCTTCATCTGGTTGGTGCTTCCATCATCCTTGGGTGGTCATTAGGCCAGTCAATGTTAATATTGATATTTACTGCCACATTTGCAAAATAAAAATTAATAATTTATCACTTATTTACATGAAAGAAGTGATACAAGATGGAAAATAAAAACGAATTGTCTAATGAAATATTAGCTAATGATTAGAATGATGGCAGAAAATGGCATTCCTGCAGTGAGGAAATGCATTTAGAAGCTAATAAGAATGGGCTAAGTCAGCGTAATGGTGAAACATGGCAATCTTTTATTGAGAAAACATGCAAGGGAATACAGTTCAGAGCTTTCAACAGTACTGCAGACACAAAAAGTTAGGATGGCAATTGATGGCTACCTAAGGATACAGGCACTGCAAGCATTATAAGAATCCCATTCTTCTTCTATCTGTTAAACAAAAGACTGTTGAGTCTGAAGACATTCAGACTGCAATGCACGCATATAAATGACTGCTGGGTTGCAATACAAATTAGTTTTCATGAGATGGTCAAAATATTCAATTTCTACAGTGACTTGCTGCAACCCTGCCACAAACTTTAACCTGGTAGAGAGTTCTCTACTGGCATAGCAAGAGTAATTCTAAGTGGACTAATCACTAGTAGACTCTGAGTTGAACATTACATACCAAACTGACTGGGGTTATAACCTAACTACAGCTTTTTAAAGAAGTGATGAACTATCATATAATTTTCACTGATATCATACTTGTTGCTTTCCTTTCCTTACTCTATATCTTTCAGATGTTTGTTCTCATTAGACATTTAATTCCAGTTACTATTTCTTGTAGCTGTTTATTCTCATTAGATATCTAATTCCAGTTATTTTTACTTCAGCTGGTACTAACATTAAAACCTATGGGTAACATTATCCTGATATTTCTACAATAAGAGACAAAACACCATCTGTCAAAAATTCCTATAATTTTAAATGTAAATATGGCATCTAATTTTGCAAATCCTGGCTTCAAGTAGAAAATATTCTGCAAATTTAACCAACTCACTTTTCTTTAGTTCTTAAAAGTCTGGTATTGGCAAAGTAAAAGGAATAATTAAGCACAAATGAAATTGTGACAATTTTGTAGTTTAAAAATAAGAATTGTATAAACTAACCCGTTCTGTGAACTGAAAAGATCACAAGTCTCAATTTTTGACAGTAGAAACTACAGAGCACAATTACCAAATGAAAGCACAATTTTAAAGTAATATGCATACTTATGCAAAAAAATCTCACATTTTCTTAACAGAACAACTGATCTCTGAAAATTCTTTAATTTCCTCATCTTTGCATGTCCAAAAGAATGTATGGCCCTGGATAGGGCAGATAACTTTATGTAACAACACTAGGAGAATGTGATGAATAAAGTATGTCATACTAAATGGCAAAGCAATAGATTGCAGTTACAAAATCTTAGTGTTGTTGGCCACCATGTGAAGATGACACAGAATCACTCCTGGTTTACCTAGTGATTCTGCTTACCCAACCTGAGACCAAAAAATAATGGAAAGCAAATTTCTTTTCACAATCTTCTACTGAACATTTTATGATTGAAAAAAATGAAAGGTAAAAAATGCCTTGAAAGTCAAGAAAAACTGTCCAGATCCTTGAAAAAAACTATAGTTTTCTCACACACACTGAAGTCATCTCATGCTCTTCAGTAAAAGTTACATAAATTTCTAAATGGGCAAGTTTTCTAGGTTGATAGATAAACTATTCCCTTACTTTCTTTGTATGTTGATGTCTGGTTATAGTTATTTTTCAAGGAGAAAAGAACTCCAACACCTTGCACCAATATCATATTTCCCTTAACTTGTCAATAAGAAGGTGACATTCATTTTCAAATCTTTCCATGTTGGTGGGGACGGAAAATACCTTCAGAAGTATTTGTGACAGTCAGGTTAATATTATATCTACTCCAGATTACAGATGAAGTCTGTGAATTATGTGTAGTGTTAGACTGTAATTTGTCACTTGATGCTCAAACCAAAATTACAGGGTTATCAGAGATCATCTTGGAAATATTGTTTTTGTTAAAAATATATCTTGGGAAGAGTCCTGTTAAGAAGACTGTGACTGTGTCATTATCAGAGTGGACTACCGCAACTATCTATCAAAATCTAACTATGCCACAAGTTAGGAAACTGGAAAATATACTAAAGAGAGTGGCAAGATTAATAAAAGATGTCAAACTTCAGGATAGGATTACTCTGTATTTTTTTAAGCTACACCAGCTGCCTATCAAAATTAGAATATTGAGAACAAAAGTTATAACCATCACGTTATCCAGATTGGATGTTCAAAGTATTCAAAAGACTTGCTGTGCATAATACAGTCAAAACATAATGTCAACACAAGACTAGCTAAAAATGGTTTCAGGCTATCTGAGCCTTCAAATCTGCAGCTCAAAGATTGTACAATAGGCTCTTGCTTGATATTAGGAAAGCTTAAAATATCAAGTATTTAAAGAAAAAAATTACTTAATGAGTGTTATGACAGCATGGATTTGACAATTATTAGGGAGTACATTGTGATAGTCTTTGAATGTCTCTGCAAGGGTATGTTAATGTTAAATGAGTATGTGGGTCCCACATAGCATGTACAGTGGGGTAGAATTAGATAAGAATCCTACTGTAAGTATGATTGTTGTCTGAATATTGTACATGACTGAAAAGGCATAACCCAAGAATTTAGCAATTCTTTTTAAGTCTAAATAGATTTATGATGCTAATGCTTCATACTTAGTATAAAGCATTATAATTACATTCATACTCCTGAAACCCTGATGATAGTAACAAAGAAGAAATATTACAGGGCTGGCTTATTAACGATCAAACAATCTCTCATAAAAAATTCATTATAAATAAAATCTACAGCTAATTGTGGAGCTGTAAGCTCATATGTAGTCTTCCTTTCTAAAACCATCTTCATTGATAAAAAAATATGAAATTAACACAAACACATACACAAAAACATAGTGGAAAACACAAGTAATCCGTGACACTGCTAATATTGTTATAAATACAAATACTCTGCCCTCACAACTGTTAATTGAATCAAGTCACTTCATTAAGTGCACACATACTTATTTACTACTATATTTTTTCTTATTCATAAAATAAAAATCACTTAAAAATACAACCTCTAACAGGATGTGTTTATAGGATAAACTTTAAAGCCCATGAAAACAAACTTTTGGAATTACTCAAACAGAATATCAGGATTTTAACTCATAAGAGGCAATTACTATGAAATTTAAAATTAAAAAATAATCATGCTGCTGCTTACACCCTAGAGCACCAAGATAAATGATTCATAAATATATATCCATTTTGAGACTTCTGAAGTCACTTGGTAAGGTCCCTTAATTTATAATAGGGAAATAAATTGCTAATAAATATTGCCAGTTTTTAAGATTTAATTTCATTAATGAGACAGGTCATTTAAAGCTTATCGATGGTTTCTTAGAAATTACTGTACAGATGCCAACAAATGTCATGATTCTTATGACAAGCTTGCTACAACCATAGAACTAAACTTGTTCCATGAACCTTTTCTCTAGTTCTAATATACTGTACATAAGAAAATATACATTTTCAAATCATTTTGTTTCATAGATAAAATTTCATTTACACCTTAGAGCTCAGTTAAGTCAGACAGATTGCTGAAAAGTTGCTCACAATACTAAATTAGTTTAATGATAAATAAGGCTTTCCCCAGGTCCTTGCCTGACCTATCAAAGAACCTGGCTGAATCCAGATGTGTACCAATCAGAGAGGACGAGAGAAGGGTACATCCATTACAAAAAACCTAAAAATATGACAAATTTTTAATAAATTTGTATTTTTCATAACTTACAAACCTGAGGTCCTTGTGTATGGGGAAAATCTCAAAAGCGCAAGCTGGATCTGGTTTAAAAATAGAATGAGGTTGGTGGCATAAGTGCATTAGCCAATAGGGAGAGAAAGTAAGTGGAGCCTGGCCTCTCTCCCCTTCGAAGAAGCTGTGACGCATTAGATCTCTCTCAAACCGTCTTTACACAAGACAAGCACTGCCTTCTCTAGCTCAGATGACGGTTTTTTACACACTTCCTGTTCATTCTTCGGCATTCTGGTATTTTGTGTGTGTGTTTCTGTCATATTTGCAAATATGTGTGAGTTATCTCGTATGTATTTGCATTCGAGATGCAAGCCCAATAATCATCTAAGAAGGCTAGGCCTCAGAGGAAATGTCCTGGGGTAAATAACAACCATTGTTTTTGTTACCTAGCCTCTCTCGATACTGATCCTCATTCAACTTGAAGCAGATGCAGATCAAAAGATTCTCCCCATTATACTGTTGTTTCAGGGAAGGATGCGGAGAAGCTCAACGAGTGCTGGTCTTCATTAGGCCTACCAGGGAAGCCCCACCTTGGGGGCCTACTGTCCCACCTCTTGTCTTCTCATCTCCCAGTATCTGCCGCCAAGTGAGACTCTACAGCTATGGTGTCTGTGACTTCTGCTTGTGTTTCTACAGCCATGACATCCTCGGCCTACACAGTACCATCATCAGCTGTGCCTCTACCATTGGTTCCTATTCCTGTGCCTTCTACATCTACTTCTACCGACTCCTTTAATCAAGATCTGGTGGAGAGAGTAGAAGGTGCAGTTCTGAAGAAGATCAGCTGCTCCAATACAAAGATATAGATGAAGAGACAGCCTACATCTTCCTTTTCTTCGTGTTCTTTCTCTCATTCATCTTCATCATCGTCTGTTCGTTTCATTCCACGGAGGCGTTGGAGGAAGAAGGACTTTGTGGCTCCTCCTTGCAGGAAGATCTGCAGGTGCTCTTTGGATTCCTGCTTCATTTCTCCTTCGTCTGGGAGCAAGGCCAACTGTCCATCTCTTATAGCTGATTCTCGGTCGGCTAATCACAGCCAAATCATCGCCTCCAAGTTTGTTCCTGGTTCATCTCCAGCTGCCCCTCCGGGGTTAGACGCAGTTACAGATGGCTGTGTCTGTCAAGGTTCATGGCTGTACGTCTTCCACTTTAGCTACTGATGAGCGTTGCCCAGTTCCTGATTCTTGTGTGGCAATGCACTCTGCAAGAGAAGTCTCCTTTAAGAGCTGTAGATCTACAGATCTGGCTATCCCTCAAGAAGCTGCAGTCATTTCATCTTCTTCCACTCGTCCTGCTCAAGAAACGAGGGTTAAGACCATGGCCATAAATAAAGACAACACGACGTCCATAAAGAAGTCGACATCACACCTGAGGGAACACTCTTGTGGTCAGGACTGTTCCTCTTTTACAACAAGTAGTCCATGGTCTCATTCGCGCGGCCGTGACCACTCTCCACGTAATGAGAGTCCTTCATGACTGCGGAATCAACCACAGCCATCCTCTCCTTTAACATATAATCAACGCCCTTGTTCTCGCGGGCAGGACCGCTACCAAGACAGAGTCCCTACTCGTTCATTAGCACAATCTATACCCAAAAAAAGTGTTAGGCCCTGATCATTCCTATGCTCTAGTAGTGAACAATGATGCAGGGGATGCTGCTGATTCGGTTGACAGGCCACATCGAGAATCTCTTGGCGGCCTAAAAGCAGAAGGTCCTCTCCCTCTTGATGCAGACAACCAAGAACTATTAACTATGTACACAGAAGTTCTGGAACTCAGTCGTGGGTACAATGAATTAGCAGAAGAGACTGTGGCTATCAGTTCAAATTATCCTTCGGGTCTCGAAGCCCTTGTGGGACTCAAGAAAGAAATGAAGGCATCTTTGGGGTTGCCATGTTCTAATCATGCTGTGTTCTTAACCAAGTGAATTCTCTTGTCTCTGAATGGGACAACTCTCTTCAGCCTAACAGGTCATTTAAGTTGCTCCCTCCTCCTCTTCCATGACATAAACATTTTTACATAACTCCTAATGTTGTGCTGCAAACAATGCAAGTGGATCCAGATTAGTTTGCCTAGGCCTGGGTGAAACTTTCTTTAGATCAAATCCGAACAGAGGGCACCTCCTTTACGCACCAAGAGTCGGCTACAATGCAATTGACTGCTTCTACAGCATTCCAGGCAGTCTCATGGCTCAATCTGTGGTCGACAGTTGGCAAGATTTCTGCTGCCATGCCTAGCAACAGTGAGGAGAGTGCCACCTTTCTTAGACTGTTGTTGTCCGGTGGCGAGACTATTTCTTATTTGGTTCACCTAACAGCAAATGTGTGGGCTAATTGGATATTGAAGAGAAGAGATGCTGCCCTCTCTAAGATCTCCAAGTTTGTTGGCCCTGATTCTACTTTGGCACTGAGGAATGGAACAGTTCTGGTCCTTCACGTGCCAATGTAGCTCGACAAAGATCTCAAGCTGACACTTACCCCTCACATATGAGATCTCAAGCCATGATGGGTCCTCATAGGGGCCACCAGACTTCACCTGCACCTGCTAAGAAGAGAGCTCAGCAGCATCCCTTTCAGCTTCATTCTACCAGAGCTGGGAGAGGAGGCAGAGGCAGGGCTAGGGGAGGCAAATGCTAGAGTGGGCGTCCCTCCCCACTCACTGCTGTTGGTGGGGGTTGCCTGGAGAGCCATTGGACAACTTGGCAGCAGCAGGGAGTGGAGACCTGGGTAGTATATATTCTGCGGGTGGGATATCTACTCCCCTTCGAGTTTCCTTCTCCTCTCTCTGTCTGTTGTTTCCATCAAAGAACATACGTTCAGGGCTTGCCAAAGGATCTGGCTCTCTGAGAAGAGGTGAAGGTAATGATGGAAAAAGGAGCTGTGGATTATTTGAATTAAAACCTTACACCATGTACAAATTAGACCTGTGCTTCTCTTTAGTCCTATGGACTCTACTTAGATTTTAACCTGTCTAATCCTCATAACTGTATGAAATGTCTAGTAACTGTTAAAAATTTGGCATCCCATTACTTCTTGTACAAATGTCACAGACCACATCCATTCATCATGAGAAAATGACATCATGGAAAACTGTTTCACAAATGTAATCTGTTGTCAAATTGTCTTTGTGTCTGGGGATGAATGGTTCTTAGTCCATCTTGCAGTCATCCTGTCCATCTCCAGCTCCCCTCTTCGTTACCTCTCATCAGAAAAAGAGCAGTACAGGGTACTAAAATTATTCATAAGCCTCCTTCATGAGCAATGCCTGCTGTTGATAAGTCATCATTAGCATGAGGAACTGAGAAAATACTAGGGTTAAACATTTCCGTTCCTCCATCTGGTACCTCGTCAGTGACTTTGTATGACTACAATCCAAAATTACAAGTGAAACTTCCTACTAAGTTAGTTTACATTGAAGAGTTGGTTAAACCCAGGTGTGATTCTTGCTGGGTTCAGACAGAATTAAATTTCTTTGGTTAGCCATCCATCCTAATGAGGACTCCAAATGAAACATGATTTCCCAGCCATTTTAGTTATAAAAGAAAGTTTAACCATACTATGAAAATAAAATCCTTAATTCTTAAAGGCTTGGCTTCCTGCCTATCCTAATCCAAGTTAGTGTTTCCTTGAAAGTTAGGTTCCTCCTGATGGGATCTATCCAGCCTAGGTTCCCTATGACCCACTGTTTTGAAATGTCCAAGTAGATACTGTCAATTTAGCATGCCAAGTCATGAATGACTTAACTCTGGTTGACTGAATTTGGGTTGAGTGGTTCTCTCTGGCTAACTCCTACCTAGCAAGCTCTGTACCGTTGAAATTACCCAATTCCCCTGCAACAATAATCTTCTCCTTACCTTTCCTTATGAAGACTGCTTTATTTCATCTCACTACTTTTTACAGATGGTCAGAAGATACCCCCTGGTGTTTGCATTGACCATCTTACATTCAACTGCACTGTTTTTGCTTTTATCTCTAGTGGCATCCACTTGTATATAAATGTTTGGGCTGATCTGATAGATAAAACCGATAAGTCACACTCTTCCAGGCTCGGCATCTGATAAACTAAGACTGTCCGCAAACATGGAAAGGTAGTGTGTAAGCATATTACAGGTGATTTCTCCAACCCACAAGCTATAAAAACTGTATGGCTTCTGGACCTGTTACATTTTTTATTCCTGTTACAATAAGCCTGCTTCAGTTAATGCCAGACCCGAACACCATTTCCTCGGTCATCACTCTCCCACCACTCAGAACAAGTTGCAGTTATATGACTTATAGCAATATATGGCCATGCACTTAATTGTGCTGACCTATGGCAATATATAGCCATGCACCTACTTGTGCAAACAGCCAAGTGCTTTTACCACATTACAGGTTAATACAAGGCAATGCAAGTAGAAAACAGAGGGTCACACATGTTAATCATATTCAGACCTATAATGTATGCATGACCACTCAATTTTTGATACACAGTAGAACATAAATACACTACTATACAGCTATTTGGTAGTTGCTAAATATATTACAAAATATTTCAGCTGAATGTGACTACAGTTGCTCTTACATGCACAAGAACTACCTAGAACCCATCAGTGAAAATAACTGTAAGGATAAAAAATTTCATATTAATTCTAAAGTACCAAAGATGAAAAAATGAAGTGGATTAAAAACAATGGCAGTCATACCATTAATCAGTACGTGTAGAAGCAGAATCAAGAGGTAAGGCCTTTCACCATAGGAAAGTCCCTGGCTAGGGGTTGAGACAGCATTTATGGTTTAAAACTGCGCCTCCATCACCATTTAGACAAAACTACAAATAATTCTAACTTTTTTATTTGTTGCCTGTTCCCTTTAGTCTCTTCTGATTTAACTGTTCTAATTCTTCACTTCCATTTCCCTTATGCCAGTCCTAAAAGTCTAGAAATGGGAATCAGTGTACAGCTAAACTGTAATGATGTATGTCTTCCTGACAGCATTGCAGGCATTAATGCTTAAGTCTTTGTGGCTGTAAGCTACTTAAAAGTATCACCTTTACTTGCTCTGATGTTTCTTAAGTTGTCAATTTCTCAAGTACAGTACTGCTAATTTGCATTCCAAGATGCCGATTAATTAATTTCTGTTTTTTGTAAATTTCATGATTATTTCAGTAAAGTATTCATATACTGTATATTTTAATGTATGGACATTCTACTCAGTAGCAGATTGCTTGGCAGGTTAATGGCCTCGTGGCTTGTGATTAGGTATGTATGCACATCATGAATAAAAAAAATCTATTCAGCACTTGGTCTGTCTGCAATAACTAGGCACTAAGGCATAAACAGGAGGTTTTATAATTTGTATGATCACATCATCTCAATATTTCTACACCCAGCCTAACAGACATAGTTTCCTACTTCCACTGTGGTACAATCCATGCACAGAAAATCTGAGTGAAAATTATGTAACTCTGTTACATGTCAGCTCAAAGACCTGAAATCACTCAAATTATTTTTAGATGCTGAACCCGAATCCCATCTAAATACAAGAGCAGTCTAATGTATAATGATAATAGGAATCTTGCCATACAGAAAATGGGAGAATTATGGAGAAGTTACAAGTTACTTTATGTTAGAAATATCCTCACCTGACAGGTCAATTTCTTGAAAAGTCTTGGGTATTTTCTTGTGCTAATGTATTCAGAGAAAATATCAACTTTACCAGTGAAAAGAGATAATACGAATTATGCAAGTGATTGATGTCTGCTTAACATATCTAAATATCATATGTTTCAGTTTAATTATAGTACTAAACACAAAAAAAACTGTCATACTAACTAATGATTTACTCCTCTATAAAACTTAACCATTTTAAGGGACCCTCCGCAATGTCTGATTAAAGCAGACGTGAGAAAAGACTTACTGATTCCTCCTAAGTTGAAAAGGAGCTTTTCAAAAGCAAAATAATTTTTGAATAAAATCATTCTTCTCCTTCAGTCAAATAAACAGAAGATAAAATATTTAGTAGGGTATATACTGCATCTTCATGATATATACATAACAATCCATAGCCTTACTCGGAAACAAAAATTTGTACATAAAACCACTGAAATTCAGCTACCCTACACTTTCCAATGTTTTCAACTGCTCAGGCTACTTGTCACCAACTTCTACATGGCATTGGGCATTCTAAAGCTCTAAAAATAAAAGTATTTCAGCCACCAATTAGATATTGATATTAGACTCGTAATATATCTAAAATAAAATTCTGTTTTATACATCATTAAAATGAGATAATGAAAGATGAAAGACTAAAACTATATATCATACTAATCACACACCAACAGTGGTAAAGCATGTTAATTAGTCTTTCTGTCAAAGTAAAATTCATTACAGTGAGTTATTTAATACCTTAAAAGTATGAAATGTCATGAAAAATCATCTGAGTATTTAAAGCACTTTCACTCTTTTTTTTAAATATGCAATTATGAAATAACTACAGCAAAGTCCTGATACTTAAAAAGAAACTGGCAAAAAGTAATAAAGCCTTTTGCATGACTTGGATACACCAGGAAAAAATGAAGCTTGAAATATGCTTGTCATCCAAAGAAAACAAGCAAGCTACGAAAAATGAGTGGTGTGCTAGCAGAACTAAATGTAAAGAAATACATGTTGTGGCATGAGGTAGGCCTAGTTCAAGAAATAATCTCTGAGTTTCATTGACCAATAGCCATCAGCAATAAAAAATACTGAGTACTGTAAAATAACATCATGAATCAATAATGACTTGAAATTTGAATGAACTAAATCTTACACTGAAAAGGACAATTACTTTGCAAGAAAACTGTGATTTTGAAATCCCCTAAGACATGAAAAAAGTGTGTCTGTATGATCAACATGCCCAAAGCAACTCGGTTTCTTATCAAATTACAGTACATATTTCAACAGTGTAACTGTTTATTCAGTCATACAATATAATTTACAGGAAAACAGTGTTCCTGATTTTAACCATTTAAAATAATGTGCTTCTATTTCTTAGCATACACGTCAATGAGGGACATCAAATTTTCATATGTATGTACAATATACTTTTAGATTTTTATAATAGAATACAAACAACACATCATAACGAGATAGAGACTCAGGATTGTGAACTAAGCTTAATCTAAAAGTACAAATGTAGTAGCTCTTAATACCTTAAATTCATGGATGGAACATTGCTCAAGTAAAATGAAACCCCATTATATACCCAGTAAACACAGTAAATGATTCCACAGTGCCTCATGTCTTTATCCTAGATACCATGTTGCTCTGAACCACCTTTTCTATGTTGCATCCTAATTCCTTCACTGCAAAATACAACAGTACTGCACAACTTGTTTTCTACATTACTTGAATAATGTAACGTGCACTGCAACAGGAAACTAAATGTCTTAATATAATGAGATTTCATCATACCAATGCAGTTATCTAGAGTTATCAGCTATTTATCAAATAAAACACTATATTTATATATATACTCTCAAATCAATAGTTTGCTTAAACTACATTCACATGCATCTTTATACACTCAAAGCATATTATGGAATATTGGACACATTATATACAGAAAAAACAGCACTGGAACATATCATTCCCTCTTTGAATCCATAATACACAGCTTCATACATAGCAAAGTCCTTGTAATATACAGTGACAAAATAATCTTTCTTCTAAAATGTACAGCATTTCATTCACTGTGCCTGAGATTTGTTGTAAGCATTGATAGTTATGTCATCGACGGAGTTAATAGAATAACCAGTAATAGAGTCGGGACTTTGGAGGGAGGCAGAGTAAAGTGGGTTAACAGGTGTCTGTCCATCACCAACTACTTCTTCTGACAGACTACTGTATGGAGCACTGCCAGACTACAAAAATTGAGAGGAAAAATTTGAATTAGAGATCAATAAAACAACATAAATTACACAATAATATTTTCATATTTTAATGTCGGAACTATTCTCACCAGACACATAGAGAGATAAGCTTACACTGGTCTAATACAAAGCCCATATATAAAATATCTCTCGTAAAAGTACATAAACTGAGCAAGTTCCTCAAAATTATGCATACTTTTTAAAAGTAAACAATGCATGCATTGTTACAGTGGCTAACTCGTATAGTGCCCTTTTCAAACTCAAAAATATACTCTCATCGTGAAGGGAATTTCACTTATAAAAATTTACATTTTGGTGTCAGTTTGGTAGCCATGTTATCATACTGGATGTTATGCAAATGTCAATACAATAATATATTCAACTTATGCTTTCATACAGTGTATGTACCTAAAGAAATAACTGACATGTAAGATAGCAGATATAAGGCAGCCTGAAGAATTTCTATAAATTATCACAAAAGAAATCTAAGTTCCTTATAAAATATTCTGCAGTTTCTTGCAACACAAACCTGACTTTCATGCAATCTTCCATCTGCTACAAGTGAAAAAAATATAGTACTTTTCCTACTATTTGCTTATCCAAATTCCAAACTCCATGTACTTGGCACTGAATTAGCAACAATATTTTATTTTGTTTACCTGAAGCTTAAGTTTCAAAACAATTAAGTTAGTGATAATTAGAGAGAGAGAGAGAGAGAGAGAGAGAGAGAGAGAGAGAGAGAGAGAGAGAGAGAGAGAGAGAGAGAGAGAGAGAGAGAGAGAGAGAGAGAGAGAGATACTGTTCTAAAAACTTCTGCTCAATAAGGTGAGCATAGTTGTTCTATCAAAGGTGATAGAAGTCAGTAATCCCAATATTATTAGCTTTTCAAAATTTCAAAAGTATACTGGCAGTTATTTTCATTCACCATAAACAGTGTGCAATACTGTTCACCTTATAATATTATTCAATCACAAGAGTGCCATCCACTATCAATTCTTGAAGTGGCTAGTAGTGGTAGTGTTCACAACCTCAGTTGGTAGTCCCCTCAGAAATGAGGCTATATTATATGTCAAGAAGTTCCTCAAGCAGATGGTGTTGAAACATTTAGTTCTAGTTCCTATTCATTGATTGGATTTAGTCTCATTACTACTAAAGATGAAAAGATTCCTGTAGTTAATATTATTTATACCTTTCAGTATCTTAAATGTTTAAATTGACTGACCTCTTAACAATTTTCTAGAGAGAAACTGAGGCGCCCTAGCTGCCTTTGATGTCCACGGTATCAGACTAATGGCAACAGTTTGGCTGCTCTTACTTGTACTGCTTCTGATCTTTCTATGTCCTTCCTCAGATACTATGCACTGAGCACTTTCACGTTGAAGCAGCAGTAGTAATAAGCTGAGAAAGGGTAGGTGAAGAGAACGCAGTAGTGTGGTGCATGCATCATCCATAGCAGAGACCAGTGAAACAGCACTGATAACCTACATATCAGTGTCAACTGGTCTCATGAAGCAGCACTAATAACCTGCATATCAGTGTCAACTGGTCTCTCAAACGAGTGAAGGGAGCACTGCTTTAGTGCATTTACTGTAGCATGCAGTGCTACCCAATAGTGGGTGATCACACACCAAAGAATGCACCTTTCTTGAGGATGATATAGACCCAAGAATCCTCCCCTCTTTTCCTTTGTGCAATAGAGCAAGAAACATGGTTGGACAGTAAAAGAAACACAGTTAGAGGATGGGTCCTGTTAAGCAGCTGCAAGAAACTATAAGTAGGTGGGAGACGTAAAACTCAAAAATTAGTTTCGCTGTTATAAATGCAAATATGCTGAGCAGACTGCACATGTATACCATCCAAGGATAACCACTTCAGTGATCTTCGTAAGCACTCTCTCAACTCACAAGTAAAGGTCGAAATAGTGTGGCATACTCTACATGAACTAGCTTTGCCTGATAATGATCCATAAGACAAATCATGAAATCTAGTAGAAAAGTAGCTCTCATCACCTCTCCAAGCAATACCACATGCAGAATATTCTGTGTGTGAGAATGATAAGAGACAGAATGCACTCTATGATCTTTGCCATTTAAATTCAAAGGTTGGATGGTACCAGTGTTAGGAGGGAGAAATTCAAGTATGCTTTCCAGCCAAACGTGAAATGAAGAAGCTGAAGCACCAAAAAACACTAAAAGCACTACTTTGCAGGCTAACATCTGGCATAATGGAAGCAATAGCCACAACAGAACTTTCTTGAGAAGGAGCACTTGCATCCAAGGAAACACTTAACTCTTGATGCCAAAGGATGGCAAAATGAGCACAATTCAGTGGGTACCTCAGTACTCATAGAGTGAAAGACCTACAGATGAAGGGGATTTAATATGATGATCAAGCAAGGAAGTAAGATCTTTCCATTCAGGAGGAGGAGACATATCAGGCACATTCTCAAAAGCTCAACTCGACTCCATCTGTCTATGCAAAGAAATAAAGAGGAAGATTTTCGACTTCACCACAATAAGGTTTTTGAGAATGAAAATGACATTTTTATAATAAAATAAAGTAATTACATAGCCATTAGTTTTCCACGTACGGCAGCCTAAATTCAAATTTCGCTGGTAGCGATTCAGTTGCTCAACGTAGGTTCACAGTACTGCCCCCTAACGTCAATACTATGAACGACTTAGCTAACCACCTCATTGTGTTTTATGCCCAATGTCCATCAGAGGGGAGGAGGGAGGGCTCTGATCATGTAATCTGGGTAAGTATATATAAAACTTTATTTCATTATAAAAATGTCACTTTTATATAAGTGACTTACCCATTAATTACATAGGTGATTCCAAATTGATGGGAGGTGGGATCATGTACATATTCTACTCCAAAACGTAAGTCATGTAATGAATTTGAAATAGAAAAGTTGATAGCATTAAAAACAATATTTGCTGTTTCCTGTCATTTAAGAGAGCTATTGCAGGTGGTTACTGCCTCTGGTTGGTTCTCATCTTAACTCGTAGTGGCATAGTGGTATAGCCAAGGGGGAACTTTGTAGCTAGGGAAGTGCTCCCATGGCTAGCAAACCATGATAGGTGCCTGCCCTTGTCCTGGGTGTAGCACCAAAATAAAAACAACCAGATAACACTGACACCTACACTGAAATAAAACCACAGCCCATCCACTGAGAGTGGTGGGTGCTCAAGGTACGTTGTACCCCCTGGCTCTCTAAACTCAGCACTTTACTGAAAAGGTCAAGAGATAGTAGGATAACGTCGCTTCCTTCCGCAATGCCATGCCAGTCACTAAAAATAGTCTCAAGGTACTGGAAAATTTCGACGCTGTTTATGCTTTCATAAACATAGTGAGAAGCCAAGATCGCTTACACTTCTGGTAGGTCGATAGCAGAATGGACGTAAAGAGCATATAGCGTCTGAAAACTAAGGACGTAGAGGCTGTTCAGACGTCCTTAGCTTCACTTCAAAGTAGGCAAAATGCACTAAAAAAAATAAGCGTCTCAAAAATGAAGTCCATATAAGATGGAGGACACGTTTAGACAGAGGGAGAGACGGGTTCTTGCCATAACTCCCTAGGTTATGGATGGTCCTCTGATTTCCGATTCGGCTCAGGGAATTTCTGAAAAACTCCAACGGGACAGAGAGCTCTCTATACCACTTCCGAGCTGGGGAGCACTACTGGGCGCTTGTAGCAAGAATTGGAGCCAGACGAGCTGGATGTCAAGCGAGCTAAGGGGTCGGGAGCTGGCAGACACTCGGAGCATGAGTTGGCGCCAGGTTGTGGCTGGCACCAGAGGAGCTGGGCGCCAGGCAAGCTAGGAGTTCAGAAGCTGGCGGACACTCAGAGCACGAGCTGGTGCCAGAGGAGTTGGGTGGCAGGTGAGCTAGGCACTTAGGAGCTTGGGAGCTGGCGGACACTTGAAGCATGATTTGGTGCCAGGCTGTGGTTGGCACCAAGGGAGCTGGGCACCAGGCGAGCTCGGAGTTCGGGAGCTGGCGGACACTAGGAGCATGAGCTGGCGCCACAGGAGCTGGGCACCAGGCGAGTTAGGTCAAGAGATGTCGGGTGCTCCTGGGAGTCAAGGGAATCCGTAACAATCTAAAAGGGGGAAAGAACAGATCCAGGTCTAGGATGGGACCTTGAACTTGGCTAAAATACCCAAGGATAACAAGCAATCCGAATCAATTTCTTCCTTGCTTGGATGGGTAAAGGACTTGAGGGATGGATATTAGGAATAAATCTAGGTCCCCGTACTTAAACCTGAGTTAAGCATAACTCTATACTCCTAATGGAGGAGTATTAGAGAACCTAGACCTCCTCAGAAAAAGAGGGTCACAGATATCTTAAAAGGGGAGACAAAGTGTCTGAGGTAATAGTTATGGAAAATCAGCCCCTTAGTCCGGTAGATGTAGCTAAAAGATTGACATCTGCATGCCATAGTCTCTGCAAAATGTCTCAAAACCTTTTCAACTGACAAGCCTCTGGATCGCCTGAAGCCTGTCAGGGTAAGAGCAGACCACCTTTGGTGGTACCCCTTGAGGGAAGCTGAAGGAGGAGAAACAATTGGGGAAAGAACCTGGAAGGTCCACCAACAACAGTCACAGATTCTGGAGTCATTCTACGTTGGACATAACGGGGGTATGACAGTCCTCGTAATGTTACAATGAGCCTGAAACTTACTTAGGGGTTTCCTGAACCATAAGAATGTGTAAGACAAGGAGAACCAAGAAGGATCGTTCTGTATATGGCGACTGTTGCCCATACTAGAGGGTTTGGGACCGGAAAATCCAAGGGAGGAGGCGAAGGGTTCTTGCAGTGACATACCGGCCCAAAGTCATCTCACGCTATAGAGTCCACAGATCTCAAGAGACCAGAGAATCGAAGGCCTATTTGGAAGGAAGGATGCCCTTCTGAAGGCTCGATACAACTGGCAGACCTTTAGAGCCCTGAAAAATTCGTGTGGCCAGAATGCTTGATTGATTTGCTCACCAAAGAAGTTCTTTTGTTCTTGGAGGGTCACAGAGTGAACTGTAGACAAAGCACAGACTCACTGTCGACTCTGCGGCCTGTGTGGACTGACAGTACCTTGTACAGCCTGAAGCATATACGGAGCTGTACGTGGAACAGAACTTATATCTGGCAAACTAAAAAAAAAGTGGGGGGGTGCAATGTCCATAATCCACCAAAATCTAGGCACACACACACACAAAAAAAAAGAGGCCTAGTCCAGAACCGGCTATGACCAACTCTGTAGGTCAAATACAATCCCCTAAAAAAAAAGAAAAAATTAGCACGTGAGCAGGCGTTAAGAGCTCAGCGGTGGAAGTCGAGCACCAATGGTGCCAAGCACTCTGGAAGAGGGGGAGGGTGTTTGGGAATCAGCACCCAGTACAAGTTGGCTGGTGCCAGGAGACTGGAAGTTGAATCCAGGCATTAAGTCAGACTGAAGGAGTGACAGAGGAACCACAGCGAAAATGTAGGAAGACTGAGCGATAAGCTAGCCTCCCTATCTCTTGACAGGAAGCAGAGAACAGCAACCGTAATTGCGTGATGAAACAAAAACACATTACAGCGCTTGTCCGTGGCAGCAACCTCGGAACTGGGTGAAAAAGTAACTCATATGATGTGTAATCTAGACTAACGATGGTGGATGACAAAGTCCCCAGAACTACATCCACTAAGTTTCCGAGCTAAAGAAACTTGTGGACAGTCAGAAAACTCTCTTGGCAAACAGAAAAATGCTCGAAAATTCCGAGCGTTGAGGCTCAAAACCAAAACAGAGGACTCTTCAATGATGGTTGTGTTCTGAGGAAGAGGTGATGAAGATCTGTGATCGCCCGATTTTGGTCTCCAAGCGACAAGACACTCCGAGTCAGAGCCTGTCTACTGCTTAGCGCTCATTTCGGCTCGCTTGGCGCCCACTTCGTCGCTTCAGACTGTCACACCCGACCACTTGGCACCACCTACTGGGTGCTCAGCACCAACTTCTGGATGCTTGGCGCCAACTATGGAGCATTTGGCGTCAACACCTGGGCACTCTGCGCCTCTTCCTTCTTCATCAGCTCGGAGGACTGCTTTAGCCCTGATTAAGCATCAGCTTGAGGAGTTCATGGGCTTTAAGAATGAAGAAGAAAGTTGTTTCCAAGAGTAAGGACACCTCCTTATCCTGCCTCTTTCCATCAAAACACTTTTCCAGTGGCTGACTAACACTACACCTCCATCAAGACACCTTTCCAGTGGTTGTCTAACACTGCACCTCCATCAAGACATCTTTTCAGTGGCCGTCTGCTGACACCTGGGAATAGAGTACAGGTTCGACTGAGGGGGCAACTATCGGTGGCAACCCCCTTGGACTCCCTTGGACCACCAGTATATCTTCTCCCCAGTGCAGGGGGGAGCGGGACAGTGACTTTAGGTCTAGGAGATGCGAGGGGCCACATAGCCACCTTCTCCACTACATGTCCAGTATGACACTTTTCCAGTGGCTGTCTGTCAATACCTGGGACCAGCAACAGGCTTGACTGAAGGGGCGACTACCTCTGTGTAAACCCCCCGGCCTCCCTTGGACCTCCAGTATGCCTTCTCCCTAGTGCAGGGGAGTGGGACAGGGACCTTCGTCTAAGAGAATCGGGGGGAGGAGAGCCCACCTCCTCCACTGCACAACACTTCACTGTTACAATGGTTAAATTCATGATAATCAAAATATAAGGCTGGCAAAGGCATGCAAAGGAAGTGAGGGAGCCAGGCATAGGAGCAAGTGGATAATATAGGAGGACTAGCAACATGAGAGAACTGGTGCCAGGTGGACATGAGCTGGCACCGGGTGCTGCGTGCTCTGAGCTGGGCCTGGGAGGCAGGAGGTGGCAAGAGGTGGGTGGAGGTAGGTGGCGGTCACTCCTGAGTGCGTGGCGGTGGGAGGAAGGAGGCAGGTGGAGGATAGTGGTGGATAGTGGTAGTCATTTCACTGATTTTGGTAATCGCAGTTACCGATTACTTGCATGAAAAATAATTGATTAGTAATTGATTACTACTTTTTTATATCTTTATAGTAATTTCTGGTATCTGGGCATAAAAAAATGTATAAAATGTATGAATAACATTAGCATTTTATATGTTCAGACATGTAGGCATTTAAAGATAACAAATGTATGGGTATCTTCTAAATTAAATGATAAATTTATATCAAAAAGTAGTTTTAGTATTAATGTATCAAAGCAAATCAGACTCTTAATATTGTAGAACAATGTGTTTTTATTCCCTAATTAGTGATCGAATCCAGTAACCGATTACGTCCACCAATAGTGGATGCAGATGGCCAGTGCTGGAGGTTAGGAGCTAAAGATGTGGAATATTCACGATTGCTTGATACCAGGAAAAACACCTCCGTAGGACGGGGCCATTCAAATCTTCTCTGTAACGTTCCAAAGTCCTGCCGAAGCAAGAACCAGTAGCCGATACTCAGCTGTCGAGAATGTTTCCTCTAAGGCTCACCGCAGCCAAACATTATGCACCATCCTCTTCTTACTGCACTTCAGCCCCTAAACTTCTCAGTTCTCTGCAAATGAAAGTGTGATGAGTAGCCCAGGCCTGGTAAACAAAACAAATTACAAACGTTTTGGACTAATGGAATGGCGTAACACTGAAGAATTACTTTAAAATAATTTACCGGAGGCTTGCGAGATGCCTAAGCCTGATAAACGAAAAATAATTCACAAATGTTTGGCCTAAAGGAATGGCGCAACATTCAAGAATTACTTTAAGGTAATTATTTACTGGCGGCTTGCGAATAGCCTATGGCAGTAAACAAATCCTAAAAGCAAAAGTTTGGCCTAACGGAATGATGTAACATCCAAGAATTACTTTTACGATAATCACTTGCCCAATGGCTGGGCGCAGCCTATGCATGGTAATAATGAATGCAACAGTTCTTGGCCTAATGGAATGGCGTAACATTCAAGAATTACTTTTAAGGCAATTATTTACCGGCGACTTGCACATTGCCCAAGCCCAGTAAGCAAAACATAAATGTAAAAGCTTTGGCCTCAAGGAATGGTGTAACATTCTAGAGTTACTTTTAAGACCAAACTATTACAGGCAACTCACAAGTAGCCGGCTTGTTGATCAATCTGAATCAGGGTAATAACAAAAAAGACTCATCCTGAAAGATCTCTGTTCGAAGGCTATGAAATATGCGTTCCAGTGGTTGTGTAATACTACCAAAATCCGGTGATATAACCAGAAAATAAGAATAAGCTGCTGTAAGCACTCGATGTTTAGTCGAGTACACCAGAAAACACAATGAGGTGGTTAGCTAAGTTGTTCCTAGTATTGCTATTAGAGGGCGGTACTGTGCACCTACACTGAGCAATCGAAGCGCTACCCACGAAACTTGAATTTAGGCTGCCGTATGTGGAAAACTAATAGGTATGTAATTACTGGGTAAGTCACTTATATAAAAAGAATGACTCAGTAAGCATTAAAAGGTAAATGAAACTTCAAGGAAAAAGGATTCAATATACATGAAGCTGAGGATACAAGAGTCCTTACTAAGCTCTTAGGATACTTACAACCTTTTTCTAAAACTATGCTGCCATTAGGACTGAGATTATCACTTATCACAAGTCATACTTGGGCTACATACATGACTCCTATAGGTATAGTTAATAAATGAGGGTATATTCCAATCTAGACATGAAATAATTGGAATTAGTAAAGATTCCTAATTAATGTAAACAATATATCACTAAGGAAGAAGTTTCTGAGTTGCTAAACTAAACTTCTAGACATACAATAATTGTGGCACAAAGCCTTTTAATGGCAAACTAAGTGTGAAAAGTCAATAATAAGAAAAAATATATTACCTATGGTGACAAGCCCAGAAACATGGAATGTAACTAACAGGTAAAAAGTAAGGAAAACTTGAACACTACTAAGTATGCAAAGAAAATTACACAATTTGCAGCCAACCTGAGATAATGAATTGCGAAGCAAAAAAATACACTAAGCAAAGCCAAGATCAGTGATACATCACTAAGCAAAAACAGTAAGTAACCAGCTATCCTAGCACTACTAAGTTTAAATATCAACCCAAATTGGTGTAATAACTGAAAAAAACCCTAGGAAAAGAACACCTTTTCAAAAAACATCAGGAATATATTGAAATATTAAACATTATGGATGATAACAATATCAAAAAGGAAGTGAAACAAAAATAAGGTACATTTAAGCTGAAATAGAGAGAAATTAAGCAAACAGTAAACTGGTCAGGTTCTGGGGAACAAAACCAAAATATCTGTTCGGTCTGGGACACACATGTGCAATGACCATTTTATGCTGGATTCTTCAGCATGCCCTAAAAATAAGCTGACATACCTAAAGGCATTGTAAAGAGATGGTTATTTTCCAAAACATACCATAGTAACTAACAGAAGTTAGTTACTTGTGAGAACTAGACTGAGGGAGAGAAATTATGTATTGCTGCGGGAGTTGGAGACATTCTCTTGCACCCAAATGGTTGTACTGTACTCTAGAATAGCACTCCCAAACAAACTACTCCCAAGCCTTAACTTTCTCCCGCTTGTTTCCAACTTATACAAGTGTAAATAGTTGAACATCCCATTCGTTTTTTTAAGTAAGGGAGGCTGAGAGATACGACCCAAGTGAACATTTTCATCTTGCCTCTTAATAATTATGATAATGAGGCTAACATCTGATATAAAATTCACACTTTATGCAATTCTATGTGAAAATAAATGGTATAACATTTATCATAAGACTTTTAAACTTCTGCAAAATGGCTGGCCACCTTATCAGCCACCATCCGAGAATCAACATCTTCAGTATTTATAAAAAATAAGAGCTTGTTTATTGAGTGATTTTTTCTGATTTTTTCTAGGCCAAACCAAGCAGTGTTTTTTGTTTATAGACAATAAAAATACTGATAAACATCATTCTTACATGACCTCATGTTGTATTTGAAATGGGTTACTCCTCTGAAAGTGATAACACCTATATCTTCTTTACTGAAACATAAGATTTATGGGTCACATGTCATTAAAAGTTCTGTCATGACACAGGTTTGGATATAATGTTCCCACTGCTCTGGGAATCAACTGAAGACTCAGTGATAGTGAGCAGTGCTAAGCAGATCTAAAGCATTATCTGTCAAAAGTAATTCATATGATTCAACAGACAAGATGGAACTGTTCAAGTACAGAATACTATACATGTGCTAAAGTATCTTTTGATACATCTCTTGAATAACTAATAAATTTAAAACTTAGCAGTAATCAAATTTTTTTCATAGCCAGTGATTCAAGACAGTAACTTCGTAATGCACTAAAACATTCATGAGTACTGCTTAATTCTTATAAATATTCTAGACTCTACAAAAAATACAAAA
Source organism: Macrobrachium rosenbergii (assembly GCF_040412425.1). Lineage (NCBI taxonomy): Eukaryota > Metazoa > Arthropoda > Malacostraca > Decapoda > Palaemonidae > Macrobrachium > Macrobrachium rosenbergii. The sequence goes on along the minus strand of NC_089741.1, from coordinate 15,028,235 downwards.
ATCATCTCAAAAGGCCATTTCTGATACAAAAATAACTTTTAAGAGTTTCTAACCTGATATATGTTTTGCTGAGGAAATTCGGAGCCAGGAAGAGGGAGAGAGCTGGTGTCATCGTCATCTTCTGATTTATACGAGAAAACTATATTTTCTACTTGTTCACGACTCTTTTGCCTGTTCCAAAGAAAAAGCACAACGATATACAGTACTACAGATCCTTCAGTAACATGACACTCGTGAAGCCTCCTTACAATTAAGATTCTCAAGCCCTGTCTTCAGTTACCGTTATATCTTGGAATATTTCATAATTTAACAACAGATCAGCTACTAAAACAAGATAAGTAAAATACCTAGGAATAACAGAAATACCTTTCTTCATGTACCATTGTATACATTCTACAGAACTGAACTATAAATTATCCATCCCAATTTCTTTTTACTAGTTTCACCACATTATACTGGAAAAATTTAACAACAGTCTCACAGCATTACTTACTGGAAACATAGGCACAAAAAATGTATTGCACTACAAAAATTACAGTAAAATATTCACAAAACAACAAATCTGTAAGTTTGAGAAAATCACCTACTCCCTCATATACTCTTCTTGACTACTGTAACTGTAACCCATTGCCAGTCTGAGAAATTATAGGCTTAAAATAAACTTCTTAACATCTTAATTTGTTTCATCACAATTCTTTATTTGGAACTGGCCATTTTATGTCATGAAATTGTTCCAGTTACTTCAGTTTTAACTATCTGCAATCTTTGGTGTATACTATTCCATTACAATATGAGGGGATTGCTGAAATTTTTCTTAGTTTCTGAAAACAAAAGCAGGACAACTACACTGGATGTTTCATGTTGGATGGTAGTTTTCTTAGAAAGCTATTTAATCACTAACTTTCTTGTTTATATGATGAGGAAGGACTAATGTGTTTATTCTTCGAGTCTAAAGACAGTTTTGCAATTACTGTATTCGTTTTATGTTCTTAGTAAGTTTGGGTCAATCTGATGGTAAGTGTTAGCTAGCAAGCAAGCAACAAGTAAGCTAGCTAGAATTGCTTATTGTGAATTAGGATCAGACTGTGACTAGTTGCTCTAGTGGCCAAAGACATGACCAGGGCCACTCTAGCATTCTTGACCAGAACTGTGACCTGAGAAATTACAGCTTTCACTGCTAACATTAGGTTTTAGGATTAGATGATAACCATAAATGTTCTAACAGATACAGGCAACCAACAGACTTCTCAAGCTTTCCTGACCATGGGCTCTCCAATGACTGGAGACATAACCTCTTGACCAGTGGCACTTCAATGACCATAGACACACATATTGACCAGTGACACTGATGACTGGAGCGACCACCCTAAATGCTCCAGCTTTCATTACAAAAAATTTGCCAACAACCATAGCTTTTTGTCCTAGATACTGCAGTTCCTCCTAGGACCAAATCCTCCCATGAGGTAAATCCTGTGTAAGTTGGTCCCTTGCAGACTTTTCATGATTCACTCTTTTACACAGTCACTTTATCAGAAGGCATTCAAAGAGATCATCTTCCATAGCTTGATACTCAGAACCTGAAGGTAGGAATCTAATAGTTTCTTCTTTCCCAGAGATTCTGCCCTTCATGGCTGTACTGATGCAGGCAAGAAGGATGTGGTACCAGCAGGAAAGGGAGTTAAATGAAATCACCTGGTACCAAAGGCAGTATTTCTACATCAGAAGGCCTTTGTTTATCAAGTGCAAGGCAAGATAAATGGCAGGCTCAGAAACCAACAACATATGAGGTTGGAGAGCCTGTGTCACGTGAGTATCAAATTTCACAAACTAGATCATTTGAGATTCATCACATGAAGAAATAAAGTAGAACAGACAGCCTTAGCAGGAAAAATCAAGTTCTTCCTTCATAATCCTAGTTTCAACTATAAAAATGCAGATCCTTGTACATAGCAACAAAAGTGGTGTCCCCTTGATGGATTGTTTAACCAATAGTCAATAGTCTGAAGTTTCTGGCAGAGCTGCTTTGGAGGTTCACCAAAAGTGAAAAGCTCCTACACCAACCGCACTTCCAGATTGAACCTTCACAAACTGATACTATCTAACAAACTATTAGAGTCACAAGGGTTCTGGGTGGGGGCACTAAAACCTTCGTCTGACCCCTGTAAAACATACCCCATAAACCTCTACCAGGCAAAGTGAAACTTTCTGCAACTGATGCAATGAAATGGAACTGGTTTGATAAACACCACCATTTTAACCATAGCTGACTCTCTTCTATTTCTGAGATAGCCGAGTCAGCTGTTATTCTAAGCCATACAAGGTCATAAGTACCACTGAAGAATGCAAGGCAAGTCCATGCAGTTAAAGAACAGAAATTGTTCTTTAACTGCATGGACTTGCCTTGCATTCTTCAGTGGTACTGAGATGGCTATGTCAGTATTACATGGAGGAGGTTCCTTGGGGAGGTCTAGATCCAGTAAGACGGGATCTTTTGCTGGTTATAAGAAGCTTTACTAACCTCAATGCAACCCTTTACATACCTCAATAAATGACTTTATGTAAGGCTTATCTGATTTATCTAACAATGAAACTTGTCTTTTATGAGCTTCTGCACCTTCAAGATATGCAAGAGGGCTACACACACTCTCAAGTAAGGTTACTCAGTCCAGGGAATGAAAACCACTAGGCCTGTCATCTGCATCTGACCTTCCTGTGAAGACAAATCTAAGGCAGCCAGGACCCAATCACTGCCCTCTTAGTTGTACTGTCACTCTCATTTCATGCCAGGGATGAAGAAAACTCTTCATTAATGCACCAAAGAAAAACACCTGTATCTCTAAGAGACCAAGGGGATCGCTGGAGGTACTTCAAGGCTTTCTTTAACCTGACAAAGCAGCACACATGACTGCTTCTGTTAGATTGGAGTGCTTCTGAGTTCCACACTTTTTAAAGTTTTGATGTTCAAACATTTTTCATGAGAGACATGTGGAGGTACTAAATAACATTCACAAGCTTTTACCTATAAATGCAACACACAAGTAGTTTGACTCATACTTGCTGTGTCCTGTGGCAGCTGTATGACAGGTGATCCCTACTTCACGTTGGGTTCCTGACATTATGTTGTTCACTTTCACCACCTTAAACATGCTCTTACTTTTTTTTGTGGCATTCCCTACAATCCAAACTCTGAGGCTTCTGCCTTTACTTCATACTTAATAGATCAGTTCTGTACTCTACAACATTAGTCACTCCAAGAAGCCCCTGTGGCAATACAGGGCTATCAACCAGCAGCATTACACACAGGTATAAGGTAGAAGGTGGACATATCAACTCAGGATATAAATAGTGCATATCTATCAAAGGTGCTTTTTTATACCAAGGTTTCTGTCTCATGAATACAACTCTCTATAAAGATTGTAACTCGATGTAAAAAACAAACACCTTTTGAAATTACTTTTATGTATCAGGATTTCTGTATTAGACACTACTCTGTATGTCTTTGAGATATATAAGCTCTGAAGTTTAGGATAAATACCAAGCATTTATTTGGATGTTGTACATCTTGATGTTACCAAATTTTGGGTTTTTACAATACCACTGATTCCTAAAAACATACATTTTCAAAGTAAATTAATGGATCACTTAAAATTTTCCTGGCAGCAAAAGTAAAACATTCTAAATCAATATAAACCTCAGGGGATACTAACAATGGTACCAGATGACGTAAACTAACCCAAAAGCAAGGATGCCAATCAGCAATTATTTCAAACATGAGACAAACCCAAATATCATATACAAAGAAGCTGACTGACTACTTGGTAGCTATAAAAAAAAAAGCCACAAAAACCTGAACTTTCAAACATATGGTAAGCCTGAAAGGAGAATTAGATACTGAACATAATTTAAAGATGATAACTATAGTTATCACGAATGCTTGTTTTATGGCTCAGACCACAAATATCTCTAACTACCTACCCTGTCCTGTTCTCTTTCTGCCTGGTTGTCAATCAAGCCAAAGTCTTCATACATCCCTCTCTCAGCGACTACCTGGATCTTCCTACAGGTCTGTGTCCTGCTACTTCTACCTACTGCTTTTCTATGGTTGCACCTTTTCAAAATCTCCATTTTCCTTGTCAG
>NC_089741.1:14896598-15019098 GCF_040412425.1 Macrobrachium rosenbergii | reverse complement strand
TCAATCCTATAAAAAAAGAAAGGACAAATTTTTAAAGTACAGACAGTTCCTGGTTATTGGCAGGCTTGGTTATCGGCGATCCGGTTTTTCGGCACTTGTCTACCAACAAAAATCTGCCAATTTCTGCTTATCGGCACCGATAATCGTGTACTGGTGCCCATACATACCTAAGAGGTGCCGATAACCTAAAATTGGAGATTTTTGGCACTTTCAGCGCCGATAAGCCCAGAAAATCGCCAATTTTCAGTTATTGGAGATTTTCGCTTATCGTTACGCCGTCGGAACAGAACCCCCACCAATAACCAGGGACTGCCTGTAATTTGCATTTTTCTTAACATACAAACCTGAGGTCTTTACGTATGGGACTAATTTTCAACGAGCTGAAAATCCGGCCATTAAACTTTTGCCAGGTGGTTATGGTAATAGTTACCGATGGTAGGGGCCGAAGCACCACCCACTCAGTCGGTGCACATTCAATTCTATGCAGTTTACCTTTTGGCCCAGGTAAGAGAATGAGGGGTGGTAAGAGGCCTCAGGTTTGTATGTTAGGAAAATACAAATTACTTTAAAAGCTTTACATATGGGAAACTTGCTTTTGGAGGGAGGATTCTAAGTAAATCTCTGAACAGACTGGTAGTTTGGCTCACCTGAGTACTCTCTTCCTCGTCATGAAAGAGCAAAGGAAGGAGACCATACCGCTGATCTTTCAAACAAGAGAGATGCTTAATCGTCAGACTTCCGGGTATTTTGAATGAGGAGAGTAATATCCTTGATTCGAAAAGGTTTGGGCGAGCCCAGTGTCAGAGACTATAAAGCTAAGAATAACCAACTGGTTTGCTCATAGTCAGTCCCTCTCTCCCCTTGCTAGAGAGAAGGAAAGATCTGCATCCACTAATCCAAATGGAGCTAGATTATAGACAGGATACTCAGTCATCCAGATCACCTGCATGCATGCCCATCCAGCACATGACGGCTCATTCACTGTTCCTCTGCTCACTGGAAGAGAAAGGAGGACAGGAGAAAGGGAGAAGGCCAGTCCCATACATACCTTCTCTTTGCAGCTGCAAACCTTAGGCAAGATGAAGCCTGTCCCTCAAAAGCTGGGTGAACTACATGACTTGTTGAGCATCCACCATAGGATCCATGGAAAAGGAGTCCAAGGACCTATGGGTAACATCCCAAGGTAAAAGGAGGTGAATGTGATCTGCACGATTACATTCCATCCTAGTATTTGACTGACAGGTTCTTCCTGAATGCAATGGACAGACCGAGTCCCTAGCCTCAAAAGATCTGGCTCGAAATGTACCGAAGTCCACCAGGAAGTTGCAGGGTATAATCGTTTGATCATCTCACTAGTCAGAGAAATGACAATCTGGACACCGTTTCTTGGCCAACTCAAAGCTAATGAACGAGTCGTTGGCATTGGGCTGAAAGTCTAGTCTTTGCGGAGGCAAAATAGACGTCATACTGCCATTGGAATAACAGGGCCATATAAGTGGAATGATCCATCTCACTGATCATCTTTGAAACGTAGAATGGCGAAAGGTGTATGTGTCCAGATGTACAGTACATAGATACCAAAGATGTCCTGCTTTATTCAAAGGTGCGAGAAGACAGAACAGAACAACGCCAACTTCATTAAGTCAAGAAAAGAAGGACTATGATCAATCTTCTTCAGAGGTTGAACAAATTTCCAGAAATCAAGGTGCCAAGATCAACTGTCCTTATCTCCTGACTTCAGTAAATGAATTGTTGTAATTACATATGTCTTCCTTGGGATGTGTTTGTTGGCCACTGTACTGAATGTTCTTCTGTCTTCTCGTGTACATGCACTGCAATAGAGTACAGGCAGTTCCCAGTTATTAGTGGGCTGTTATCGGCAATCCGGTTTTATGGTGCTTGTCTAGTGATGAAAATCTGCAATTTTTGGCGCCTATATGCACTGATTTCCGCTTATCAGTGCCAATAATCAGGTACTGGCACCAATACATACCTAACAGCGGTGCTGATCTCCAGTTATCGGAGCCAATAAGCGCCAAAAATTGCCGATTTTCAGTTATCAGCGATTTTCACTTATCGTCACACCGTCGGATCAGATCCCCCGCCGATAACCAGGGACTGCCTATAGAGGAAAGGATGCTAGGAACTTTTGCTGACCATGGCACTACCATGGTGTTGTTGCTATCACACCCAAGAGTGTCTATCTTTGGACCTTGAGACTCTTGAAAGCCTAAAAAGAATGAAAAATCTCTCGAGGAGGATAGTGTAACCATGGCACATCTGAGAGACTAATGCATTACAACATTCCAAGAAACTGCCTAGTTGAAAATAAAAAACAATGTTTGTTCATAAAAAAGCATTTCAGAACAAGGAGGGAAAAGAACGTTGTAGAGGGAAGTTCTTAAAATCAAGATTGAGAGATGTCTAAAAATAGAACAGTTGTAGCTGAGTGTTAGATACTATCCCTCCAACTCTCCACAGTAGCATGATAAAAGGAAAACAGAATACACAAAACAACACCTAGGAGATAGGGGCTGGGTTTGCATGATACGAAAAGGCAACAAAAAAAGTAAGTAAAATGATACATAAGGAGAAAGGCTCCAAAAGTTATACAGGCTAAAACGAGTTAATATGGCTACGTAGCAAGAATATGTGAATACATCATTAGTGAGACACATAAAAACATGTTGAAATGTTTCAATATATCAATATATGCAAAGTGTAAACAAAAAAATATAAACGACATATTATAAACACAAATATATTCAAACACACAAGAGAAAGTCAAATGGCAGGTCAGAGAAAGAAACGCACGTCTAGATGAGACAGCGGCCAAAAGAAGACAGAGCAGAATTGAATGCGCACCGACTTAGTGGGCGGTGCTTCCACCCCTACCATCAGTAGCTATGACCATAACCACTTTGCAAAAGTTTAACAACCAGATTTCCAGCTTGCTGAAAGAATCCCATATGTAAAGACCGGGACTTGTATTTGTGTAGGAACAAATACGGTTTCAAAACAGATGCTCATGATTGTAATATATACCAGGCAGTGGAGCTGGTTTCTAGCAAGGGAGACTTACAAGTAGCACACCTCATCCAAGGGTAGCTTGGTGGTATCTAAAATTACAAGGTAACCTCATTCTGCCCTTCAAACCAGATACAGTTTATCCTCATGTTTAGGTTTCAACTCAGGACTGCAATACTATCTGGTTAGCATTAAATTCAACTATGAAGCACTGACCCCATCCAATTAGATCTACAAAAACATTGTACAGGGTATTTGTAAAACTATGGTTTGAAGAAAATATCATGGTTTAGCTGTCAAGTAAAATCATACATACCCAAAAAATTCCGAGATAAACGTGTAATATATGAAAGGAGTTAATAAGGAGAAATATGTCCAAGTTGTAGCATTGACAAGGCAGAGACCAGCAGCAATATGAGCATGATACAGACCACTGCCAATGCTCTGAATGAGGTTGAGTGTCGCCAAAAATCCCAAGTACACATAGAATGCCCGTTTCACTGAAAAGGTAAAACTAGGACTAAAATAACTGTTCCAAAATATTAACACTATTTCTTTTAAAAACATCTGAAAATATGAATGGTTATCCCTTTGACTTCTAATCATGCATATTACAGTATAAAAAATATGGATTTAGGAAAAATAAGCATATACAGTATATCTTTGATTTCCCTCTGTGAGTTTGTTTAATACTATTCTCTTTGGAAAGTCCCTGCTTTCATTAGGAATGAAAGTTAAACTATCCCTAAACACACAACAGACATCATTCCATTGCTAGATGCTAAAAAATTTATGGTATATTTTTTTCCTAGAGATGTTGTCATATGGCATTATTAGAATAACATGAGATGAAATTTGCAGTTTCATGACGTCATGTGCAGTCATCAGAATCTCAAAGGTAAGGCTATCAATACAGAAGTCAACTGATATTTGTGATATGTTTTTCTCAACCTTTTCCTTGCTTTTTGAAAATCCATAAAAATCAAACTATGGATTCCTTAACAAATAACAAAATATTTTAACCTAAACACTGTGCTACTGCAGAAATATACTTAATTAAACTGTTCATTCTAGACACTGAGTTTGACATCATAATCATGGGACTTTCTTGAAAAAAAATCAAAACACTGTAATTTACTTACTTGGCATCCATAGCAAGAAGAGAAATCGCTTTCTCAGACAATCAAGTCTTAAAACCAATATGAAGGAATAGATCTGAAAGATAAGAACCTCTTAAGTTTTCAGTTTTGGTTGTTCCTAGATATATAAATTTTCATAATAAAATTTATTTGGATACTTACTGCTGCTAAAGATAAGCTTATATTACCTTGCCTGACAGTGTGGAGATATAAGCTATCTTTAACAGTAGGCAAGATTCGTCCCAAATAATTAACATCTGAAAATAAATCTCCCTCCGATTGCAAACAAATTAAGTTTCTTCATTACACCTCTGATATCTATAATTAGCCCTTTCAATCACAGGAATTCATGTCAGATGATTCAATCCTTCTTAAAAAAAAATGGAAACGGAATTCAGCCAGTAGTAGTGTGCAAACATGGGTGGAATACAGGATACCAGGCAGCTACAAATATAGTTATTCTTGTATCTATGATAGTGTTCATTGCTGGTTTTGTTTTAAGTCCTCTGACATTTCATTTCTGCAAGTTTTTTGCCTTTGAAGAATGCCTTTATTCATTTCTTCTTTCACTTATTTTCCTTGCAGTATGTGTAATTTGCTCACAAAATATATGGATGATTTTCAACCAATACAAATACTGTAGTAGTTGGTCAGTGCTGTATTGTTTTTTTTTATTTGTTTACACCACAGCACTACTGGTTATGCATAAGTACTGCACTGCTTACACTGGTATCTACTGCATTCTGTACATTTTTTTTAATTTGGCCATACTGGTGTTGATTTGTGCGAGCTATTTTCCAAAGATGTGCTAGTTAGTTTTTCAGACCTTAGGTTTTGTCTTTTACATCTGAGGTTTATGTTGCTTTTCAGGGTATATTTGCAAAAGATAAGTTTCACTTCTTTTCTTACTCTTCACTTTACTTGCTTCCTTGCTTTTTTGCTCAGATTAATGAACCAATTTTGGTGTTGGTAGTTCATCATTTATTGTTTGTCTCATTACAACCCCACCAATTACACCATGCCCAGATTCTTGGTGTCAAATGTCCCCAGACTGAGGAAGAATGATTGTTCATGTATTGCCAACACTTCAATGTGAACTAGCTACACTCTTCAAAAGTCATGCTATTGTAGCACTGAGCACAGCTTTACCAGAATCACCCTAGCTTATTGCTTAGCAATCCTAGTATTTTTAATCATTAAGTTCACTTTAACCAAGTTGCATCTTTTTTGCATTTCCCTTAAATCTTCCATGTAAAACCTTCATTGATTGTAGGTTTTGTCATTACTGTACTGTAGTATTTTTGTATACTGATATGTGAAAGGGTTGTTCCATTGTTAGGACTGACAGACAGTTTCAGCCACATCATCCTCTAGCTTGGTAAGTGTGAAGTACCAATTGGAAATTTTAAAATTGCTATTTTCTGGTGTTAGATATTGTCACTACAGTATTTGTATCATTGTTCTGGTTACTCCTCCCTACCCTTACAGTACTTTTGTCAGCTCAGTGGTCTGGTTAAACTATTTTAATAATAATATAATAATAATAATAATAATAATAATAATAATAATAATAATAATAATAATAATAATAATAATAATAATAATAATAATAATAATAATAATAATGTGAATTTTGCAACTCTATGCATAAATCTTTGTTATATTTGTTTGCTCAACTTTGGTTTAATGCCTTATTTGTCTAGCTATCAATTTTGTCTTTCTCACTGCTCACATTGGGTATCTGTTATAACTCTTACTTTTAAGCATTCTCTTGTGTTTGTTTACTTATATTGTATATTTTGAGTACAGTATTTTGTCTTTGCACATGCAGCTCAGTGTTTCTTTGTGTTGCAGCTGTATTTTGTACTTATGGTTTTTGCAGATATTGTGAAATTTCTGTTTTTCCTGTAGTCAACTGTGTACTGTGAGTATACCACAATAACTCATCAAGTATGGCCAGTTACACATTCATGTCCTCATGGGAGATGGACCAGAGCCTGTTATGCAGAACCTGTTGTGGCCAGCACTGCTTGCTCTCATCCACCTGTAAGACATGTAAGGACTGGTTATCAGCACATAGGTCATGCTATGAGAAAAAGTCCCGTAATTCCTGGAGGGATGATGAGTGTGCAGATATAGAACTGTTTACTTCCAAATTTTCTGTTTCTTGGCTGAAGCCAGTTCTCCTTATGTTCAGGGTGAAAAAGTAAATTTTCTTGTAATGCTCATCCAATGCCCAGTCCACCTGCTTACCTGCTACTACCCAAACTCCACCTGCTGTTACTCCAGAACCTGCTGCATCCACTGCACAGAATTCAACCCGCTCCTCTCTGCTCCTTCTACTAACCAGCCGGATGTTTAATGCTTTGCCATCAGTGGAACCTACTTACCTGAAATCTACTTCACCAGCTGTGAATGTGCTAGTTTCAGAGAACTTCCTTGTGTGACTGCAAGAGTATTCTTCCCGTTTTTATCTGGAACTAAGCATGACATCCACCAGATGACTGCTTTGAACCACCTGTGCAGCCCCTATATGCAGTACCTGCAGCACTTGCACCTGCTGCTTCTTCTTCACCTACTACATCAACTACTTCTGCTGTTTTGACAGCTTCTGTAACTACTCCTGTGCATCTTGCATCTGCTTTTGCTGTTGTGCCTGTATACTCTACTTAGCTGCCTTCGTTGCTGCTTATCCTTTACTTGCTCTACTTGCTGTTCTGGTCTTTCCCAATGTTTCTGATGCTGAGGTGTCTTCAGAATGCCATCTCTTTAGTGTATATAGCAGTGAATGTGTCTGTGAACCTACTTCATCAATGGAGGATAGGCTGGAGGATATTTGGCTCCCTAGTGCCATTCGCCATTGGTCCCTTTTACCTAAGGGTACTAATCCCAAGGTCATTCAAGCCGAAGAACATTTGAGGCCTGGAAAAAATATCCCAAGGAAGAGGTTATCAGTCAAGGATCAAGACCATCAAAGCAAGAACCATTCTGACAGAATCACTTATCAGAGAAAATTTCCCATGCAGGTCATGTGACCATGACTGCAACAGTGTTTCCAGCAGCTTGGAAAAGATGGTTAAATGAAACCTTCAATGGATACTGTCCAGCCACCAAAACTCTATGTATATTCTACCTGCTTCTTGTTACTGGAGAGTATACACACCTAAGCTGAAAGACGATCCACTGGAGACTAGTTTGCATTTTCCCCTTCATCCTATGACCTGCAATCCTCAGTGCCAACAACTTCAGCCATTTACATGATAGAATGCATTCTACTCTGTCTGGGATCTCCTTAGTTCCTGGAAGCCTAGACAAAAGACTAATATTTAATTTCTATATGACTGTCCCAAAACCCCCTGTTCATGCAAGGCACCAGAGCTCCCAAGACTTCTGGTTCTGCAACACATGCAACTGCACCCTAGAGGACTAAGTTTCACACCTTTCATGAATCAACTGTTAAGTTACAAACAAGCACTACAAAAGTCAATGCAGTGAGCTGTCCAAAGTGCCTGAAGAGGGAGGCATCAGCTACAGAGTTACAGATAAGCAATGCAAGAGATGGCACAGCAAACTACCAGTTTGCCCTGCCTTAAGTAACTGCCACAGCACACATCTTTACAGATGCCACACACGGATGGAAGATGAGGGTTTTCAAGGATTCAAGGTTGTCCTTCACACGTTCATAATACTTCTTCATTAATGATAAGAATTGCCAAGCAGGTTCCTACTTCCTTCACCCCCTCTCAGGTCACCATCTCAACTTCAAAAATACATATTGCTGAACACTCTCCAAAATTACTCACCATCAGCAACTCCAGAAATGGGACCTTAGCATCTTCACCTCACTATTGACAGATGAAGCCTAGTCTTTTGAGGTGACTACCATGGTAGAAGATGGTGCTGTTTCTCAGCTGGACATTGACTACATCTTATAGTGGTGTTATCTCCTGGCCTACATCATGACAAAGCAGGACAGCAAATTAAGGACTTTTCAGTCTGAAAACAGTTTGATCCATTCCAACTCATCACTTAAAAACTTAAAATCTTCCTTCTCCTCCTTAAAACAGTTCTCTACCCATGTCAGGGATCATTTCATCTCGGTTTTACCTACCCTAAGACACTTCTTCAGCCAGAGGAACTTTCAGATGCCCTGGCATGTAATTGGAATAGAACCTTGAGCAAAGGAAGTTATAGTGGCCAATCACCAATTCCCTTTTTTCAGAAACAGTTCCCAATCCCTTTGCTTGCATCCAGTGGACAACAGGACTTACCATGGTGACCACCTTAAACAGGGATGTGAGGCCAATAACTTTGAAGCCAACAGTTGACGAGATATGGGATAGATTGCTAAGCTTCTAAGATCAACTACTTTCAGTCTTGAAGGGGACAGGAGGTCAATGCCCAAACATCAACCTCAGCCCCATACATGAGCACCTGTAGCAGAGTGCCTCCAGTGGAATCAATGACGGTCATCAAGAAAGGGGAAATCCTAACATCCTTAGAACTAAAGGATACATCACTGACCCATCGCTCAATCCTGCCATACTTCAACCAGTAGTGTCTAACAGTCTGAATGGCGATTATTCTGTGATTGGTATAGTGAGAGGGGTCTTAACCCAATAGTCTCCACTATTCTTGTGATCAATGACTTCTTCCTTTTCCTGCACCAATGAGAAAAGCTTTCATTCTTGGCAAATAAAGGATACAAGGCTGCTCTCACAAGGCCTACAGCTTCAGGGGACAGAAGTGACTGTTTCTAGGGACTTGAACAGACTGACACACCACTTCAAGAAGGAGATTCATGGAAAGACAATTCAACCCCGTAAATAGGATTCTCTCTGCTCCTCCAAGTCTTGCACAAGTGCAGCATGAACCTCTTCAAGAATTTTCTCTTCTGAACCTGGCCTTCTACAAGGTATTTCTGCTATTATTTGCCTCTTCAAGAGGAGTCAGCAAGCTTGCACTGTCAGTCATTAGCTACCAACAACGAGGAGGATCTTCTGCTCTGTTTTGTGGAAGGATCACAGTGGGAACAACTAAAGGATGTTGCTTTCTACCAGTCGGAAGAAGCATGTCTCCAAGAACATGTTTTCATTCTGATTGAGAAGGTGATCATTTTTGCTTATATGAATGTGCCTCAAGATAATGAGAAACAGAAAAGCATGACTGCTCATGAGATTAGGAACCTCAACTTTATTGGCTTTGAAAAACACTGTTGAGATTTCAGCAATTTTAAATGTAGGGATATGGATCTCTCAATCTAAATCTGCATACTGTATTTTTATTCAATACATATCTTATACTGAATAGGGTTGTATCTGTTGGGGCTGTCACTCATAGCAGGCCAAGTTTTACCTGCAAAGGGAGATGGGTGCAATTGAGTCATCTTCTAACCTGTCCTTCTCCACACTCCATTCATTTCTCATGAATGTTCAAGAGATTTAATCTCCCAGGTTATGTGCGTCTATGTTCCACATGTTAAGGTTAGCTGAGACTTGTTCTTCCATTAACATGACTGAACATTTTTGTACTGCTTAAAGTAATCCATTAAATTACCTAAGTCTTAGCCTCTGACTCATAGTTCCCAAGTGCTCTCCTGAACTCAGTAGACCATTACAAAAACCCTTAATCAAACTTTAAAATTAATTAAAGGAATTTCATTCCCTATGAAAATAATCTTGATTAATTTACATTTACAGAACCCTCCAATGGTTGGAAAATCAAAGAAATCTCATCATACCTTTGCTCTGCAAATAGTAGAAACACATATACAGTACATACAAAAATGCATGAGTGGCTAAAGTGAATAAATTGCGGCAGTCTCAGATGACATCCAAGCTGAAAATCTGAGAACAAGTTGTTGGTAATTATCCCAGCAAACAAAGAACAATCATAAGAGTTGGCTCTGACTGGTAGGTCCATTTGTTGGTATGCAAGGCTACCAACCAAATCCCATTTTCTTTTCTCATTTAATTGGGATTAAAGCATTTGAAACTCCTTTTCAACAAACAAAAAGGGCTAATTATAGGTAATGGATTTTTCATGAGCAACAACTACATTTTATAAAACAAAACTTGGAAAGTACTTACCAGTGTGAATATTATGGAAGAAACTAACCAAAAGATGGAACCTCCATGGCCAAACAGTTCATAATCCTTACTTGGTACACAAAAGTCAGGATCTGGTGCTAACACCTCTAACAACCCTTGGACAACAGCATATGGTAAAGCTATCATGGAAGTTACAACAAGTACTCGTCTGATGCTTGTTTTGTTGTCTAAGTGACCTGTAAATAATATCAGTTTTAAAGATAACTGACTGGAAGATAATGAAAATTCTTTTTAAAGCAACATCAATGTGGTCAAGATTAAAGATATTTCTCAAAATTCAGTTCCCAAATTTCCAGTAATTGACAACAGGCGAGGAGGAAAAAATGCCTGATTCCATACATCTCCTCAGAATCAAGTGAAATAAAAATTCAGATAAAATACAAACCATCGTGTATTTATTGAAAATGACATTAATACTCAAAGACTTTCATATCCTAGTCACAGCACAAACTGTTTGAAAAAGGTAAAACAAGGTAATTTATAATAAAATCATCACTGGTTACAAATCTATAAAAAGTTTTCTTTGCCTCTTGAAAGGACTTATCTAAAAAATGAGATGGATACTGATGCAATAGCATGAATCTTCCTAAGCTCAACTTTATGATCAGGGTGACACCCAAAGTACCTGTAAAGATGCAGATGAGAAAACCATAATTTTGACTGGTGATGATTTGAGTAAAAATGTATTTATGAACCCATATTTGTATCTTCTCTATATACTGTACAAGATGAATTTAAAATCAAAACATCTAAAAAGGGCACTTCTTTTCCATTACTTTTTTTTCACGAAAACTTGACATTAGGTAACACGGTGATCACTGCTGTTAAAATACATTTTCATCTTTATCAGAGGGCCATACATTGCACCTAACCAAAAAAAGAAAAATTCCAGCAGGAAATACTGTAATCAATCTTATTCATTATAACTAAGGTATTGGATTTATCAGCCTTTGTTCTATGCAGATTCTTGTCTTTCTTTAGTTTTTTATATGCTATCAAAAATATTTGAGGAATATTATACAGCTTAACATCACAGTACTATAAATACAGCACTATAAATACAGCACACTATGCCTTCGCAAGTGTTTTGTTCCATTGAAAAATTGCTATATTTTAAAGTTTGCAAAAAAAAGCATTTCCTACTTCTAACCAGTCAACAGTTTATTCACAACAGAGACATTTACAATGTAACCTAAGGCTGTTATGACAGGTCACCCATATATTTTTCAGAAATATTACAATTTATTTTTAGCATCTGTTGTCCTTTGCTAATCTGTCTGTACGATTTCTTTTGTTTTTTGATAATCTGTACTTTCAATTTATCCTAACAAAAATAAAAAAAAAAATTGCACAACATTTACCCAATTTTCTGAGCTTTTAATTGTATTCATATTTGCCCTCTTATTTCTTGAAATGGTACTCTCTTTCCAGTCTGTGATAACTGAATGTGCTTTTTGAGTTTAAGCCTCCTGTAATTCTCAATGGGGACTTGGACAAGCAGTCCATTCCCCTATTTAGAAAAAAACTTTTAAAATCACTTGCTCCTTCACAAAGGTATGAAGTTTTCATAATAAAACTAATATTGTAATACCTACCTGAACACCTGAACTAGCCCTTAATTCCATTAGCCCGAACATTGGGAATTGGGAATTTTAACAGCCAGCATTACCGATGCTGCAGGTAAAATCTTGTCACTGAGCTACCACAACAAACGGTTGGTAACACTGACACAGGTGTGTGCCAACACACCCACTTATCGTCAATTGCTTTATTCAAGGTCAAATTGATGTGGGGAATGGAGGGTGGGAATCATTCAGGTGTTCAGGTAGGTATTACAATATTAGTTTTATTATGAAAACTTCATATTGCAATACACTCCCTGAACACCTGCATTAGCCTGATTAACAACATTTAGAGGAGGAGGGATCAATTCTATTCCACGCCCCTTTTAACAACCTCAGAGATGGTAGCTCACCAATGGAACCTCGATGGCTCGGTTGGTAGAAGCAGCAACCTCAGACTTCATAGAAGTCGATGGCGAGGGTACAATCACTGCAGCCGACCGGTCAGAGAGGTGGACACTTTGCTATCCGTGTAGACACCCCGGGATTACGTATGTAATCAACGGATAGGTTTGCTGAAAGCAAATGGGTGTTACAGACTAATACACACATAAACAAAGCCACTCCAACACCTTCTAAAACATAACAGACACCTCACACGTCTCGAACTGTCAACCTACTCGCCCAGTTCTCCTCGCTGCTGGGAGAAAGGGAGCTGGGGATTTGGTAACATGTACACATTCGCTACCGGGTCTAAGCGATGTCAGGCAGGGCAGCCGATCGATCGCTACGGCCTACCCACCGCCAAATCCAAGTCCTTTAAAAGAAGGCATCGTGCTTACCCCATATAATAATGGGAAAAAAAATGCACGTTAAAAACGAAGAAGACGATGCACCATAATGATCGATGTTTTCGGTGAAGAGACATACTGGAGAGTACTTTGATCATCAGTCAGGTCAGTCTTGTCTCCATCCGTCGACTTCCCATGTGGCTATTCAAACCCTCTCATGTATGGAGGGAAGTGAAGTAGTGTGCAGGGGCACTGTCCCTCCGGGTAACTCGTCTGGGTCGAGGAAGGGTCAGATGACCGACCAGCGATGACGTATCTCGGCGTCGACGAGAAGCCTAACCCACTCAAGCACCCCCTTGGACTCTCGTAGGGAAAACTATCCGAGACTACGATAGTTAAAGAAAACGTACTAACCTAATTCCCTGTGATTATGCTATCACTGCTGCCTAACAAGGAATTCTTCTAGCTGGTTAACCTACAAACCAACGGACTAAAAGAATATCCCTTCGGTTAAACAGAACACACCCAAGATAACAGAGTTATTCGCAATAACGGACTAAGAGAATACTCCCTCAGTTAAAATGAATGCACCCTATATGATAGAGTTAGCCGCTACAAACGGACTAAGCGAATATCCCTCCGACGAGGCGAATTGAAAATCTTTTAAACAGAAGGAAGTAAATACTGAGACAGATTTCCAAGTAGCCGCTTCCAGAATAGAAGATACTGAATAATTCCTTAGAGAGGAAGATGAAGTGGCAATACTTTGAATGCTGTGTGCTCGGGGTAAGACAGGGCTTGAAGACAACGGAGAAGAATACGAAGAAGAAGAACCCGGAGAGGCTTGGGAAATTACCTCCCTCAGAAAGTAACTAATAGCGTTCTTTGACAGCGAACGGGAAGATTCCACGGAGAGACGAAAAGTGTATGCGGACGAGAACAGAGTCTTTCCACCTTTGACAAATAAACTTTCAATGCTTGCACCGGGCATAAATACATCTCCGCTGGGTCGCCAGCACCAAACTCTTGCAGAGAAAGAACTCTGAACGAACGAGGAAGAGGATTAACTTCCGACTCTGTCTTCGCCACAAATTCCAGTAGAAAAGACAAGTGCATATCATTTCCTGCATAAGACACCAACCTAGAAATCGCCTGAAGCTCACCCAGCCTTCTCGCTGTAGCTAAGGCCGTAAGAAAAAGCACCTTCCTAGTCAGCTGTCCTTAAGTTAGAGCTTCAGTGGGTTCAAAGGCAGGGGAACGCAGAAAATGAGGTACAGTACTTCCAACAAATCCCATGGAGGAGCCCGATTCGGCAAAATAGGACAATCAATCTTAAAAGAATACAATAAATCATGGATGATTTTGCTAGTAGAAATCTCTGGGAGATGGAAGCTAAATGTACTGCTAAGCATTGAGCAGTAGCCAGTAATAGCTGAATACAAAAGTCCCTTGACTTTTCTAAGGAATAACAGAAATTCAGCTATCTTAGCAATAGAAGGTCTAGAGATGGAGTGACCTTCCTCACGACACCAACTTCTATACATTGTCCATCTGACTTGGTAAAGATTGCAGGTTGACTTTCTCAAGCTGAAAGAAAGCTGTCTCCCCACAGGTTTAGAGAGTCCAGTTTGTCTAGCTGCTCGCTCAATTGTCGCCATGCAACTAGGTTCAGCACGTGAGGGTTTGGATGGAAATGCAGTTGTCTGAGATCTTTCCGCATGGGTAGGAACATCGGAACTTCTGTGAGGAGCTCTAGGAGTTCCGGAAACCAAGGACGTTGGGGCCAGCAAGGAGCTATTAGGGTCATATCCATCTTGGCACTTTCCCGCAATTTCCTGATTATATTCTTGATGAATGAGACCGAATGGAAGAAAGGCATACAGTGAATCCCCCGTATTCGCGGGGGATGAGTCCCACATCCCCCCGCAAATAGCTAAAATCTGCGAATGTTTAAAACCCCTCTAAAAACACTTAGAACTGCCCATTTTGATAGTTTAAACACAGAAAAACCCTGTAAAAATGCATATACCTGAGTATTTTAATAGTTTTATCACAAAAAGTGCATTTATTCATGAAAATTGTATGAAAATACAATAATTAGTGAATATTTCTCAGTGAAAAATACTGCGAATGGGCACATTTTCCGCGAATAATGGCTAGATATGTTCCATAGAGAAACCCATGAATGCGTGAGTCCGCGAATCATGAGAACGCGAATACGGGGGGTTTACTGTATACCTGCATTCAATTCCAATTTTGTAGCATCGCATCGGTGCCTATCAACATGGAGTCCACCACTGGTGAAAAGTACACTGAAAGACGATGGTTTAATCTCGTCGCGAATAAATCTACTGTCGCTGGCCATTTCCGGAGAACCTCACCTACTACGTCCTGAGCCAAAGTCCACTCTCCCCCCAATACCTGACGAGAGCGACTTAACGAATCGGCCAGCACACTGAGACTCCCTGATACGAACTGAGGAAGAAGAGAAACCTTCTTTTCTTCGCACCATCTCAGGACTCTCTGAGCTACAATACTGAGATCTGCCGATCTCGTGCCTCCTGATTTCTTCAGATACGACACCGCAGTTACGCTGTCGCAAAACAGAGCCACTACTCTGTTGCGCACAAGATCTGAAAAACAGCTGAGGGCCTCTTGTACCGCCATGAGTTCCCGAAGATTGATTGATTCCTCTCGTTCCCGATCCCTCCAAAAGCCTGAAGCCTGGGTTTCCTCCAAGGTTGCTCCCCAACCCTGATCTGAGGCATCTGTGTAAAGGTGAACGTCGGGAAAAGGGGAGTCGATAGACCTTCAGAGTGTCAGATTCCCTCCTTCTGACCACCACAGAAGATCTGACAGGCAAGAATCGTTCCAGACTAAGAACGCGTTCTCGTTGCAGAAGTCCCAGCAATTCCTGAGACATACCTGCAGAGAGCGCATCCAGAGACGAGACCTTGGAATTAAGAGAGAGAGAGAAGACATTCTCCCTAAGGGCTTCTCCAAGCTGATACCAGCTGTTCCCTGCTGGACAGGAACACCTCTACCTGTCGTAGGAAAACCCTCAAAGGAAGAGAGAGAATCCTCATCCCTAAATAAGTCATGGATTGAGTTGGTACTAGGCAGCTCTTGGCAAGGTTTAGTCGAATTCCTAGTACCCTGCACAGTTTTAAAAAGAAGTCCCTTGCCCTTACTATCTCCTCTAGAGAGGAGGCAAGGATCAGCCAGTCGTCCAGATATCTCAACATCCTGTATCCCCAACGATGCATAATTGTCAACAAAGGAGACATGACTCTCGTAAACACCTGTGGTGATGTGGTCAGCCCAAAGGGGAGAACTTTGAACTGGAATGTGCCAGCAGACGACACGAACGAACCTGAGGTACCTCCGAGAATCCTGATGAATAAGAATCTGGAGATAATACACATCCTCTAGATCCACCGAGACCATCCAATCCCACCTCCTGACTGACCGCAGCACTGACTGTGCAGTCTCCATACGAAACTTCACCGTCACCACCAGACGGTTGAGGCTCGAAAGGTCTATAATGGGCTTCCACGCACCTCCAGCTTTTGCTGCGACGAAGACTCTGCTGTAGAAGCCTGGAGAGAGAGAAGCTGGTTCCAACGCCCCCTTCTCCAACAGGGCCTGAATCTCCTTCGCTAGAGCCATCCCCCTGATGGAAGACAGGGAATAACTCAGAAGGCTGACAAGGGAGGAGGACAGAGGAGGAAGGGAATGGAAAGGAATTCGATAGTCCAACCTCAGAACCTCTACAACCCAATCCTCTGCCCCCCAACTCCTTCCAAACTTGCCAAAACAGAGCAAGACAACCTCCCATCGGAACGGGGGAGGGACATATCTCCTACTTGGTAAAATCTCACGAAGACGAGGATCTAGAAGCAGACACTGATGCCGCCTTGTTTGCAAAACGCACCCTTTTGGGTGCTGTCTTGGAAGGAGCAGACTTGCGAACACCTTTAGGAGAACGAGAACCCTGGGCTGCTACCCTTATCATAGCCTGCTGTGATCCAACAGCTGAATTGGTGGCGACAAAATTTACCATACTAGCCAACTCTTCCTCCCTGAACAAGGAATTGGCTAAAGCTAAAGGGGCTCTATGGAGAAGCCTTTTATGGACGTCCGGATAATGCGGGGAAAGATGACTAAGACAGAAATCCCGCCTCTTCTTACTCACAAAAGTCATCGACGAAGCCAAGGCATTAGCCTGATGAGCCAGACCCATTGATACAGAAGTTATTAAACTGTCAAACAGTCCCAGATCCGAAGGGATATATCCGTCATTCTTTAAAAATCCATTAACCCAGACAACATCCACAGAGAGTGCAAAAGAGCCTCAGTCTGATTACGTAACACATCTTCTAGAGCCGCCGCTTCCTTAAGGGAAATTCCTACAAGGCGAGATGATGCCGGAGACCTAGATAGGATTGCCTCAACAGATTCGTTGAGCGGCAACCTGACACCTGCCGAAGGATTATCACGAACTGAATAGATCGCCTTCCTAGGGGAAAGAAGAGAAATGTCCTGCCTATTAGAAGTCACCACCGAAGCCAGATGACCGTCCGCCTCCTCCAAGGCCTGCCTAACCCGATCAAACCAAACCAGTCCGCACGAAAAGGGAACAGGAGTTGGCTTAGTGGCATAGAACGACTCGAATAGAGACTGATTTGATGCATGCGGTTAGTCCGGAGCTCTAGCTTGAGGGTACAAGGAAGTGAAGTACTCAAGCATACGTCTGTAGTCCTTCCCACTGGAAAGAAGACATTCTGAATCCTCCGGAATGACCTGAACCTCCGGATGAGAATCCAGTTTGGCCATGTCCAAACGGTCC
The DNA here is from genome assembly GCF_040412425.1 of Macrobrachium rosenbergii. Lineage (NCBI taxonomy): Eukaryota > Metazoa > Arthropoda > Malacostraca > Decapoda > Palaemonidae > Macrobrachium > Macrobrachium rosenbergii. The sequence goes on along the minus strand of NC_089741.1, from coordinate 15,001,620 downwards.
AAGACAGACGAAGAAGGGGCTGAACAGCGCCCAGACGATGACGAAGGGTCTACAAACAGACCGCCAAATCCAGAATGCTGCATACCTATACGTAACCCGGTACCCGGAGCTGGATTCAAATCGTTGATTCCACAGGGAGGAAGAGAGGAAGGAGCCAAGAAACCTGGAACCAATTCCACATTGCTACCAAAGGGGAGCCAAGTGAGAGAAAGCCGAACCCAAGTTACTAAACCCTGTGGGAGGATGCATAAATGAAAACGCCTGCGGAGAGACGGAAGAAGATGAAGAAGAAGAAGGGAGAATGAAAGAGGTAGGAGTTACCAACGAAGCTTCTGCAGCGGAAAAAGTGGGTAATGAAAACCTCAGACCAATCGGAGATGGTACTGCAAGCCCAGTCATAGCCTTGGATCGCAAACCCGAACTAGAAGCGACCGGCAAACTCTGTGAAATACCCGGAATACCTGATGCTTGAAGCGGAAGCAAGGGGTTGCGCATATCTGAAGGGATTGAACCTGAAACACCTGAGGCCAAATTTTGCCGAAGCTGTGTTCTCACCTGACCGGAAGATCCTCCTACCAAAGAAGGCTGGAATGCGGAAGGGAAGGGGGAAGACAGAGGAATGGCGTACAAAGAAAAAGTTACCTGAGAAGAGGAGATGTGGGGTTCATAGAAAGAGGGAAAGCAGAAGATGTGGAAGCTGCAGGTAGGGCAGAAGAAGAAGAAGAAGCCAAAGATGAGACTGAAAGGGGTGCAATGGAGAATGTGGACAAGGAAGGTGAAGCTACAGATAATCCAGAGGAAAAAGCAGAACCCTTAGAACACAGGGACAGAAGGTAGACCGAATCCGCACCTCCCTGATATTCCTGAAGCATGTCCGACATAAATTTCGGACATTCCTGAATCACATATTCTCTAATGTTAGAAAACCCGTTCAACAAACAACCTCTCACCAAAAGTGTATATCCTTTAGACAGACCCAACAAATCTGCATTATATTCTGCCACATCCGCTTTACTAGATGGAGGTTACCTTGCGCCAGATCGAAACAGAAACAATGAAGGCGAAAATTTTACCGGAGCACAAATTCCACTAGAAACCAAAACCCCAACAGGAGAACGACTCTGCACACCTAATGCCTTCTCCTCACTACCTAATACCGACCTATCCGTCTTAGTCATACCTAGCTCTTGATCCTGACTAATGTTTTCAACATTGAATTTTTCAACAACACTACAAGGGGGTGGGGGGTCCTTCACTGTCTGCTCCATGCCGAGGGGGCCAGTAGAACCTACCCACTCGGAGGCTTGCGGTTCTCCATTACCCTCAGCACCCGTTAGGGCTGGTCCTGGAACAGACAGGGGAGCTGAAAAAGAAGAAAGATTAGACATCCTAACACTACTACTACTATACTTGCTTGAAAATTATTGGAAAAGACTAGCTACTAAATTTGTCATACTACTTGTAATCCTATCTTCTAACTGTTTAATTATCTCTGAGCTCCCTAAATCTAAAACCGAAGCCTGAGGTCCTTGAGGAAATGAAGAATCCGACCCACGTTTGCCACCCTTGCTAGCCAACGACTTGCGATGGCAAATGTAATCTTCCATCTGTTCTAACGTCCAATCTAAGCATTCATTGCAACGTATTTGTACATTACACTGAATCTTTCTACATGCCTGACAAATGGAGTGTCTATCATGTCTCAAAGTACTCATCCGTTTCTTGCAAGACGAGCAGGAGCGATGTGCGCTAGCATCCACGGTCGTAGGGGCAGACGAAGTCGAGGTCGAAGGTGCGGTAGTGGCAAGAGAAGAGGAAGACTTGTCCATAATGATCAATCAAGTTTCAAGAACCGGTGAACCCAAATCCAAAGATGTTTCACGACGAAATATCCAGAAAAGCTGAGAAATCCAAGCAGAAGGTCATAAATCCAGGGGAAGAGTCAGTAAATCCAAGCAGAAGGTTGTAATCCAGGAGAAAGGTCAGTAAATCCAGTCCAGAAATCTCAAATACCAAAGAGGAGTCGAGCAATAGGATTAAACCTCGCCCTGCTGAAGGGAACAACCGTTCAGCAACGCGAACAGAAAGCAATTGATGAAAAGCGGGCATGTCGGCACACACCTGTGTCAGTGTTACCAACTGTTTGTTGTGGTAGCTCAGTGACAAGATTTTACCTGCAGCATCGGTAACACTGGCTGTTAAAATTCCCAATAGGGGTGTTGGTAATTGAGGTTGTTCGGGCTAGCAGGATTAAGGGTTAATTCAGGTGTTCCGGGAGTATATTGCAATACATAAAATACCAAGCCGTAGCTTCATACAGTGTGCTCATAATAGGCAAAGATTACTTACTTTAGATCAATATCATGGGCAATTTAATTCTCAAATACAACCAAAGACTAACTGATACCGATTTAATGTACAAAGCTAGCCTCCCAATGTCAATTTTCCTCCCAGAACAATAACACAATGACTAAAAATTACATTTTCCTTTGCTTTCCTTCTGCAAACCATCAACCACCCACACAGCATCCCACTCTAATTTCTCAGATAATTCATTATTGTCAAGTTATTCTGTGTCACTGACTTTGTGTGGCTAGCCCGAGAGAGTGCTAACCATTGCAAAAAATAAATGAGCTAACTACAAAAAGTGAAGGTGACAAGATAGTAAATAACGCCACCCACTATTAATAAACCTTCAACAACAGGCAAATGATTACGGATGCTGTGAGAAGCAGCCCCAATAGAAACAATGAAAATAGCAAGAAATAAATTCCTTGACAATGCTGGGGTAGAGCTGAAGAAAGTCACCACCTCAGACTTCCCAACTTCAATGCCATCTTTGCCATGGCCTATCAAATCTTCATATCCACAGAAGGATACTGTCATATGACTAGCGAAATACTGAAGAATTTAGGGCTTTTTATTCTTAAAAGCATCCATAAACATGACTGGCTTGTTTCACCAGGGGTATTTCTGTAAATATGCTAGCAGGCAAGAAAGAGATGACCACCCATGGATGTAAGTTGAGCAATACGTGTATCCATTCTAGTCACTCAAATGCTGATGGCCAACACTGCTTAAAGCCTGAGATTGTTCGTAAAGTCACAACCTTTTCTTCCTCCATTATATGATAGACAATCTACCAGTAATCTAAAACTGTAGTTTTGAGATCACGAATTGGTTTTTCAAGCATCTTATTCCTAAAATCACAGGTCACCAGATGGAGGTACCTGATCACTGGCTGATGAAAGAACTAATAAGCATTGATGACCAGTTTTGTTGCCTCTTCTATAGCCCAATATAACATCAGTGATCCAACTGATGAACTTTGGAACCTTCTCAGCCTTTAAAGGGTTTAAAGGAAGTAGAAAGTGAAGCTCCTCAAGCAAATTATCAGTCACTGAGCAGGATGGACAAAATACCAATGGAACTAGGAAGTTTTCTAAGTGGAAAGAGTTTGACCTTGTGATTGCAATTCATCGCTGGGCTCAATCAGGGAATGAGATGAACATCAAAATGCTTGTTAAAGGTTGGAACAAGCTGCTGAATGACAATTACACTGGCAGTGATTTTAGGGCTTTTGAGGTCAACAGCTTCATCAAGTTCCCTGACAAAGGAGGGGATAGGGTACACAAGGAGGAAATAGTGAAATCCCTGACAATGACAAAGGCAGGCCTGGATATCAGTAAGACATATGATACCACTAAGTCTGTAGCCCCCAAACATGGTGCAGAGGATGTTGAAGAAGAGGCACTATCTCCTAAACCAAAGCAACTGATTACCTTGATGATCTAAAGCAGTTTGTGAAAACTGTTGATCACTTTTCTTAATTATAAACTTGAAATGAAAGTAAGAACAATGCTGTCTCTTCTCTCAAATCACTTTTCTAAGTATCCAGAGGGAAAGAGGATAAATTATCATGGATAACTGAGAATACTGTAATTGTAAATTTGACTCACTATGTATATGTTATGGCTACCATATAAACAAAGTTTCTTTTTTTTATTTTAATAAAATTGTACTTCTGCACAAAAACAGTCTGGAATAATAGCAAATTTTTTAACTATGTGGACAGGCAAAACATCTAAATCACAAAGATCAAATGAAACTGGAAAGAAGGTTGGCAGGAGGACAAATGATTTCTTTAACCCATGTGATTCATATCATTGCAAACAGAATCATAAAATTTAATAAACATTTCTGAAATTTGGTTATAGCAGAGTAAATCTTCTGTAAAATATGGATTCATATTTGTGAAAAAATAAAAAAAAGGAAAGAACGCATAACACCTACCAAAAAAGATTGCAAACACAACAACACTCATCTCCGTAGCTAACAAGAAAAATCTGACAATAACATACAGCAATTTGTTAGCTACATCACCCGAAGGAGTGGCAGCATTTACAGTCATGGAAACTATGCATCTTGCCAAGGAAACTACAGTATTAAGCCATATCTGCAAGAAAAGATAAAGGTATTACAGTTACAGTCATTCAGTATGACCCTACACAAATGATTAAATGAACAACATATCATATTCACATTTACTACACTGATGTCTAATAAACAATATACAGTACAATATGAAACATTCCTTACCAAGCCATAAAATGTGGCATAAATTGGGCTGTGGACTGCCCGTAGTTTTAATCTTGCATTATTAATTTTGACCAGAAGACCCAGGAGAAACACAAATGTTGGCAGCAAGAGTAACAAGTCCCAAACTCGCACTCTGAAACAAAATGTATAAATAATCACATTCCAAGCTACTTACAATAGCAACATTGTTGCATATCTTAAGCTATCTGCTAAAGGTTATAGTCTTCACAGTCTGCAAATGTCTGGCAGCAATGCTATATTTTATGCATCCATACCTTCAATAAGAGTTAACACATGAACTTGAAGTTACAGTATTCCAGTAATCTTGAAGTAATCATTAAAGTTTTTGCCATGAAAGAAAGCATTTGTACAGTAGTATATACTTTCAGAGGATTATGGTGACAACACTGTGCAGTAATCTTATTTTGGGTCTAAATCACCTAAATTCTCATTCTATAACCAATAATTTCAACAAGATAACCCAACAGAACTTCCCATGACTTACGCTAATCTGACTGGGATAATATTACGCTGGCCGTTATAAATAACCCTGAGTTACCAGTAATGCCTTTAGGAGAGGCTTTCATCTTTCACATTACACTTCATGTAAGTAAACACCACCACCTTCCCAAGCCTTAGAGCATGAAGATCTTCAAATCACTACTGTATAAGGTAGTAGATATAAAAGAACACCAGCTGAGCTGAGCTGCGTTTGTACAAAAAAGACATTCTATCTTATATTATAAATGTAATGACCATCCTTCAGACCTGGCAAGGTGGTTCTGACCAGAATCAAAATATCTGGGAGTGCCATGATAAACTGTCGCAGTTTGTATCATCCACCTATGCATCATACACATTTTGGGTCAATTAAAGTTTTTGGCCAAATGGTCATATTTGCAGCATTTACACTGGAAGGGTTATTGGTACTCTAGGATTGTGGAGGTACCATAATTTCCATTCAAACACAAAAAAGGGCTGCCTTAGAGGCTTTTGTTGCCCTACTAGCAGGGAGGATGACTGTCTTCTTCAGCAGTTTCTTAAAGCTTGCCAAAGGAGGGACCAAGCACCATTCCATATTAGGAAAAAGCAGCAGTCTCCCAAAAATTCCACCTCAATCATTGTTTCCTTTCATTGATGAGGTAATTAGGGTCCAGTGAAAAGATACACACTGAGGCATTATATGCCATGGATTGTCAGTGCTGGTATCAGAGTTACAAATACCACCCTACTTATGAACATTAAACTTACAAACAGTCAGAGATACAAACAAACGGGATTGCAAATTACAATTGTGTTCAGAGTGCTCCCATTTGCCACCCATAAGTTCAAATTTTGTTCTGCATTCTTTTTCTATAATATACAGTACTGTATGTACGGTGAATTGTGTTTTAGAATAAAAAAATGTCCAGTACTGTACTGTATTGACTTTATGTCATACTGTACTTAAATAGCCACGAAGAGTACAGTAACCAAATTACTGTACAACCAATTCAACAAACAAACAGCCGTCCTTAACGTAACTCGTTTGTATGTAGGGTGGTGTCTGTATTGGTCCCGCTGATTCTCACAGCTGCAGGGGTTATAGTCCAGACTAGTCATGGTATCAGATCCAGCTGAACTATGAAAATTACATTTTTATGATAAAATAAAGCTTTATATATACTTACCCAGTAATTACTTATCTAAGAGTTTCTACTTGCACAGCAGCTTAAATTTTGAAATTCGCGGCAGCGCTTCTTTTGTTTATGTACGTGACTAGCCCCAAACACTTTCGGGGTGAGAGAGGAACAACTCAGCCAAGAGCTTCAATGTGTTTATGCTTACACGTCCATGCGAAGGGAGGAGGGCAGGCTCCGTCCATAATTACTCGGTAAGTATAGGCAATCCCCGGTTATCGGCAGGGGTTCTGTTCCAACAGCATGACAATAAGCGAAAATTGCCGATAACTGAAAATTGGCTTTGCCGCCGATAACCTGAGATTGGCACCTCTGTTACGTATGTATCAGTGCCAATACCTGATTATTGGCACCAATAAGCAGAAATTGGTGCCAATAAGCGGAAATCAGCTCCAATATGCAGAAAATCGGCACATATCAGCACCGAAAATCGTTGATTTTCGTCACTAGACAAGCGCCGAAAAACCAGATCGCCAACAATCGGGGACTGCCTGTATATATACAGTAAAACTTTATTTTATCATAAAAATGTCATTTTTATATAAGTAACTTACCCAATAATCTTAGCTGAATCCACATTGACAGGTGGAGGGGATTCATGGCCATCTTGTACCGCAAAACATTAAAAATGTTAATGACTGAGAGAACAGAAATTAGGCTAGCATTGATATAATGCTTGTTGTTTCATCACCTGGTGAGAGAGTTGCTGCAGGTGGATACTGCCCCTGATTGGCGCTCATCTCAAACACTTAAAACCCCTCTAAAAACACTTAGAACTGCCTACTTTGATAGTTTAAACACAAGAAAAACCCTCTAAAAATGCTTATACCTGAGTATTTTAATAGTTTTATCACAAACAGTGCATTCAGTCATGAAAATGATATGAAAATACAGTAATTAGTGAATATTTCTCAGTGAAAAATACAGCGAATGGGTGAATTTTCCGTGAATAATGGGTAGATACGTTCCACAGAGAAATATGTGAGTCCGCGAATCGTGAGAACACAAATACGGGGGGTTTACTGTATATCCAGGAGTGCCTCTACTCATGTGGGGACCTTGCAGAGAACGAGTACTCTGATCGCTGAAGAAGTATTAGAAGTAGCTTTGCGGCAAAGGACTTTTCTGAAGGCCGAAAAAAGCAACAATATTTGTCCCTGCCCAGGCACAGTACCACGAACAAGAATAACCAGACAATGCTGTCACCTACACCACATAAAAAACAATAAAGCCACCACCCAACACTAAAAACTGGTGGGAACTACAGGTACATAGTATCCCCCAGGCTCCCCTAGGACTCTACACCCTGTTTCAAGGCGAAGAGACAGAAGGGTGGAAGGAAAGCTTCCTATGCTTCCTCACCCAACACTACACCAGCCACGGACAAAGGTCTTAAGGTACTGCAACTCTCGTAGACCATTTCTACGTCTCACAAATAATGCATAGCGAACACTGACTTGCATTTCCAATATGATGCTTGTAGCTTAGAAGCAGGAGACAGATTATATTTGATGGTTACCGAGGTAGCAACAGCCCAAACATGTTGGGCTCTAACCTTCAAGACAGGTAAAACATCCTCTCCAATCTGAGAGTGTGCCTCCAAAATGAGACCCCTTAAAAAGAACTGAGCAGCAAAGATTATTTGATGGGCCTCTGATTTTCTCAGTCCTTCGGAGGTAGTAACGAAGGGCTCTCACAGGACAAAGAGTCCTCTCCTCTTCCCTGTGCCTAACACATCCCCTAAACTCTTGATGGTAAAAGAATGAGGCCAGGGTTGTGACGGATTCTTGTTCTTCACTAGAAAACCAAAGTCAGGGAACAAACTGCGTCCCCATGGGAGAATCCAATTCTTCTATCCATCGCATGGAGCTCACTAACTCTCTTAGCATAGCAAGAGCCACAAGAAAAATTTGATTCAATCTGTGCAGAGAAACAGAGAATTAGTATTAATAATCACATCTTTTATCAGATTCTCCCATTTTTGTGAATACCATTTCATAACCAAAGCATAAAAGGTACACAAACTTTTAATATAGGTAAAAGCAATAAAAACACACAACCTCTGTGAATTTGAGCCATCTGTTGACCTTAAAATGATATTTTAATACTAAAATAAAGTTTGTTCATACTTACCTGGCAGATATATATATAGCTGTATTCTCCGAAGGACCGACAGAAATTCAAAAACTTATGGCACACGCAGTGGGGCCAGGTGGTTAGTACCCATTCCCGCCGCTGGGAGGCAGGTATCAGGAACCATTCCCATTTTCTATTCAGATTTTCTAGTGCTACTGTCTCCTGAGGGGAGGTGGGTGGGCACTATGATTATATATATCTGCCAGGTAAGTATGAACAAACTTTATTTTATTATTAAAATATCATTTTGTTCATGAGACTTACCTGACAGATATATATATAGCTGAATCCCACCATTGGAGGTGGGAAGAGACAGAATAGGATTTAGGAAAACAAACATATGTAGGCGATTGACACCTTGGTTCCTTACCTGTTAGCATAGCTGACTTCGTGATTACTGTCACCCAAGCCTGCTTCTGCTTTACTAGAGTCTCCAGCGAGGTAGCAACCTATATAGCTGGTGAGTTCTAGATGATCTGTCAACGGGGGTGAGACCACAATGTGACTAGACCATATGACCTTACTATGAGGGCAAACGACACAAAAACAACCACCTGACCAAGCCTAGCTACGTCATGAAGCCATAACATAAGCTAAGGACTGGGACGTCCACCCCCGGTGGCCGACCCAACAACCATAAAAAAACACCATAACCAAAATAAAAAACACACCTAACCATTTACTACAGGATAGGATGAGTGTCGCTCTCTGCCCCCAAAATCGTATTTGCAGAAACGTAAGGCCCTAGCGCACAGCAATTCTCATAAGACGTCTTCACGTCAGTAAGGTAGTGCGAAGCGAACACCGAATTGCTTCGCCAAAAAGTGGCCCCCAGAATGTCATTGAGAGACATATTCCTCTGGAAAGCCACTGAGGTAGCAATGGCTCTCACTTCGTGAGCCTTGACTTTCAAAAGACTCAAATCACTGTCTAGAACGTCGGAATGTGCGTCTAAAATGGTGCTTCTTAAAAAGAACGCCAGTGCATTCTTACACAGAGGCAAATCCGGCCTTTTGACAGAGCACCACAGATTGTCCGAAGGACCTCGACTTTCCTGAGTCTTCTGCAAGTAAAATTTTAGAGCCCTGACAGGACACAGGGTTTTCTCTGGTTCTTGTCCAAGGATTTCCATCATACCCTTAATCTCGAAGGTCCTGGGCCAAGGGGTAGACGGGTTCTCGTTTTTTGCAAGAAACATAGGGCTTAGAGAACATACTGCATTATGGCCTCTAAAACCTATATGCTTACTGATAGCCTGAAGTTCACTAACTCTCTTCGCCGTCGCCAGAGCAGTTAGGAAAATAGTTTTTCTAGACATATCCTTGAAGGTTGCAGAATGTAGAGGCTCGAACCGACTGGACATAAGGAATTTCAGAACTACATCTAAATTCCAGGAAGGCAGCCTTGGCTGAGCCACCTTAGTGGTTTCGAAAGACCTTAAAAGATCTTGAAGGTCCTTGTTGTCTGTTAGGTCGAGGCCTCTATGCCTAAAGACCGCTGACAGCATACTTCTATAACCTTTGATGGTAGGTATTGCCAACTTTAGTTCCTTTCTTAAATAAAAAAGGAAGTCGGCTATCTGGGACACAGAGGTCGTGGTTGAGGAAATCCCCTTGACCTTACACCATCTCCTGAAGATGGCCCACTTCGACTGGTACACCGCATTGGAGGAGGCTCTCCTGGCGCTGGCGATAGCCTTAGCCACTGGTCTTGAAAAACCCCTCGCTCTGACCAACTTTTCGATAGTCTGAATGCAGTCAGACTCAGAGCGAGGAGGTTTTTGTGGTACCTCTCGAAGTGGGGCTGTCTGAGAAGATCGACTCTCATGGGAAGCGTCCTTGGGAAGTCCACCAAGAATGTCATGACCTCTGTGAACCATTCTGTCGACGGCCAAAAAGGGGCGATTAACGTCATCCTTGACCCTTCCGAAGCCGCAAACTTCCTGATGACTTCCCCCAAGATTTTGAAGGGGGGAAAGGCATAAAGGTCCAGACCCTTCCAGTCCCAGAGGAGGGCATCTACTGCTACTGCCCCTGGGTCGAGCACGGGAGAGCAGTACAGAGGCAGCCTTTTCGTCCTCGACGTCGCGAACAGGTCTACCAAGGGACGTCCCCAAAGCTTCCAGAGCTCCTGACATACCTCTTCGTGCAGGGTCCACTCGGTCGGAAGAAGTTGTCGCTGCCGACTGAGAAGATCCGCGCGTACGTTCTCGACTCCTGCCACGAATCTTGTGAGAAGCGTAATCTGTCGAGAATGGGCCCACAGCAGGATCTCTCTTGCAAGCAAGAACAGGGATCGAGAGTGAGTACCTCCCTGTTTCTTGAGGTGGTGTTGTCCGAGTTGATCTGAACCACTCGGCCTGAAACCTGAGCTTCGAAGAATTGGAAGACTAACTGAATCGCTCCCAATTCTTTTAGATTGATGTCCCATGACACCTGTTCCCCTCTCCAGGTGCCTGACACTTCCTCCCCCCCTAGTGTTGCTCCCCATCCCGACGTGGACGCGTCGGAAAACAACACTAGGTCGGGGTTCTGAAGAGAGAGTGAAACCCCTTCTGGCAACTTTGCGGGATCGAGCCACCACCTTAGGTGTTCCTTGGCAGAGAGAGAGATCTTGAGAGTCTCCTCTAGGTCCTCCTTGTTTGCCCAGTTCTCCGCAAGGAAAAACTGGAGGGGTCTGAGATGCAGTCTCCCCAGGGAAACAAACTTCTCCAGCGATGAAATGGTCCCCAGCAGACTCATCCATTCCCTTACCGAGCATGTTTCTTTCCCCAGGAAGGCCAAAACTTTGTCGAAGCAGTGCTGCTGACGTTCCTGGGATGGAAAGGCTCGAAAAGCCACTGAATCCATCCGAATCCCCAGATAAACAATGGACTGAGAAGGGATCAGATGTGACTTCTCGAAGTTCACCAGAAGTCCCAGGGACTTCGTCAACTCCAACGTCGTATGCAAGTCCTCCAGACACCTCTCCTCCGACGAAGCTCGAATGAGCCAGTCGTCCAAATAGAGCGAGATCCTTATGCCCTCTAGGTGAAGCCATCTCGCCACGTTCCTCATCAGTACCGTGAAGACCATCGGTGCCGTACTTAGTCCGAAGCAAAGAGCTCTGAACTGGTAAACTTGTCCCCCCAGGACAAACCTCAAGTACTTCCTTGACTGAAGATGAATGGGGACGTGAAAGTAGGCGTCCTGGAGGTCCAGCGAAACCATCCAATCACCTGGTCTTAAGGCCCCTAAAACCGACTGAGACGTCTCCATCCTGAACTTCTCCTTCACTACAAACTGGTTCAGTCTGCTGACGTCCAGGACTGGTCTCCAACCCCCCCCCCCCCCTGACTGCTTCGGCACCAGGAAGAGTCGATTGTAGAATCCTGGGGAATCCAATTCCAGGACTTGCTCTATGGCTCTCTTCTCGAGCATCTGGTCGAGCAGATCGAAAAGGATCTGTTGCTTCTCTGGGTGGGAGGAGGGCGACAGATCTCTGGGCATTGAGCACAGTGGTGGAAACTCGAGGAACGGGATCTTGTAACCTTTCTCGATGACTTTGAGGACCAGGAGTCCGTCCCCTTGTTCTCCAGGCTTTCGCAAACAAAAGAAGCCTGGCTCCTACTGGTGTCTGGAGGTCCGGTACATCATTTCTTGCCCCTAGGATTAGAAGGGGCTCCGCCTCTGGAGAGGCCTCTTCCTCGAGGAAACGACTTTGAGGAGGAAGCTCTACCACGAAAGGGCTTCTGCCTCTTAGAAGCTTGTCCTTGAGAGGAAGTGGACGGGACATTTGAACGTCTGGAAGACTGGGCAAGGAGGTCTTGAGTAGCCTTCTCCTTAAGGCTGGAGGCGAGATCCTTGACCAAGGGCTGGGGGAAGAGATGGCTAGATAAAGGGGCGAAAAGCAATTCTGCCCTCTGCACAGGAGAAACTGACTTTGCTGTGTAGTTGCAATATTAGGCCCTCTTCTTCAAGAGGGTCGTACCGAAATGAGCAGCCAGTTCATCCGCGCCATCCCTGACGGCCTTGTCCATGCACGACAACACGCTGGACAGCTCCCCCAGACTGATCAAGTCAGGACTCCAAGTCTTCAAGTCCAAGACCCCTAAGCACCAATCCAAAAAGTTGAAGACTTCCATCGTGCGGAAAAGCCCTTTGAGGTGATGGTCAGTCTCTGAAAGAGTCCAAGCCACCTTCGCAGAAGAAAGGAGGGTCCTCATTGGAGCGTCGACTAAACTCGCAAAGTCTCCTTGGGAAGAAGAAGGAACTCTGGAACCAATTTCTTCTCCAGTCTCATACCACATTCCCGCCTTCCCGCACAATTTAGACGGAGGCAGGGCAAAGGAAGTCTTGCCTTGTGTCTTCCGATCGTCCATCCAAGAGTTGACCTTCTTAAAGACTCTCTTGGTAGCAAGCGACGTCTTCGTTTGAAGGAATCCCGGCGATTCTCTCACCTTCGAAGAGGCTAACTGCGAAGGGGGAGAGAGAGGGGCAGAAGGCTGAAACTTATCCGGAAATAAGTCCCTTAGCAGGCTGGCCAAAACCTGGTAGTCCGTAGAAGACGACTTAGGAGGCTGCTTCTGCTCTGCAGACTCCGACTCACTAGACACCTCTCCCTCTTCAACGGGAGCGACAGGAGAGTCCTCCGGAACCTGTGGAAGACTAAGGCCTTGTGGCCCGATCCGCAAAAGGGACCTCTTCTTGCGCGAATCTAAAGCAGAAAGCTCTGGAGCGTCCCGCAAAGAAGCGTCCTGCCGAGCGTCCTGCCTAGAATGCTGCCGAGCGTCCTGAAGAGTGTCCTGACGAGCGTGCTGAGGAGCGTCTTGCCGAGCGTCCTGACGAGCGAGCTGAGGAGCGTCCAGACGAGCGTCATGCAGAACGTCCTGCCGCGTGAGGGGTGTCCTGACGAGCATGGGAAACGTTAGGACCAGCAGCCTGAGGAGTGTCAAGTCGATGCAGAGTGTCACGACAGCGATCCAATGAACGACGAGGGCGATCGGGAGAACTCGCCGGAGAGAGAGACGAACGAGGAGCAGGAGAGTAAGACTTCTTCAACCTCTTAATAGGCAGCCTCAAGTCCTTACGGCGTTGACGAGGCTCAGACTCCTTTGCAGCAAGGAGGGACGCCAATTGCCGCTGCATGTCAAGGAGAAGACGCTTAGAAGGAGAAGACTCCCTCTCCGGAGAAGGGCTGCTCTTGTGAGAAGAAGAGGGGCGAGGGGACGCCCTCTTCCTTCTCCCAGGGGCGACAACAGCTCTTTTCTTGGAGCGACTGGGACGCTCAAAAGCGTCCTCCTCGGAAGAAGTCCTGGTCCTCTTCTGCGGCGGCAACACGTCGAACCACTCAGGCGAATAAACAAGCGCACCCCGAGAAAGAGGACGTGAAGCGTCCTCCTCTCCGAAGCTTCTCTTCCAAACACGAGAGTCCTTCCGAGAGCTCGACCCCTTGCGCAGGGAGGGCGCCTCAGAGGATGAGAAGCAATCCTTAAGGATGCGTGCGCGAGCACGATCCTTGGCAGCCTGGGAATCGACAACAGGTCCTGCCGAAGGGACTTGCCCACTCCCTGAGTCCTGGGAGTCCGGCAGAGGTCCAGGTCTAGAGGCATTATAGGGCCAATCTGACGCCCCCTCCGCAACGCTAGGGGGATCACTGCACTTCACAACACTTTCTATTGCAAGCACTTTCGACTCCAAGGCACGTATGGAGTTCAAAATCTCCGCAAGGGCATTACCTTCCGCAGACGCAACCTCAGGGCCCGAAGGTAACACTACAGGGATAGGTGAAGCAAAGTCTACAGAAGGGTTAACAGGATACAAAATATTACCCTGACTCCCACCAGCAGACACACTCCTGGAGGAAGACCTCCTGATTCTGTCACGCTCTAACTTGCGCACATACGAATCATAAACCTTCCAATCGGCATCAGGCAAAGACTCACACTCCTTGCAGCGATCATCAAACAAACAAGCATGCCCTCTACATCTCATGCATACTGTGTAAGGATCTACTGAAGCTTTTGGTAGCCTCACCTTACACTCCTTCACACCACATACCCTGAAACTAGCCGAACTAGATCCAGACATCGTAGTCAAAGAAAAGTCAAAGCCAAAATCAAAACAGTCCACAAAAGCGTATGCCTATCCACAAATCCAAAGTCAAAAACCAAAAGACAATCAGAATACTCAAGTGGCAAAAGTTTTCGAAATCCAACGACGGAGGTATTGACAACGGGTGTTGACAGTACCGGCGACAGAGAAAATCTGAATAGAAAATGGGAATGGTTCCTGATACCCGCCTCCCAGCGGCGGGAATGGGTACTAACCACCTGGCCCCACTGCGTGTGCCGTAAGTTTTTGAATTTCTGTCAGTCCTTCGGAGAATACAGCTATATATATATCTGTCAGGTAAGTCTCATGAACAAAAGACCAAATAAATGGGCTTGGACAGAAATAGGTTACAGCGTCCAGGAAATAGGTTTTGGGGGTTTTTAATTCCCGGCCACTTTTTCAGACTTAATAACTTGGCTCTAAATCATTGAATTCACATTCTGAAGCCACCAAATGAAAGCTGAATCACATTCTGAAGCCACCAACTGAAAGCTGAAAGCTTTTTCTTTCCATGTAGGCCCTGGTAATTTCGAGTAATTGAAACCGGAAAAAATTACAAGGCAAAATCTAAAAAAAGGTAGAACATTTTTTCCTTAGCTGTCCAGAAACTAGTGCCATTGCCTAGATATTCTTTTGAAGGAGATCTTTCTCCTGCAAAAACATTCAGTATGAGGGTCTTCCAGATTCAGGAATTAAAAATTCACTGGAAAGGGAAAGGTCCACTTCATGCCCAATATTGGGCCTATCCCAATGTATAACTTTTGATCTCTATTGGTTACAGTATGTCATACAAGGAAATCTTCAATTCCAATATCTTGGCATACTGGCCATGCCAAAGAAATCTGCTTGTAAACAGAGAGGAATACTGTACTCTCGGCCAGAGCTTTGCCGATAAGATGTACTCTCCTCCCTCTACACTCCTTCTGAAACTTTGGCCCCAGGAACTTGTCTTAATCAAACCTTTCCTTCACGTTTCGTTGCCAGGAGCACACTGCTTATTTTGCACATGTCCAAAGACTACCTAAACTCAACTTATACAAGCAAGGTTATGTTTATGGCAGGTGGTACATGCTAACTCATTGGCCAACAGCGGATTATGCTGTTTACAGTGGGGAAAGAAACCTCTGGGTTTAACATATTAGCAACACAGTAGTAAGGAAAGACAAAATCCATGAGAGACAGTCAAATGCTTGCCACATATAACTATCAGATAAGCAGAACACACACTGGTATGAAACGGAAGTATGTGCTGTGACAACCAAGTAAGAGACCAACTCGGAGTGACATTCTTTTAGCAATATAATATAAATCATTGTTAAACTAGAGGCACAATGCAAGGTACTAGTTTAATATATTACCATATAGAGGAAAGAAATCTATAGCCCACAAAGATAAACCATGAATATCATAAGACATGGGTTTTACGAATGTGAGACCTTGACATCTGATTAAGCAACAAAAACAATAATGGCTGACATGTATGACCTAAGAGGTACTGCAATAATGATACGGCATTGTAATGCTCTGGTATTCTATTAAGAATCTAATTTGCAAGACCACATATATGCTTAAATTGTTGGGCACTACATTCATGATAGTTATGTAGTACAGTATTACTATTATTTTATACTATTTTATTTACTTATTTATTTCACAAGAACATGTCCATGCTTGAATCAATTTAGGTTTCAAGTGTACGAGTATTTCTGACATTTGTAAACTAACATATTTTTATAATGAAAGCTAGCCTAACAAATCTACAGTAAAACACCCTGTAAATAAGCTATATTCATTGGTATCATTTTAAATTATTACTGACTGTCCAGTTAACACTCAATGAGATGTCTTTGCAACTAATTGGAACTTGTTTAGCATATTAACTTATTATTAACTAGTGTAATCGTAATATCACAATTTTAAAAAGTAAATTGTATTTTTCCTAACTATACAAATCCGAGATCCTTTACATTAGGAATAACTTTTAGCGTAGGCTGGAAGAGGCTGTTGACTTTTCGAACAAGGTGGTTAGGCAGTTAACTACCGTCCGAGAGGTGGAATTACCGCCTGCCCAGATGTAAACATTCCAATTTGCCTTTTGGCTCAGGTATCAGACTGCGGGGTGGCATGAGGTGGGCAAGAAATGCAATGTAAAGGACCTCGGGTCTGTATAGTTAGGAAAAAATACAATTTACTTTTAAAATTTGTGATTTGTTCCAACACAATATACAAACTCTTTACGCCCCAATCTAAAATCTCCAAAAGTAGAGGGGAACGCCTTCAATATTTAAATAAAGGGCTACTGGAAGAGAAGCATTACCACTCGGTTACACCCCTCTAAATGCACCCCTGGCCGTTAAACCCAAGACACAGATGCAGGGAAACGACAGCTTATGCAAGGCTATCACAAATCGTGGGTTTCTATTAATAAATATCAAACACACGTAATATATACACGAAAATACAGAAAGATCCCACCAGGATAATAAAGAGCTTAACAACAGTCAGTCAAAGAGATCCAAAAACACATCTGCAACGCATGACAGCCAAAAGCAAACTGGAGTGTTTACAACCAGGCAGGCAGGTATTCCCCGCCTACCTGACGATAGTTACTGCCTAACCACCTTGTTCAAGAGTTTAACGGCCATGTCCAGCTTCGCCATGAGTAGCCTAATTCCTAATGTAGAGGACCGATGGTTTGTATATCATGTCGGAACAAACTGGAGTTTTTGCTTTGTTCTCAGGTCTCCTTAGTATGCTTAATATGAAAAGCATACTAAAATCTATCAAAAATTTATTTACTGTTACCAGGACATTGATCAATGAATACCGAAGGAATATTGTTACCCACTCCAACTTTTTCCAAGTTTTTTGTTTGTTTCGACATTCATGTGAATGGGGTTCCTGGCCTGATTTTTTTTTCTGCCCAACTGCATTGGGAATAAGGATGACTTTGAGCATCACTTATTATTTTCATCTGGAAACATGGGCACATGGAAACTGGTTACACCTGCTTAGTTCTTGTGATCTAAGTTTCAACAATTATACAAGATTTTGGAATTTGGGCTTTGCTTGAAAAAAATTTACTTCAGTCAGTTCTTAGTCAAGGCTCCTTTGGTGCAGATGTATAATTCTTGTTCCCTGAATTGTTTTGGCTGTATTGCATAACTTCATACTATTTTTCCAGGTGTGCTTTGAGTATTTTTGACATTCATTATGGGAGCCACAATGGGAAACCAGAGTTTTTGGGAGGGGAAAAAATTGAAAACAAGTCAAAATACAGGAAAATATTCTAACATCCCCAAGATATTTCTGCAAGGTCTGATTCTCATTAGGGTAAGGTTTACTGAATGTTTTCAAAGTGACACCACTCACTAGGTAAGTAGACCTGGTGACGTAGGTTATGTTATGTAGGGTTTTGGGGGCAAAGCTCCCCAGCTAGGTAAGGACCTTGTGTTCCTAGGTCTGGTTAACCATACTATTTATTTTAATTTACAATGCCCTAGGTTAGGCTACTAAAGGGGGTAGGGTGAGCAAAGCCCCTAGCCAGTAAAGACCTGACACCCTAAAATAAATCCCAATATTTCACTTTTTTGTGGATTCCTGCACCCAAGTATTCCACTGTGGTGTCTAACTATATGATATCGAGGGTTCCAGTATCTCAACAAATACTACCCTAAATTGTTCCTGAAGTGAACATCATAAATGTTTAAAATACAGACAATAAAATGTAGGATCATATTTACAACTCTGGAATACGATTAGCCCATGGTCACAATTTTTCCAGTTGCTTACCAGCTCTAGCCTAGCCCTAATTTTGGTGTGTCTCATGCAAAAGTCTGATTTTTCACTGGAAATACCCATATCTGTTAAAGACAGCCTATGGTAGGAGGTTCAGAAAATATAAAAAAAAAAACATGGCCTGTACAAACAATAATAGTAAAATATGCATTACATGATAAAACAGGCCTAAGCATCAAAAAATCACAATTTTTGAAAGTAAATTGTATTTTTCCTAACTATACAAACCTGAGGTTCTTTAACTTAGGAATTACTTTCAGCATGGGCTGGAAACGGCCGTTAAACTCTTGAGCAAGGTGGTTAGGCAGTAACTACAGCCAAGTAAGCAGGAATACCTGCCTGCCCGGATGTAAACATTCCAGTTTGCCTTTCGGTCCAGGTTCAGATTGAGGGGTGGCATGTAATGTAAAGGACCTCAGGTTTGTATAGTTAGGAAAAATACAACTTACTTTCAAAAACTGTGATTTGCTCCGACATGATATATAAACCGTCGGTCCTTTACATTAAGAAGACTCACTGGTTGGAGGGAGGAATCTGAGTGAGTCTCCTGAACTGACTGGAGTTCTGCACACCTGGGCTACTCCTCCTGGTCAAAAGAGTGAGGAGGGGTACCGTGCCTCTGACATATGATCGGAGTGTAGGAACTGCAAGATCAAATGTCAGAAACTGGACCTTTTCGCATAAGTGAGGAAATGTAACTCCTACGAAATAGGCTGGAAGGATCTAGAGTTGGAGGCAGTAAGGAAAAGCCTAGATAGGCTTCCCTTATTGCCAGTCTCTCCTTCCTCCCCTTGCTAGAGGAAGGAGCAGAATTGCTTCTATGATTCCTTAAGAAAAATAGAAAGGGTGCTCAATGTGTAGTCTTACCGCATCAGCACCAGTTCCAGCAGCTATTGGTTTGAGTCCTATTCTCATCCCGAAGGAGAAGAAGTTGGAGGACGGGGAAGGAGGAGGAAGAGAGGCCAGTCACTCTCGGAATCCTTCTCACTTCCAGAACCAACACCTTAGGCGAGATGCTACTCATCCTCTTGAAGGAGCCAGGTAAGACAAGACAACTTGTTGAGCAGCCACCACAGGGCCAAGGAAAAAAGGTTCCAAGGGCCTGTGGGCAGAACCACAGGATGACAAGAGTGTGATCTATGAGACCACATCTTGCTTCCAGACCGACAGAAACTTCCAGAATGCGAAGGATGGACCAAGCCTTCGACTTCGTGGGCTCTCGGGTGGAAGGTACCAGTATCGTCGTCGTCAGCTGCCGAGTACCTCCTTGATCGCTTCATGAAGTCAGGAGGAAGATGTGTCCTTAGACACTTCTTCCTTGGGAGAGGGAGTACTAGTGAAAACGTTGACGATATCCAGGTTAGGAATGTCGAGCCTTTCATCGAGTACCACAGCTCCCTAACAGGACAAAGTAATGAATGATCTGGATCATCGACACAAAGTCGAAGGAGGAGGGGAACAAGAAATACTCAAACCCGACAGTAGATGCCAATGGATTCGGTGGAGAAGACAAGGAAGTCCTGACTTGAAAAGCGACTCTGACCCAAGAAGAAGTTCCGTCAACAACACCACCAGCGAAGACAGATCCAGTCCCTGGGACAGTGTTGCAGAGGACTTCAAGGGATATCCAGCTATATCCGTTGCCACTCAGCAAGAAAGCCTGTGCTTGCAAGGAAAGCTGGAAGGTCTCCCAGTCCTGAACACAGGGATGTACTGCCTCGAGAACCGCTTCTAGTGTAGCTGCTACAGGAGGTTGGGTCAAGCAGAACTCTTCTCGATGCCTCGGCTAGGCCTATCAGATCAGATGAAGGCGAAGTCTTCAAGGATTTGTCTGTAACTCGGGGCGAGCAATGCTTGTGAATCCCTAGCGAAACGGACAAATACAGAGGGAAAAAACGTAGATATCGAGTTTTCCCCAAAAAGACAGCATGCCTCACCATAGCAGCCCCTGGTCTGGTATGAAGGAGCAAGAAAAACACTACCAACTTGTTGTGCAGGGAGGCAACAGAAGGACGGTAGGGATTTCTCAGTCGAGCAGTCTCTGCATGAATCTTCGTGAAGAAAAGAGTGAGCAGCACGTTCTGTCCCGATCAATCAAGCCCGAGGCCAGGCTTGCCTACCAATACATCCCCACCGGGAATGCATCTGGTTAATTGAGCTGTCGAGTGTGCAATAGAACACTTGAGTACCTACAAATGTCAATAGATGAAACAGGAGGAAAAAATAGTTACCTCTTGTTTGCCGACAAATGCCACTACTGTGGTTTTGTTTTTCAACGAAACTAATGAGTGTCGCAAAACTCATCTTGAATTCTCAGACGGCCAAAAGGCTGCCCTGAGTCCAGGACGGTGATGAAAAGGTACTAATTGTCTCAGTCACACACCTTCAAGACAAGGTCTTACCGGTGTGCGCCTATTCCTCAATCGGTGAATCCGTAAGTAGACACAAGATGTGAGGGGAATATGCAAGCATATTCGAAGGTTCCTTCAACCAAGCATTAGCCTAACTCTTTCCCCATACTTCAAAGAGGAAAGGATGGAGGAATGGAAGCAGACTTCCATTCTCCACCATGGGGAAGCTTCTGCAAGATGACAGGGTACCAAGACAATTAGTTCTTAACCGGGCTGGCATTTCCCGAATCGGGAGCATGGGAGAGGAGGCAGGATGGAAGTTCGATGAAAAGAATTGCCGAGACCTAAGGGAAATGGATACTTCTCCTGAAGGAATCCATTCCCAGGTCTTGGCAATGTCGCTGCCAGTTCCAGAGACTCAATAAGTGTCATTTCATCCAGTCATCCGCAGTAGGAGAACTTCTTCTGGTCAATACTTCTTTTCTCTCTTTCTTCTTCCCCCCTCCCATATGGGAAAGAGGGTGGAAAGAGACACAGTTACGTGCACTTTCCTAGAAGGGAAGAAGAGGACTATGTGTTCTGCAATCTTCTTCTGAAGCCTGGGACTTCTTAGCTAAGGAGGTGAGGGGGGCTGGCTTGAACTCAAGGTCGAGTCGAGATGACTAAGACCTAAAGGTCTTGGCCATTGTCCAAAGGACACGGCAGTGCCCTGGTACGAACCTTGATTACCGAGGTATCTGGCAAATCTCTGAAAGAGAAAGGCAGAACCAAGTAAAGGTTCGTTCCTAAGGGTCGAAACAACTCGGGACTTGCGAAACCAGAGATCCGAATTGGGACAAAGTCCTTCTTCTTAGCAATAGAATTGCCCAAAAACTGCAGTCGGCAAGACCCTTCGAGACAAGAAGAATTCATATTCTGTTGAGACATGGGAGAAGCTTAGTGTCTCGACCTGAATTAATTCCTCCGAAGAAAAGAATTCATCAGATCGAGAACGCTCTCGGAAGCCAAGACCACGGCAGACCCCGACGCTCTCGGCCCCTCGGGAACTGCAAGGGTTGCAAGTGATGAAGATTATTCATTGGGGGAGCTGCGGTCCTGTCCTGGGGATCCTCGCGCCAGCAGATCAGCACGAAGTTCTCCGAAAACACGAGGGCAATCGCAACTTGAAGAGGAAGTCCCTTGCTGTTTCCGAAGCGTGAAACTCCTGTACCTCTCTGCTTGGAGGGAGACCTTGACAGATCCCATGAAACCCTCCTCGGCTACCTGATTATACTACGAGAGAATTGGGGGACCAGCACCCAAAGCACGCCAGGCAGCCGAACTCCAAAGTAGTTCGTTGGAGCTCTCTCTGTCTGTCTCATGCCTCTCGGAACAACCGAGAGGAGCAGAGAACAGGTGAGGAGAAAGAGTACCCCTACCTGTCCTGCCAGTAAGATATGCAAGAGAGGCGGACCGTGAGCTATAATCAACCGAAGGAGATTACTGCCAAACGGAGGAAGAAGAGCGCTTGTGCCGTGGCAAAGAACTTTCCTGGGAAGAGCAAAAAGTTCACTCGAACACAGCCGAGAAGCCGAATTGGAAAAAAACGAGTAGGGCCGAGCCAAGCTGCACCAAACCGAGCCAATCACACGAACGCGATCCAGCTGGTTGGTATACGGTGGACTAGGAGAGAGGGCAAGCTGAGCCAGTCTCGCAAGCTGAGCGAGCCAGTCTCATAAGCATGACCAGGGGCCGAGCTGAGCCGAGACGATCACGCGAACACAATTGGAACTGGGCAGGGAGGAACTCGTCTGCTGTGAACTATTGCTAGTTTCCTGAACTCTAAACTCCTTCGAGGCCGAGACCTCCCGAGAAGAAGGTTCAAAGGGGAATTCTGTGTTTGCTATCTTGCATGCTCGAACCCTAAGGTTCAAGACACAAGAATGAAGCCCAGCCAAGCAACTGAAGCAGCTGGTGGGCAGTGTTGAGACACCTGGCGTCTGGTCTCCGCACTTTCTCTCGTCCTGTGCCTCTCACCAGGAGAGCGCTCGTGATTCATAGAATTCGAGCTACCCGCGAGACTCCCAAAAATCAGGAGTGGCTGCTTTCAGTTTCCTAAGAGATCGAAAGAGCCAAGCACAGGACCAGTCTTAGACGCAGACTTCCAAGACTGGCAACGAGGGCGTGGCCTCGAGAGCCTGCGCTCTCGCGGCCCCCGAAACGCAAGACCCCACAGGAGAATGGGAATCGGTTCCTGCCCAAGGGCGGGAAGAGTCAACAAGAGAAACTTGTCTCCCGGAAGAGAGTCAGTCCCTCTGAAGTTCCGCAGGACTCCCGAAGGGAATCTCTTCCCTGCTTCTTCTGGTGTTCGAACCGACAGAATCAAGACACCAGGCTGGGAACCCAACCAAGCACTGGCAAGCACTCGAAGAGCGCTTGTGGTGTTGGCAGGAAGAGCTGAGACACCTGGGTGCCTCGGCCCTTTCTCTCGCACTGCTCCCGAACTGGGCCGAGGAAAATCTCTCCAGACCAGATCGGGTCTGCGCGCCCGCGGCTTCCGAAACACATAACCCAGGGCTATGCGAATCAGTTCCCTAACCCGAAGGTCGGGAAGAGCCAACGAGAGACCCACTGCCTCCTCAGAAGGAGGCAGTCCCTAGACATCCAAGGGCATCAAGGGGAAGAAGCAGCCTTCCTCTCCTTCGGCCGACGGAGGTCTGTCCGATTCTCGGGACCCCCTTGGACCTCAGGAGAGGAAGGGAAGACACAGCAGAAGACGAAATCGAAGATAAGATGAAGAAAACAGTGGATACTTCCACAGGGCGACTTCCTTCACCTCCACTCTGACATCTACAGGTTGGTGAACACGAAATATCGTAACCTCCAGGCCAGTCAGGCAGGAACACAACGGAAGCGGCCCTGGACACCACCATCAGAAGAAGCAACAGGCATGATCAGGACAGCCGATGTAGGAGCTACGCCAGCAGTTCGGAGGGCAGGAGCTACTGCAATGGCCAGGAACATCACTTCCACAGGGCGACTTCCTTCATCTTCACACCGACATCTTCTACAGGATGGCGGACATCATAACCTCTGGGACAGCAGGCAGGAACACAACGGAAGCGGCACCGGGCACGACTGCCAGGAGAAGCGGCAGGCATGATCAGGACAGCCGATGCAGGAGCTACGGCACAGGTTCGGAAAGCAGGAGCTATTGCAACAGCCAGGCACGTCACTTCCACAAGGCAACTTCCTTCACCTTCTACAAGATGGCAGACATCGTAACCTCCAGGGCAGCTGGCAGGAACACAGCGGAAGCGGCCCCGGGCACAACCACTAGGAGAAGTAGCGGGCACGATCAGGACAGCCGATGCAGGAGCTACATTAGCGGTTCGGAAGGCAGGAGCTACTGCAACGGACCAAAATGTCACATGAAAGTCACCAGCAGCGACAGGAACGATCAGGGCGGCTGCGGCAGGAGACCAGGAAGAGCAGCCCAGAGACTGTCGTCGAGTTAACAAGAGCATAACACAGGGAACAGAAGGAGCAGATGGACCATAGATATGCCAAAGGTAGTGCAGCAGCATACAAGAAGACCAGCAATGACAGCGATTGATCCACATCGGTGAGAATAGAGTCAGAACAATCCCGACGTGGAAATATGTCATCTAACCAGGTACTGTGGTCGATCCCGAAGCAACACTAAATGAACATCGGGACTGCTTCAAGTGAGATATCATTTGAGATATCCAGCCAACTACTGCTGTGTCTGCGATGCTCACTGTCAACCTGAAAGAAAAAGCAAAGATGATTGGCAGAGGGAGACTCCTCTCGCTACAAGGGGAACTGCCCAACGCAGCGGGAGGAGGTACTCTAGAAGAGGTCGCCCGATCGCTCCCTGCCCCTGTGGTCTTCGCCCAACAAGCGAGCGAAGAGGGCTAAAGGGGAGAAGGAAGAACCTACGGGAAGAGAAAAAGGACGGAGGGGAGGCCACCAAGGGCGCCGTGGAAGCGGAACTTACAGATGACACCCGCAACCTCCCACCCGCCCCGTAGTTCTCCAAGCGCAGGCGGCAAGCAACACTCGGCATAAGTAGGAAGGAAGTAGTGATGCCCCTTATACACGGAGGGCGGAAGCCCAAGAAGGGAAGCGAACTCTTACGTCCCGATCAATGAACAGGAGCGAAGATATTACATCCCAAACTATATCTCCAAATGTACAGGGGCGCCTTCAGTATCTATATAAAGGGCTGCTGGAAGAGAAGCATTACCACTTGGTTACGCTTCTCAAATTACGCCCTTGGCCGTCAAACCCCAGACACAGCGCAGGGAACAACGGCTCATGCAAGGTTATCACAAATCGTGGGTTTGTATTAATAAATATCAAACACACGTATATATAAACAAAAATACAGAAAGATCCCACCGGGATACTAAGAGCTTAATGACAGTCAGGCAGAGAGAACCAAAAACACGTCTGCAACGCATGACGGCCGAAAGCAAACTGGAATGTTTACATCCGGGCAAGCGGGTATTAACGCCTACCTGGCGGTAGTTACTGCCTAACCACCTTGCTCAAGAATTTAATGGCTGTTTCCAGCCTATGCTGAAAGTAATTCCTAATGTAAAGGACCGACGGTTTGTATATCGTGTCGGAACAAATAACTGGACCATAGCCAAGGCAGTAAAATTTTACTTTAAACCATTACTGCAGTTTGGACTTTAAAAAAATACCAACTTCCCATGTTTTAACATGCACTCTGAACATTTCTAACATTTCTTTAATTCCAAAATGACCTAACCAATCTCACCTAACCTAACACAGGGTACCCGGTCCTTACCGCAGTGCATGATAGCCTATTTGTTTGAAAACATTCCATTAACTTACCTCAGTCTGAATGATGGTAAAACTTTAGGTAATTCTAAGTATTGGCGCTATGCCTTTTTTTACCTTAAAAAATGTTTTTTTCTACACTTTTAGGGCTTCTGATACTGGCAGTGCATTTGTTTGTTGTCAGCCAAATGGAATGTCCCTTCGCCGTGTTTAGTACTGGCCCGGGGGGGGGGGGGACGCTACCCATACGTTAACAAGTTATTGCACTTGCCGGACGGGATATGAACCATTCCAAACTGATGTACCAGTGCTCTGTCTTGTGAAAATCACATGTGGAAACCCCTTGTTGAATGGACTTCAGGGGTTAATTACAGGTTAATTACATTCTTGCAACAAAAATATAAGGTAAATCCATAATTAGCAACCAAAAAAACTGTAGAAAAAGTCAAGTTAGAAGGAAATCGCTGCCGCGGAGGTACTACTTAGATCTACCAAACTTTACTTATGCAGCCCTGATTCCCACTAGTCACCCACTAGGAGAGGTTACCATCTTTTTGAGTCAGCTCCCTGGCCAGGTAAGGTCACGTTGCCTTAAACTAGGTTAGGTAGGTACGATCTGGTTAGGTCATGACCTGGCATTATGGGAAAGTTCATGTCTATTTATGTATAAGGAACCTATCCCAGTCGATGACTTGCGGGAATCAGGCTGAGCGACCTAAGTATAGCTTTACTTGAATGAGAACTATCAAATGAGATTAGAGTCTTTGAATTTCACTCATTTTGTGTTCTTCTCCATACAAAATAAAAAAAACTGCTTTCCCACTAAGGTCTCCAGAGCTGTAGGATAAATGGGTGGGGTCCACTGTCCAAACATAGCCTACTCATTTGCAAACGAAACAAATATCAGAAAAGTTCAAAACATAAAAGCATAGGATAATGATATTTTAAAGTCCAAAATGCAAAAATGGTTTAAAGTAAAATAATACCAGCTCGGCTATTTGGCCAGTCTAGTCAATGGTTGATGCCTGGGACGAGAAATTAATTGAAAGTATCGTAGGCTAGCATAAATTTACTCTCTCTCTCTCTCTCCTACATTTACTATACTCCCGGGACACCATGGGAGAAAAACCACAGCAGAATAGTCTACATCACAAGACCACAAGTCAGAACATTAGTCTCATTTGTTTTGACAAAACAACATCTTGTTTTCCCGTCAAAGTCAAGTGTGGTGGAGAAAGCGTGGGGGGGGGGGAGCCCGAAAGCTCCCGTACAAACCTTGAGTCTGCAATCTCCATGTACAATACAAGCTTGCAAAAGCCATCTTCCTCCGTAGGGGATACTTCCGTGGTGGAGCTGTTATCCGGGACAGCTGTAGTTGAGGTAGGTGGTCCTCCTGTGGTCGTTAAATTGATGACTGGAGGCGCTACAGAAGAAAACAGAACGGGTCCAGTTAATGCCTCAACACTAGGGTTGGTCGTGGCTGCAACCCTCTCCGCCATATCTTTCATTTCACTTGGCTATTTAACACATCTCTACATTTTCAAACACCTGTCTAGAAACTCGGGTCCTGTGCTGTCACTAACAAAATGGAAACGATATCTAGAAAGGACCTTGAGTAGTCGCTCTGCTCAGGAGAGATAAACACAAACATATACACATTACTGTAAAGAAACAACTACTATAAGCGTCAGAGCCTGCCTCGCGTATAAGAGATCGGATGCCCCAGACCGTCTGTAAACCTGTTCCCTTGCCGAATGCGATTCTTTTTCTAGAAAATGGCCTCCAGATCTCTATTTGGGTCAGATACTTATACAATCACACCAATGTTTAGAAATGAGAAGTCTGACAGGAGTGCTGTAATCTATTGGGGAATAGGCAACGTTACTGAATGTCATGAATGCCAAAAGTCTCTTCACGTAACTCGTATGTAAATGCACCCACTCCCAAAACGTGACGTTTATGTGTGTATGCATATATGTATATATATGTATATATATATATATATATATATATATATATATATATATATATATATATATATATATATATATATATATATATATATATATATACTACATACATACATACATATACATACATGTATGTTACATGTGTAAAATACTTGTTCACTTTCTTGAATTTAACAACTTGCAACGCATGAAGGATTTCATAACGAAGCCAGCTTGGAATACAAAATATCTCGGTTGTTGCTTCATCCTTGAACATTGTAAATGTGGAAGTTGTTATATTGAGCTGACCTTGTATCACCACGGGATCTTACGCGTGCGAGCTGCACATGAAAGAAAGTGGGCGAGCATGACACTAATGCAATGTGCATGTGGGGAATAACGATGAATCGGAGGATAGACCGTCATAAGCTTAGTGATCCAGTGATGAGGTCAAGACGTCGTCTGACTTAACCGCCAACTGTAAAAACACAAGATTAATGAAAACAGGGGAAAAAGAAAATTTATATTTGATGGTAAAGAACACTAAGATAACAAACGTCAGGAAAGATGAAGATTGGGTGAATTTCAAAGAATGTAGACAAAAAAAGACGAGAACCACTATCTAAAAGTTAGGGTCGAAGATAAAAAGGACTTGAAGAAGGATAGTAACAACGCTAAAATCAAACATGATATGGACAGAACTTTACATCTTAAAATACACGAAAGCGCTAGGTATTGATGCCTTTTAATTGTTCCTTCTAGCTCCAACAATACATTTATGTGCGTGAGCCTTGTGGCGGTATACTGTAGATTTGGGGGTAATCTTAGCCTGCTTTCGTGCCATAGGGTAACAGAGACAAAAAGGGTAAAGAGCCGTAAAGTTACAACCGCTCCCCCCGCCCTCCAAAAAAAAAGATGGTACCTTAGCGGGACAAATATATGCATAATAATTTGTGCATCCTATATCCGAAACGTGGTTAAAGGATTGTGATCCAACGGAGAAATCTACCGGGGAGCAAACGTTACAAGTAAACAAATCATGCCATAAAAAAATAAGGACACGCCGAGGATACTCACAACATAGAGAACAACCATGGAGTAAGACTGATTTCTTAAATACTAAATCAGCTGAAGAAGAAATATTGAAACGCGAGAACATATTCTAAACATCTGAAGTAAATAAGAGAAAAAAAGAGAGATGATATTGGCTGGCCGCAAATTCTGTCATAATATAGTACCGCGGACATCATCGTCATCTACATCTTTGTTTATTTTTGAAGGCCAACATGTCGTCCCTCACTTAGTTCTCATGGAAAGTCCTATATATAATTTTCTTAAAAAGCCTCTTCTTCCGTTTCATAACTATGTTTTGAATGGATCGGCCTTTAGCGTCTTTTTACTTTTCAGCTTTTAGGGTAACTAATTGAATGGTCAGGGTCTCCTATATTTAGAGTTTTTATTCTGCTGTCTTGTAAATTCGTCCTTATAACTTCTTCACTTAATACATTGGTAGGCTAATATAGAGACTGTTATAGTAGCTTATTATTGTGAGTGCATGGTTAGTTAAAAACTTCTAAACTATCCATATTTCGTAATGAAGCCTACATTTTTCAGTTGGTGATGCCACTGTTTTCCATTACATTTAGCACATGATTCGTTATATTTCGATGTTCGTTAATTAGTACTTCTTCAGTCCTCACTGTCCTCTCTATTTGAAATTATGATGGTGTTTTACTGATCAAAACCGCATCATATGAGCATTCTAAGTCTGTCACGTTTCTATCATTGCCCCCGCCTCAACCTTCTCTTTGAACTTGTCATTTTAGTTTTTTGTAAAGAAAACTTGTGTGGGTTTTGCCTGTCCGTCCGCACTTTTCCTGTCCGCCCTCAGATCTTAAAAACTACTAAGGCTTGAGGGCTGCAAATTGGTATGTTGATCACCCACCCTCCAATCATCAAATATACCAAATTGCAGCCCTCTAGCCTCAGTAGTTTTTATTTTATTTAAGGTTAAAGTAGCCATGATCGTGCAACTGGCAACGATATAAGACAGGCCACCACTGGGCTGTGGTTAAACTTTCATGGGCCGCGGCTCATACGTTATACCGAGACCACCGAAAGATAGCTCTATTTTTCGATGGCCTTGATTATACGCTGTACAGAAAACTCTTTTGCTCCGAAGAAACTTCGGCCCATTTTTTACTTGATTTGTTATAGAAACAATGAGATGGGAAAACAACAAAGCCTCCGACTATTTACTGGAAATTCAGTTGACAAGACTCCACCAACGTCAGTATTCTATAGTCACACTTCTTCGAAACCTCCGTTTACTAATGAGATACTTTTATATGCCAGTATTCAGCATTCTGTTTTAAGTTTATTCAGGTTTTTACTTCATCATTCTTTCTTTCTTTCAGGACTCTAATTGCCTGCTTTCAGTTCATTGTGTGCCCAAAGCAACAATAATTTCAAACCTCTTCCAAAGCCTTCCCTTCTGCCACAACATAGCTCTTCACTTCCCTCTCTCCCTTCTTTGCTCTTCTCATGCATTCCGGGTATCAAAAATCTTTTACTTCGTGTATTTCTTGCAGACACAAGCATTTCTTTTGACGTCCGTTAAATTTAGTACACATTACTAAATTCATCCTCTCATCTTTCCCACAGCATTCAGATGGCTACTTTTCTGACTGTGTGCAGCAATCCCTTTCTTAAATGCTCTCTGTGCTGTAATACAATCAGTGAAATGTTGGCTTTAGCGGAATCATGTAGATTTTCGGATGTATTTGTACAAACACTGGAAAAAGTGATGAATGAGGAGACGTTTCAAATGGTATTTCAAAGTGCCACAAAAAGCAAGTAACGTATAAATGTAAATTATATGAAATATCAGCAAAATAGAGATACAGCTGTGCACTAACAACAGAGAACCAGTTATTTACACTTTATCTTAGAAAACAAAGCGAGTCTTTTTGCACACTGAAACTATACTTTTTTGTAGAGCATCAAAGGAATATATCTCTCATGCATTAAAACAGAAAATTAGTGTTAAAATCATTTTTGTATCCAATCTCATTTGTCAATGAATAGTCTATGTTGTGCGTCGTTCAGTAATATTTTGATTAGTCAGGAAGCAAAAACATTATATTTTTCTGTCCGCTATCACATAATCTTATCAGATATTTCCAAGAGGTTTGTGTCAGTGGATGGTTTAGGTTTAGACTCTAGTCAGCTTGCGAGGTACAAGTTCCTGATAAGATTAATCACTAGACTATATTGTTTCCAAAACTTGTGAAAGAGCTTGCGAGCAAATTACAGTGGTAAAGGCAGTTACATGGCCTTTGTCTTTCTCTTTGTGAGGGAAAACACTCAACAAAAAACTCTAATTTGACTCTTCTTAATCATTCAGCCAAACATACGATTTTTCCTTTGACGGAAGTGTCATCCTTCCCATTTTCAGTTTGCCCCGTGACTTTTTTCACCTCTGAAAACAAAACACTACAGCCAAGTGAATACCTGATACATATCTCACTGCAAAGATCAACCAAGAGGAGCGTGCTACCACAATATGAAAATGCGACGACATATTGTATTATTTGTGGAATAATTTACTTATTAAATTCATTGTCTATTACTACGTAATGCTAGAGAACCAGAGCTATGTACATGTGATATATTTGAAATCATGCAAACAAAAGCCTACGCGCATTTTCCATCATGCCTTATCAAGTATAAATAAAAAAAATGCGTAAATTAACCTGTAAGTGAACAAAGCAAACACGTCAACTTTGAGAGACAGAAAATAATAACAAGAAGATGACAGACCAACAGGCCTACTGAAGGTCATCTCGAGTTATTATGGGTTATATTCTTGACCATGGACAACATGCTAACATTGACACTATTGACCACTTCACACACACGCACACACACACACACACACACACACACACACACACACACACACACATATATATATATATATATATATATATATATATATATATATATATATATATATATATATATATATATGTATGTATATGTATGTATGTATATATGTCACAAAACAGCCACGCAACTTCACTGTGTATATACTGTATATTCCTGCTCCCCGGGTCAGACTTCATTGAGATGGGAGGGTTTTCATTCCCGATTCTTTAATTTACAAAGACCAATTTACCAAATACTAGCTTTCGAAGACCTGCAACAGTGAGAATTAAACATCGAGGGTGATTGTAGAAAACACTCTAGAAAACACTCTCATCAAGTGCTAAAAGAATAAGATGGAAGGCAACAGAGGTAATAATTCTGAGGACAAGATCACTTCTGGAATTATATACCAGAGTTTTCAGAAGAACATAAACAAAAAGATAGACAGTAAGGGGTCAATCCAGAACACCGAAGGATTGAGCATACGACCAAGGAGATCACGAAGACTGCAGGGGAGGGCAGGAGGAGTTGAAGGTCAAAAGGCAGGTCATCCCATGGATTAGAAAAGGAAAACAACAAATGCTGGGAGGAGCACGTAAATACCCGAGGTTAGCTGTTATCTCCTCAGTGCATCGTACCTGATGAATAACACTGTATATCTTCGGAAGTTAGTGCTGTACTTGGTAAATTGTTCTTTGTAAATTCAGGAATCTGGAATCTAATCCTTCCTGTCTCATTGAAGCCAAACACTAGTAGTAGGAATACATACATTTATATATATATATATATATATATATATATATATATATATATATATATATATATATATATATATATATATATATATATATATATATATATATATATATATATATGGGGTTAGGACAATTCGGTTTTTATAGGACAGTTTCATACCGACAATTTGGTACCGGACAGTTTGGTACCACTAATATTACTAAAAAGATAAACACAAACACTCAATGGTTATTGTTTAGTGATCAGTGGTAAAAAAGGAGACAATTTATAATACTTAGAAAATTTAAAATGCTAATAAAATTGATGTCGCATAAAATAAAATAAATTGACGGAATGAACACAATCCTAAAACAAAAAATCTTAAAACTTGCAGTATTTCAAAATGTTCATCTGTATGAAGTCGAGCGATTTTCACAACGCCACTATATTTTCGAATCCCCAGCATTTTCTTTATGTTTATGGTAAGCATAGTTTTCGTTATCGACCGATTTCTTCATTCTTCCAAATTTACAAACTTGAAAGTGGTCATTCCATATCTCATGGGCTGATAGCTAATACTAAAGTTCAGTTTAAAAAAATAATTGACCACGGTAACACTGCAACCTCTCTCGTTTCTTCTACTGTACCTCCGTTCATATTCTTTTTCTTCCATCTGACTCTCCACCTTCTAAAAATTGTTCTATAGTGCAACTGCGAGGTTTTCCTCCTGTTATACGTTGAAAGCCTTCTTACTATCAATTTCCCTTTCAGCGATGAATGCCATGACAGGTCCCAGCGCTTGGACTTTGGCCTAAATTCTATATTCGTTACTCAAATGAGTAGTTTAGTTAAAAGCCTTCCGTTGCTGAATTGTCTGGTACAGAATTTGTCCGGACGATATGTATATGTATATATATATATATATATATATATATATATATATATATATATGTATATATATATATATATATATATATATATATATATATATATATATATATATATATATACATATATATATACACATATATATACACACACACACACACACACACATATATATATATATATATATATATATATATATATATATATATATATATATATATATATATATATATATATATATATATATTTATATATATATATATATATATATATATATATATATATATATATATATATATATATATATATATATATATATATATATATATATATATATATATATATATATATATATAATCACACAACTGGGGCAGACTCAGCGCACGTACACAAATCGTAGAATCAAGGGCGGGGTATGCTGGAGAATCACACTTTCTTTATTCCTTCCTAAGTTTTGTGATTTATAACCTAATTATCATGGAATTCTTTGAAAAATTAATACATTAATAAAAGAGTTAATAAAAGGGACGAAACAGCTAAAACTGAATAGTTATCATAAAAATCAGTAAAAAAATTAAAACACATTAAAATGTTAATTATGTATATACAACGTATATATATATATATATATATATATATATATATATATATGTATCTAATCTGCTTATATATATATATATATATATATATATATATATATATATATATATATATATATATATATATATATATATATATATATATATATATATATATATATATATATATATAATCTGCTTCCCACCTCTAAATGAAGTATTTTCGGGTTTTCAGCTGTATATTTTCAGTTAAGTATCTAAGAAAAACATTTTTACGCATTTTGAAAAAAAAAAAAAATACGATAGAGCATCGGACGTCTCTGTTGATGAAAATGTCCTTATAGTATTACCATAGGCTTTGTCATTTTATTGTTGAAAAGCCAAGGTTATATTTCTAACGGTGGCGCAAAAAACCGAGGCCAGGAAAAAAAATAGTTAGCAGTATTTTTTACAATCTTAATTAACATATTGTAGAGTATTATAGGTAAAAAATTTTCAGGTAAGTTACAAACAATTTTGTGAGCTTTAATCCCCGAGCTTCAAACTCCATGACCGTCTAGATCGCAACTATAGTTACCCCTTTCAAAGTTTTCTTTGAAGAACTGTAAGCAGACAATAGAAAATAAAAAATCCTAGACATGATTGAGGCACAACTATTAAAAATCTTATTTATTTGCACTTCAATAATTCCATACCATAAATGATTGGAAAATTAAAGCATGTGATTTTATGATTTAATTATACTATATAATAATAATATTATGCAAATATGCGAGGGAATAGGGGAAGAATTTTACTTGAAACTGTTAGGCCTATCGCATTTTGAACTTGAAAATATAATTTTCTTATGCTTAAATGTGCTCTTTGAATGTTTCTGATGTTCGTTTCGTTAGCAAGTAACTGAACCAACCATACCTAACTTAACCTAACATAGGATACCATATCCTTACCCTGTTGTATGGTAGCTGTCGTGAAAAAAATTGGATCCGTTTTTTCTCGACAATCCTTCATAATATTCAGGATAAGTGAGGGGGAGCAATAAGCAGGCGGCTGGGTTCGTGGTTCACTTTTGTTCTGTAAATGTGTTTGGTTGTTATTTGTGTCCGGCGAATTGCCTGTGTTGTCAGTGTCTAGAATGTCAGAGAGGCTCCTTTTTATATAATCCGAGTACCTCCTTTAGTAAAATAACCAATGTATAAGTTTTGAAAGGGAACCGAGGTGACGACGAGGCATGCGGAGAGGCGATATGCGTCTCTCTCGAGGGTATCGCTTTCAGGTAAGGTACGCACCTTCCCGTCGTCACCTCCGCAGCCAAATCGTTCATTTTAAAGTCAAGAGCCGGTTCCTTTAGTATGCAATATTAATCTCTTCACATTTTTGCCATCCGGGGCCTGATATAATTAATATTCATTTAAAGTGTAGCCTGATTGTACGGAAATAAGCTTTGTGCAAAATTGTAGCTTTTAGAGGCATGTTTTTTGGAGTTTTAGCGGGGTTTTGTGTAGCTTTCAGCATTCTCTTGTA
Source organism: Macrobrachium rosenbergii (assembly GCF_040412425.1). Taxonomy (NCBI): domain Eukaryota; kingdom Metazoa; phylum Arthropoda; class Malacostraca; order Decapoda; family Palaemonidae; genus Macrobrachium; species Macrobrachium rosenbergii. Next base: position 14,966,549 of record NC_089741.1, on the reverse strand, counting down.
CCCGACCGCGTGGTCCTTGTTTGTTAATGTATGTTAAAATTAATTAGTCTATCTTTTTTAAATAAAATTGTAAAACCCTGCTTGAACTTGCTGGACCTTTGCTTCCATGTTTGTTGGTAGAGCCCTTCAGGTCTGATCATCCCAGTCCCGTGCCATCAGGGACTTAGAACCTTCCCAGTCGTGAGGGAAAAATCGCGACAGTAGTAGTTTGAAAACATTCCATAAACTAACTTGCTGGTATAGGGGTTAGTAGTCTTGGCATTCCACTTAGATGTCAGGAGTTGGCGCCTTCCCTGGGATGATGAAAATCATAGGCTCTGTTTCGCGGTCAGTTACTGCCGCAGTGTGAGGTCTGTGGTTGGGGGTTGGGGGAGCCTGTCTGACGTTCGCCTGAGCATTTTATGGTGGTGGAGAGCTGAAAGCAAGCATCTTTAACTTTAACATGAATAAGAACTATTAGCGGGGTTAAGGTCCTTTGTATTTCACAATTTTGTGTCCCCATCCCCCAAGAAATTCCCACTTTTCAAAAACTAGTACCCTGACTTCTAGGACATAAGGGCCAGGTCCACTATCTCTAAAAGTACTCATTTGCTAACAACACTGATGTTAGAAATGTTCAAAGCACACATTAAGTTGTGGGAATATTATATTTTCAAGTTCTAAATGCAATAATGGTGTAAAAGAAAATAATAGCAGTATATACTGTATATATGTATGTATGTATTATGCGCTATTATACAAGATCAGATTGGGTCATAACCTCCTTCCACATGTTTTAAGATCAGTGTCATAATCAACTTACATCTCCAAGACACCATGGTAGCGATGGCTGGCCTGCTCACTGGGTAACACATTCTCTCTCTCTCTCTCATAGCTCACTCGCTCAACCGCCCCCCCTACCTCTCTCTCTCTCTCTCTCTCTCTCTCTCTCTCTCTCTCTCTCTCTCTCTCTCTCTCTCTCTCTCTCTCTCTCTCTCTCTCTCTCTCTTGTTATCCAAATCATTAACTGAACTTACGAACAGCAAAGACATGTTTACAAAAATATAATTTATTCAGTAGTCTAACATGGCAAGAAGATTCGAATCAAAATAGGAATGAAATGGGAATATCTGCATCCCAGAACTGTTAACCCAATTAACCAAGTAAGTAATATAACATAGTGCTATCAACGTCCACCAGCTGAGTCTTTACAACAAAAGAGTCAAAATAAGTCAAACAAGAGAAGTCACATTCCCCTCCATTTATATTGACCTCTAGGCTATTCAATACATCTGATGAAACAAAGGGACAAAACAAATTTTAAAAACAGACTCAGAGAAAAATAAATTTGGGATGTTTTCCCACGTTACCTACCCTAAAAGAAATGCACAAAATTAAACACGGTAAAATAAAAAATCAATAAAAATCAAAGAGACACAATAAATAAAAATAAATGGGAAAAAGATATTCAGCATGGTAACCGGTGCAAAGAATCAGTACATGCTAAACAAAGATATTGAAACCCATTCCAAGAAAGCGGATTTGAGCATAGAGGGATCTAATCCTGAATTGTCTAACCTGTGCTCAGATCAAATTATTCACACCTTCTATGACATGCCCATGAAAACGAATGAATGAAAGCTCTAACCGGAACTTGATGACTTCTGGTGGCATAGCCAGCGCATCTCCCAGGGCACGATGCCCCCTTGTCTCCATGAGAAGCCAGACTGACGCCAGGCCTTCATCAGCACTGACTCGCTAAATACATAGGCACTGTTTCCATTTACCTTTGCCCAGAATGTCTCCAAGAAAACTCCTTAGCTAAAAAAAACAAAATATAACATATTCATCCTAAATGTTTTTCATATATATATATATATATATATATATATATATATATATATATATATATATATATATATATATATATATATATATATATATATATATATACATATCACATCACCACAGGTGAAGAAATAAGAGATGTGGTGTAGGTCCTGACTGGTTTCAACTTTTTTTCCAAGCTATTGATGAAGGACTGATACATAGTGGTAGAAATCACAATACATACATACATACATATATATTATATATATATTATTAAGAGCAGCAAGACTTCGCTAGAAAATTGCTCCCTTTTCTTTTGCTTCTTGTCTGCCAATCGATATTTTGCACGGTCAGATTACAAGGGATTAAAACCATTGTAGGCCACTCCCTTTAAGTAGATAATTTCTGATTTCCAAGGCACAAGTGAATCTGTCTGGCTGTCCTTTTCAGGCAAAACCCCCCTGCGGGCATCAGCTGAACATGACTCAACTCCCTATGTGTTGGATGTGCCCTCTGCCCCATAGAGGAGATAAACGCAAAAAACAGACCAAGGTTCGGTCTCAGACGTGCGCTGGACAAGATGGTGTAAGGCCGACACCACAATCACCGCCATGCCCTGGCCCAACAATGCCCTTAGCTCCTAACCACATGGCCTTTAAAAGTATACTTTCCCTTTGTACACTCCACCTGCCAGCCACGTGTTTCCTTCAATACTGGCTGGACCGATGACCCACTCCATTTGCTTGGTGTTTCGTGAAGTCCCCATCGTCTTGCCCTTTACGTAGAAGCCCTTGCATCCTACCACGTGGAAGAAAACTCACCCTCGGAAATCGCAAGTTATCCACGGACCGCCTTCTGCGCTGGAACCAAATCTGCCTTACGGTAATGTGCTCTGTAAAGACATCCATTCAGTCACGCTTTTCCTCGTAACATTTACTTAATTTGAGTGCCAGTAATCACTGAATCCCTTGTCAATGTCTGTGCTCCTCGAGTGTCGGCAGTGCTAAGCCATTATTAATTCATTGAAGCCCCTTGGCACCCTCAGTGCAGCTTTGAATTCATTATTCTTTTGTCTATTTTCATTACTGGCGTATAATGTGCATATCTCTCATTTCAGAGGGACCCTATATCGTGGAATCCTCTTGGACTGTGTCTGGAATCCCCCCAGTTTCATCCATCCCGTATGAATCCCCTTCGGGATCAATAATCTACTTGCATTCCTCTTTCCCGTACAAATGTTATTTATGTAAATACACTCCTGTAAGTTTGCCCACGTGTTTATGTAATATTTTCCTTCAGTAGTAAGAGCCTTACGCTCATAAGAAATTCCCCCTTTTTCCTCTTGTTTTGTTTTCCTGGCCTCAAGAAGTTGGAATCACATGGCTAAATTATCTGAAATTGTTGCTACCTGTCTTGCAGAGAATATTTCAAACTAGATTGCCAAGAAAAACATACATACATATATATATATATATATATATATATATATATATATATATATATATATATATATATATATATATGCAGTACAGTATATATATGCATGTATGTATGTATGTATGTATGTAGAAAATAAGATATAATATATATCTTAAAAGTTCATTATATGTAATTTATTTTTTCTTATTTAAAAAGATCACTTAACTCTTGTTTAATTCTTTGAGTATTCGTTATTGGTAATATAAGATGTTATTGTGTGTCAACAAATTAGAGATTTAACTTTCCCGCTATTTTCGTCGTTTAAAGACTATTCAACAATTCAAGAACTTCAAGTAAAACACAAGTTTCTTCGAGGTTTATTTATTTCCATTCGGCAGTTGTTTCCCACCAACCATCAGCTAACCACTTTCCTTACCATGGCTTGTGTTTAACTCTGGGAAATATTAAGAAACTTTTACAGGGAACCTTGTTATGGATCTTATTCTCTGCTAACATGGAAAAATAAGATATCGAATCTGCATTTCGGAGCCCCGGAGCGGCATGTTTCTCCGCCCTTTTTTACCAGCTACGGCAGTCAGTTATTCCTAGCATTCTACTACATCAGCTCTGGTCGGCGTGAAGATCTAATATCGACGGGGAAATCTTCAGGCACTTTAAGACATCTGCTTACTTTGAGGTTGGTCTCATTTTTTGTTGGCACACATCAACTGAGTTACTGAAGTAATTTTTCTTGACGTCCATATCACTAGTCCAATAAATTAAATCTCGTAACTTATATATTTTTTACTGCCATTATTAAATTTAAGAGATCTTTTACCCTGTTTTAATAGTTCACAGCAACTACTTTCAAGACGGCATATTCTTCCTATTGAAAGATTGGTTTACCGGAAATTTAGTTTCTAGGAGTTGTGTGGTCTAAATTTATATTTGTAGGATGGTGTCTATATTATGGATCTCGTTAAATTTATGGTAGTCATTTTTTTTGTATAGGTTGTGAGAGATTCAAGACGAGGGGACATGGTGTTCAGTGCCATGGACACAGCATCTGGGTAGCATAATTAATTTTATAATAGTGACATTACTAAGACACTATATTGTGATTAAATTAATAAAGGTGTTTAAATTTTAGCTACTCTATTCATTGTCTCCTGGAGATTTAATTATATATATTACTCCTTTTTTGAATACATTTATATGTTTTGAATACACACACACACATATATATATATACACACGTATGTATGTGTTGCGATTTCTACCACTATGTATCAGTCCTTCATCAATGGCTTGGAAATAAAGTCGAAACCGGTCAGGACCTACACAACATCTCTTATTTTTTCACCTGTGGTGATGTGCAATATATATATATATATATATATATATATATATATATATATATATATATATATATATATATATGTATATATATATATAATATATAAATATATATATATATACACACACACACACACACACACATATATATATATATATATATATATATATATATATATATATATATATATATATATATATATATATAAATATATACACACACACACACACATATATATATATATAATATATATATATATATATATATATATATATATATATATATATATATATATATATATATATATATATATATATATATATATATATATATATATATATATATATATATACAGTAATATTGTCACGATGCGTATCAAGTACCTGGTTACTACACAACTAATCTCAAAATTCAACAATATACCTCACTTTAGCCAGATACCTGAACTCTCATAACATTAATTATTACGACTGAGTACTCTAAAGGTAACAGTGATCCCTTAAGAAAAAACTTATTTATCACTTGAAAAATCAAACTAAGTTTATCAGAATATGCGTGAGGTATCAAAAATTAAACTAGAAATATTCTAGAGTAAAAGGGCATCACCCCATCAAACAACTCTGTTTCCCTGGTCTTAATTCACTTTAGCAAAACTAAAAGAACAAAACATGTTTATCACTTTGCCTTATGCACACGCAATCAATCCTATTCACTGGTGATCAACAAATGAAACACTGTTTTTCTAAAAATATTAAATACAAAATTTTATTTTTGAATTCAAAGTTTATAATTAGAATTCACAATCTGAAAAATTTATTATTACTTGAAAATAACACAACACTTTATTAATTCTTGAATTAAATTGTGAAACAAAACTAATTCACAAAAACTTTATCAGGAATTTAAATCAATCAAGCAAAATTTAAACTATCAAGAATTACCCAAGATTTGAAAAGAAAATTTTAATAAATGAAATATTAAATCAAGTATGCAATGTTAAATTACCAAGAAATATTTAAAATGCTACGTATATAAATTTTACATTACAAACATAAAAAAATGTGAAAATATGAAGAGATTGCAAACAGAAAAACACACAAAAATACACATAAGATTTATCAATAACAATTTCACTCAGGCACAATTTCCTAACTTATCATACCATGGTATTAATAAGTATAATTCACGTTACCTTACACAAACTTGTGAAAACCTCTGCTGCAGCTGCTTTACCACAAACCACACTTTTTACCAGGCGCCGTTACAAATTAAATAACTTTATTAAATTCAGATCTCAAAAGTTAATGCTAATACGTGACCACAAAACACTACGTTAAAAGTAATCTAAGAACAAGAGAGAGAGAGGGAACCAAACTAATCGGTTTCAGAAATCAGAATGAAACAGATTTTAGAATTCCAGTAACATGTGAAACAATTACATGATGTCATTAAAGCATTTTGGGTGTGAGATACAAAACGGAAGTTCTAGAAGCAGGGAGCTGACGTCATTAAAGCATTTCTGGTGCGAGATACAATGGAGAAATTTCTAGAAGGAAAGTTACGTCATCCCTGCAAAACGTTTTGAATGCAATCTTACAAAACATGGTGTAACTGATCAAGACATGTATTCTTTCTTTCAAAGTGGCGTACGTGACTCGAACATGTAACAACGTGAAATCACGCGTCTTGAGCTCGTATGGGGCGAATCGGCATTTGTTATCCCAACCTGTCATCACGTTAACGCGAAACAAAGCGTTCTCTTTTATCTCAACTGATAACAGCTGAAATGAAACAAGTCTTTGCTGGACACACACATGTTCATATACTGTACTACGCTTTTATCAAGAAAGATATTATTCATTCTAAATTATGTTACTATTAAAATTGTATTATCAATTCTAAATTATGCTATTAAGTTATTTAATCATTAGTTCTTTTGAGATCTGATGCCAAACTAAATGTGACACTTCAGCAATCACTATCATTACACATAACACATGAAAAAAAGTAAATATGTCAAAATTATAGGAGGATATATGTATTACAAGGCAACATCATGAAAATATATATATATATATATATATATATATATATATATATATATATATATATATATATATATATATATATATATATATATATATATTATATATATATATATATATATATATATATATATATATATATATATATATATATATATATATATATATATATATATATATATATATATATATATATATATATATATATATAATATATATATATTATACTACAGAAACAGTAGTGACAAACATACACAAGTGTTTGAGATTGTGCATCCACCCTTGACAGAGTCAAAGTGGGAGCAAAGACAAAACTCATTAGGGATAGTGGTGGAAATTACAATACATTCTAAAGGGACAGTATTGACAAACATACAGACCTTGAGTATATATTGTGGTTTCTACCACTAGCCCTAATGAGTACCATTAAACACAAAGGCTGTGTCCAGCATGGCCTGTTCTAAAAATTGTTTACATGATGTTCGGTTAAAACGATTTAAACTGGAGTTAGGGTCAGGGAACAAATGATTTAAGATAATTTCAATGGTTTCTGTAACTGGAACATTGGTAAAGAGAGATTCAATGTCAAGGCTAGCCATAAATAAATCTGAATCCTGAATGATGATTTCCTCTTTGAACTGAGCAGAATTGGTTAAGGAAAACTTATTTTTTGTTAGAGGTTCTAGAAGTGGTACCAAAAATTTAGCCAATTTATAATTAACAGTATTTTGTGCTGATAATATTGGTCTTAAAAGGACTCCATTTTTGTGTATTTTGGGGAGACCATATAAAATGCCATAGGAAGAGCCTGTTGAGAAAAGTTCCTGATACACATCCTCAGTAATAATTTTATTTTGTTTTAGAGTTCTTAAAAATCTACTGATTTTGTCTTTTGGCGTACCAGATCTCCACAATATAACCAAAGCTGGACCAAGACCCACAATAAATAAAAAAAAATACTTACACATACAAGAATATTAATGGAATGAAATATAGAATCTAGGTCAAAGGCCAAGCACCAGGACCTATGAGGTCATTCAGCACTGAAAGGAAATTGAGATGAATGGTTAAGAACAGGAGGAAAACCTCACAATTGCATAATGAAGTGTTTGTTAGGAGAGGATGGAAAGTAGAGATGGAAGAAAGTGAATAAAAACGAATGAATAGTAAAAGGAATGAAGGGGGTTGCAGCCATAAACCAAATGGATGTCACAGAGATCCTTAAGTAATGCCTACAGTGCACTGCATATGGTGCACTGACAGTACTAACCCCCTATGGAGACAAGAATATTAATAAAGATAAAATACTACTATTGATATTACAGTGCTGAAGAGGTTAATGATATTGTAATCTTAGAAATACAACAAATTTAAAATCTGGCAATTGCCAAGCAACCTCAACTTGCTTTAGAATGTACTCAGTACGACAGATACAGTACTTGTCAGTGAAGAGGGCACGAGGTGCTCAGTTACTCCATTCAGTTTGCCACAAAACATATGCTAGCATTGTATAGTTTATTTAGAATTCCATATATGGGGTGGGGTACCACAATCTTTTCAGTGTTTAGGGCCTCTTAAAGATCTTGATCCAGCCATAATGTCAACCTTATTCAGTTTGTCACGCTTTATCAAGGTTGTTTTCAGTGAGATTTGATGGATTCCATTGGCTTTCCTGTTGGGGCTGTGTGGGAGTAAATAATGTAGTTGGGCAATGAGTTCATAGATTCCTGAATGTTTCCATGCCTTTTATTTATATTTGTAACTACTGTACTAATATACATAAAATTATATCCTTTATTACAAACTTTTCTGTTGGCTTCCCTGACAGAATAGTATTACAGATATTCTAGTATATGTATGTAAGTCTTTCAAATGATAAGTCACATATTACCCATTAATATCAAATTAACTTTACCTGTGGAATAACATGTGTCTAGTGAGAATTGCATGTAACGTTTTTTACTTTTAAGAGGAGTACGTTATTCCCCAGATAAAGTGAATTTGACATTAATGGGTTATTTATGGCTTATATGAGTAAGGTGAATCTAAAGCAGTTGGACATCTACGTCTGAGGAAAGACGATAAGTGAAAGGTAGAAAACAATGTGCCTGGTGCTCAGAGGATGTTGCAAAGATCTTTTAGTGCCGCCTGGTGTGCTACACTAGGAATGCTACAAGTGGTACTTTGCCCCAGGGGTCAGCTTAAAGGGCAAAGACCAAATAGAATGGAGGAGAGGCTAAATACTTAAATAGTGCCTCTGGGGAAAAACAGACACTACAAAAGACTTTTGGTGTGGCCTACCATGACCTCCACAAAGAATGATATAAAAAGAGGACAAATTTTTGTCAAATATCTGAACATATGTTATTTTTTTCACTGCTTAAATACAGCAGTCATTAACTTCTTTAGCCCTGTCATTGACTTACAAAAGTAATTTTTACAACACACTGAAACTAAGGTTCATTCTGCAATTTGCCCAAAATTAAAGTTCTGCCAATCTTTGGGATTTCCTTCCTACTTTTCTTTTCTCCAACCATTATCATCTTTTCTTTATTATATCAGAAATGGAATAATTATGGTTATCAAGTTACTCTTCCTATCAGTTTCATCAGAAAAAATCAACTTTCATAATATTGGATTATGCAAAAAAAGTCTTTCTAAATGCTTACATTTTATTGATAAAAAAGTATTCTCTTTAATGACTAATCAACAGTACAGTATGTACAGTATATAGCAAAAACAGAGCTCATCAAAAACTCTAGCTAATTAAAAAAATCTTCCGAATATACAGTACAGTATTTACCTCTGTCATATTAATAGTTAGTCATAATTAAGAAGTGGAACAACCTGAGATGGTAAAACATGATGTCTGCACAGTGGGCACTGTTGCAAAGTCTGTAGACTCTCGTGAATACATTGCCAGCAAAATAAATGTCCACATGGAGTAACTGATGAATGACAACGTTCTTCTAAGCAAAGGGGGCACTGCTTCCGACTATCCACATAACAACCTAGTTCATGAAAAACAAAGAATATATTAGCTAAATGCAACGGGAAACGGTTGTATATACCCCAACACACCATTAACACTGCTTTCAATATGGGAAAAATTAACATTATCTTTTACAGTTCAAGGCAAGATGATTAAAAGAAGAGGTAAGAATGAGACCACTGATCAAACAAATAGTATTTGATTAAATCTTAGTGATGATGGAAACCAAAGGGCAGCATCACAATTTGGAAACATATTTAAACCAGGAATACAGAAAACCATTATAAACCTTTAACATTTGGGATAAAAAAAACAGTACATTTACAAATCGATTATCTAGCCATTTGAAATGCAATTTCTCTTAGATAAGCTTGATACAGTCTGGACACTCAAAATGTTGACAGCAGTGAGGGACTTCAATTACATTTCTATACATGTATAACTTGAAGGTTTACAACTATTTCCATGTTACACTCATCTGGCTAGAGTGGATTGGAACCAGAATCTTTACACAGCAGAGGGAAATGTTCAGAATAGTAAAGTGGGTAGATTGAAAACATGTAAAAACAGAACAATGTGATGGATGAAAATGAGTTGACTTTACAAAAAAAAAAGGAATGTAACAATGAAGGTTGTATTTTTACATATGTAACTTACCAAGTAATTACGCTGCTTATAGTTTCACTCGCCAGCAGCTTAAAAATTTTGAAATTTGCAGTAGTGCTAGTGTCGGTGTAGGTGACTAGTCGCCGCCCACTTTTGGGCTAAGAGAGGAGTGACTTCAACAGTGAGATTCAATTGTTTTTCTGCCGGCTCCGACAGTAGTTCAGTTGTGAGCAATCAGCTTAAATTTTGGCTTTCGTCGCCTTTCCTTTTGAGATTCTTCTTTGGATGAAGTACTGGTAGTCAACGGCTTTTGTATTTATGTTAGGTTCTCCCTTAGTGAGACCGTTAATTTTCAATTTAGGAAGCTTTTTCTTCAATTTGACTTACATTATAACTCAATTGTTGACTCCTTAGACTTAACCTAGCCTTATGTCTGACTCTAGTGCTGCTAGCTTATGCTATTGCAGCAAAGGCTGCAATACTAGGCTTACTAAAGAGAAATATGACTCTCACTCAATGTGGATAGAATGTAGGGGACAAGAATGTTCAGTTGATCAAACATGTGATGAATGTTCAGAGTGGGATGCTAGAAAATGGAAGGTTTTGGGGTCCCATTTAGCGAAATCAGATAGATAGGAAATGTAAGGCGGCTGCTACAGCCGAAAAACAGACAGTAGATAGCAAGACCGTAGTTAGCTCTGCTGATGACAATATTCCTGCTTTACCTTTACCTGCTCCTGCTATGTCACATGTTCCCAATTCTCTGACTATTCAGCCTACTCCTTTACCTGGCTCCCTTGCTTCCGAACCTGACCTCCTTGCCAGCCTCAAGTCAAAACTCGTATATAATTTTGATGTCAAAATGGGGTTAATTGTGGATACTGTGACCCAGTTGGGCGCTTCAGTGCGTGTCCTTAGGGACAAAGTGGAAAAAAGTGCTAGTGTTAGTGAAGTGTCAGTGGAGGTGGTGGCTGTTTGTCCCGCTGACGCTCCTAGGCAAGGGTCAATGGTGTACTCCCCTACACCTGGGAGCAGTCATACTGGGAGGCCCAAGGGAGGTCAGTGGGGTCTGCCCACGGGCAGTTGTCACCTCAGTCGGACCTGTTGCAACTTCCCAGGTCACGGCAAAGGACAGCTATTGGAACGGCATCCAAACAGAAGTGAGTAGGCTATCCTTGAGTTCTGAGGCTTCCAGCCCCAAGGATAGGCGCTGCTGGCACTTTAGTGATGAATCGCAGCCACTGAAAAGGCCTGCGGCGGACACGGTCCACTCCCCTCCAATGCCTTACAAGAAGTTTGGGGAGCCCTGCAGCAGCCTTCTTGTAGTTTCTGGGATTCCCCAGAATGCTTTTCTCCAGTGTATCCTGGGCATGAGCCCAAGAGGTGTTCGTCTGCTTCAAGACGCTCCTCGTTGTCTCATGAGTGCCCAGTAGCGCCCGAGCTCCCAAGAGCAACTGACCTCCCAGCAGTGCCCAGAGGCTCAGTAGTTCCCGAGCACCCATTAGCGCCTGAGCGCCCATTTGCACCCAAGTGCCCATTAGCGCCTGTTCCTCCAGTTACGCCTGAGCACCCATCATTGCACAAGCGCCGCTCAGTACCCGAGTGCCCTTCAGTATCCGAGCGCCCTTCAGCACCCAAGACTTCAGCTCAGACGCCTTCTGCAGACATGATGGACCTATTGCTAGCTCCTATTCAGCGTCAGCTGGCGGACATCAAAAATTTGCTCAAGAGAGAGCCTTCTTCTTCAGCCCAGGCCCCTCAAGATTTACTTCTACCCCTTTTTGTCATAGGATGAAGGTGAAGTTTGTGAAGTGGATCAAGGCTCCCCTCTGACAGCTTATGCAGCTTTATTAACGTACTTGCTACAGAAATTTCCAGCCCCGGCCTCCTCAGCTTCGATGTTTTTCATCAGCGACAAGCCTTCCAACTCCTCCAGGTTACTGAAGATGGTGTTTTCATCTTCTGTTAGGAAGGCTCTCAATGATCTGGATGGCTGGCTCTCGGAGAAGAGAGAGCAGAGGAAGACTTCCTTCAGCTATCCTCCCTCTTGTCTTGTGTGCTGGAGGTATTCTTTGTACGAGACTGGAGAAGCTCCCTCACTGGGAGTGGCTGCCTCCTCCTAGGGGGACTTCTCAGGACTTATTGACTCGTCTAGGAGGTCAGTCTTTGCCGCCACTATGGTGATGTTCTCCCCTACAGAACTTGACCGGAACTTGTTTAGGATTTTTGACGTTTTAAGCTTTTTAGGCTGGTCGGTGCGGGCCTTAGCTCGTAAGACTAAGAATTGCTCTTCGCTCCAAGGAAGTTGCATCGGATTGGCTGAATGTCCTGTCGTGCACAGATAAGGGGTATCAGAGGCTAACTCTTAAGAGTCAGCCTCTCTCTACGCGACTGGCGTATTGAAGAAGAGAGACCTCTGGTGCTTGTTCACTATGAAGAGTGTCACGGCTTCTCAGAAGTCTGCCCTATTGTATTCTCCTCTTGATTGCCAGCACCTCTTCCCTCAGTCTACTGTCAGCGACATTTCTTTGGAACTTCAGAAGAAAAGTACACAGGACCTTTTAGCTCGCTCGTCTAGATGTCCCAGGGAGTTTCCATCGACAAGTACCTGGACCCATTATCCATTTCAGCCTCCGCCCTTTTGAGGTGGAAGAACCAGAGCTCAGTCTGGGCCCAGGACGAACCCGCGCATCTCATCCTGACCTTTAAGAAGCCCTCTTCCAAGTCCACTGCTCAGAAGTGAGTATCCTTTCCTACATGCACCAGTAGGAGCCAGGTTCCTCCATTATTGGCAGAGGTGGAGCACAAGAGGAGCAGAGGAGTGGATTGTGTCAGTGATGAAACAGGGCTACTCCATCCCATTCAGGGAGATGCCCCCATTAGTCAAACCACCTATCACATTGACTGCTTACTCGGTAGGATCCGAGAAGTATTTGGCCCTCTCCAATGAAGCGTCAGCCCTCCTCGAGAAGACAGCCATTGAGGAAGTTAAAGAAATCCAGTTGGACAGCTTTTACAACCGTCTCTTTGTAGTCCCCAAGGCATCAGGGGGTTGGAGGCCAGTACAGGACGTAAGCACCTTGAATTTTTTGTCGAAAAGACAAAATTCAAGATGGAAACGAGTCACTCTGTCATGTCATCCATTCACCAGGGCGACTGGATAACTACTGCAGACATGCAAGATGCCTATTTCCACATTCCTATACATCTGGAATGCAGGAAATATCTACATTTTGTTTCACAACAGAGTGTACCAGTTTAGGGCCCTATGCTTTGGCCTTTCGACCACTCCACAAGCATTCACCCAAGTCCTTGCTCTGGCTCTGCTCATCTGATGGGGATAAACATCTCCCTCTTCTTAGACGATTGGCTACTTCGATCGCCGTCGAAGGAGAAGTGTATGGAGGACCTTCGGAAGACCCTTCATTTATCACAAGAGTTGGATCTGGTAATCAGAAGTTCCAGCTGGTTCCATCACAGACGATTCTCTATTTGGGGATGACGATAACCTCTCAGAGTTTTCTGGTTTTTCTGTCACCCAAAAGAGTTCAGTAATGCCTGAAGAAAGTCGACGAGTTTGGGTACCTTAACCTCCTTGGAGCAGTGTGTTTCCCCAGGAAGGCTACATATGTGAACTCTGCAGTTTTATCTGCAAGCCAGCTGGAACAGGAAAGCTCATCCAGACACATTCGTCTTCCCGATATCTCAAGAAATCAAGGAGGATCTCTGGTGGTGGAAGTCAGAAGGCAGGCTTTCAGAAAGGAAGTCCCTTCCTACTTTGAACCCAAACATAGACTTCTTTGCAGAGATGTCAGATCTGGATTAGGGAGCGCTTCTAGGCACCCAAGAAGTGTCAGGAACTTGGTCCTAGGGGCAGATTCACTGGCACATCAACCTCAAGGAGCTGATGGCAGTTTGGCTGGGTCTCCAGCATTTTGCATCACTAGTCCACAATCAAGTAGTGACCGTACACTCGGACAATGCTATGGGCCCTGACGTATATATAGAAGCAAGGGGAGACTCATTCGTTCTCCCTTTGCGAAGCAGCAAGAATCTTACCTTCTTTTATGGGCAGACCAAAACTGGACCAAGTTGGTGACACGGTTCATCCAGGGCAAGCTCAATGTCCTTGTGGACGGGTGGAGCCGTCGCAGTCAGGTGTTCCCCACAGAGTAGACTCTTCATCTGCAGATGTGCGAGGATCTGTGGAAGCTGTGGGGGAGACCTCTTATCTTGTACCCTCAAGCAAGAGCTCCGGACCAACCGCATACGTCAAATCAGTCTCTATCCGGGTCGTTTTATGCCACTAAGCCAACTCCTGCTCCCTTTTCGTGCAGGCTCTCTTATAGATCTGTTTGAGACGTCCAAGAATCATCGTCTACCAGTCTTCTGCTCTCCAGTACCAGGACCCTCTAGCATGGGTGATGGACAGCATGCTACAAGATTGGTCAATCAAGAATCTCTATGCCTTCCCACTATTCTGTATAATACGAGAAGTCCTCAACAAGTTCCGCAACCACACGAACATCATGAAGACTCTAGTGGCCCCATTCTGGCCATGATGGGAATAGTTCCTGGGTCTCCCCAAGCTGCTGATGGACTTCCCGAGGTTGTTACCACAGCGACCAAGTCTGCTCAGACAACCCCACTTCAGGCGGGTCCACCAAGGATTGTCCACTCTGGCCCTGACAGGGTTCAGATTGTCAGGAAACTCCTCAGACAGAAGGAGTTTTCAAGAGCAACTTCAGAGGCTATTGCCAAGTGTAGGCGCTCCTCTTCTGACAAAATCTATCAAGCCAAGTGGACAATCTTCAGAGCCTGGTGTAGAAGATATGACATCTCATCTTCTAAGATGTCTGTAGCAGACATTGCCGAATTTCTCCTGTACTTGAGGACATCTAGGGGCCTGTCCTCCTCTACGATCAGAGGATACAGGACTATACTGTGTTTCGGCACAGAGGTATGAATCTCTGCTAATCAGGACCTGTCCGATCTCATAAAATCCTTCGATACCTCCATATCCAAGGGGCAAGAAGACGTCTCTTGGAATCTGGACATATTTTTGAAGTGGCTCTCCAGACCCCTCTTCGAGCCTCTTCTTTCTGCTTCGTTATGAGATCTTACCAGGACAACCCTCTTTCTTGTGGTGCTGGTGACCACCAAAAGGGTCAGTGAAGTGCATGCTCTGGACAAGAGAGTGGGATTTTCCCAAGGTGATGCCGTATTTTCACACTGGGCTTTTTAGCAAGAATGAAGACCCAACCAAGCCCTGGCCTTGTTCCTTCACTATTAAAAGCCTGATGGAAATACTACGCCCAGATGAGGAGGAGAGAGTTCTGTGCCCAGTGAGAGCACTGAGGTACTACTTGCACAGAACGGAAAAGATTTGAGGTCCTATGAGTAATTTGTAGTGCTCGGTTAGGAATCTGTCTCATGTCCTATCAAAGAACGTCTTGTCTTTCTTCTTGAAGGATCTGATCTCTGAGGCCCATTCTCAGGTTGGAGAAGAGGCTTTAACGTCCGTCAAAGCTAAGGCTCACGAGATCAGAGCTGCCTCCATGTCTTTAGTCTTCAGGCACAACCTGTCTCTATCATCAATTCTTCAAGAGACTTACTGGAGGTGCAAGTCTATCTTCACGACCCATTATCTTTGTGGTGTGGAAACAACTTTTGAAAATTGTAGTACTGTACTTGAGGGCCGTTACCTGTGGCTGGTATGGTGTTGGGAGGAACTGTAAGAAGCTTTTCTTCTTTCCTTTCTCTTCGCCTTGAACTTGGGTATTGAGTCGTAAGGGGAGCCTAGGGGTACTGTGTACCTGGAGACCCATCAGTCTTAGTTTTAATGGGTGGGTGGTGTTTTTATATTTTGTGGTTCAGGCAATGTTCGTGTTCATTGATTCTGGTCATTTGGTTGGTCAGTATGTGACCAGGGCAGGGGCAACTGGCTTCTTGTATACTTTGTTAGTCACCAGGTTCATCCCTTGCTGCAAAGTACCCACTGATGCAGAGGTGCGTCTGGCTAACTCGCCAAACCCTACATGGTTAAGATGAGTGCCAACCAGAGGCAGTATCTACCTGCAGCAGCTCCCTTACCAAGTAAGGAGTGACAAGCATTGTACCAATGCTAATATTGCTGTCCTCTAACTCATTATCATCCATAATGTTTTGGGGTAATTAATCCATATATCCCACCTCCATGTTAATTTGGGATTCAGCAATGTAACTACTTGGTAAGCTACATATATAAAATTGACGTTTTTACAATAAAATAAAGTTTTATATAAACTTACCATGTAACTGCGAATCAAGCCTTCCCTCCTCCCCTCATATGGAAAGAAGGGCAAAAAACAATTGAATCACTCTGTTGAAGTTGCTTCTCTCTTACCCTGAAAGTGGGCGGTGACTAGTCACCTACACCGATACTAGCGCTGCCGCGAATTTAAACATTTTTAAGCTGCCGGCGAGTGAAACTATAAGCAAAGTAACTACTTGGTAAGTATATATAAAACTTTATTTTATCATAAAAATGTTATTTTGAAAATATTTTGAATAAAGAGGATAAGAACTGGAGGATGAGAAAGGGGACCAATTTAGAACATTGTATCTGAAAAGTTTAGGAAACCCTTAGGGAAGATAAAATGTAGAAATGATCCAAAACCATCAGAAAACCTAGCAATCTTCTTAAAGCTGCAGGCAAACCAACCGCAAATGGGACAATCAGAATTTATGAAACATGATAAAAGGGAAAAAGAATTGGAGCAGTAATATATAATATACACAAGACTACGGGATGTACTGCAGACCAAAAAATATAGAGAAATACAAATACAGGAGTGTATTATGGAACACTGGGAACAGTGCTGGAGGGAAGGCTGAAGAATATTGTTAAAACTGACAATCGTCAGTTTGACTTTGAGCTACAAAAGAAAAATCAATGACTTTGAGCTACAAAAGAAAAATCAAAGACAATCTTTATAAAGAGGCAATTACAGAAGTGCCATGAGAGAAGGTGGTGTCTACCTAACATTTACAGTATTTAAGCATCTTGAGAATGAATTTGAAAGAGTTCCAAGACGAAAAACCTAAAGGGTACTACAAAAACAAGAGGGTATTAGAAAGGCTAATTAAGCTAGTGATGCTACTATACTATAATAAAAGAGCTAAGATACTGGCAGTATATCACAAGAAAATTGAGGTAAGTGTTGGTGTTTATCAAGGATCAAAACTACTGTATATTGGTCATCAGAGCAATGAAGTACTAACAAATGAATACAGTAAATGAAAAGAGACCCCTGGGAGGTGCTACATGTAGATGACCTGGTGTGAGCAGTAGAATATAAGAGTAATAAAACTGTAAAAACATTCAATGTATGAAAATGATACAGTATACTAGGAAGGGTAATACAGTGTAGTTAATTTCATACAAAATTTCTGAAAACAGGCTTGTGGTGACTGGTAAGCAAGCAAAGGGGGTGGGGAGGGGGTGGGGGGGAGGGGGAGGTGGGGGAAGAGTTTAGTCAGGCGAGTGGCATTGTGGATAATGCAGGAGTACAGGCAGTCCCCTGTTATCAGCGATCTGGTTTTATGGCACTTGTCTAACAATGATAACTGGATTTTCAACACCGATATGCGCCCATGTCTGCTTATCTGCGATTTTCGGTTGTTGTCACACCGTTAGGAACAGAACCCTCGCTGATAACCAGGGACTACCTGTACTGTAGGAGCAAACAATACTACATACTGATGTATTTCTGACACGTAAAATGAATAAGAGGACCAAACAGGTAAAGAGGTAGGAGAGGAATAATGTGGTAGAAAAATAGGCCTTTGAAGAGGTAAAAACCATTTCTGCTACCTTGGGGATCATCAAAAGGAGGAAATTTTTTTACAACTTGTAAATATATTTCCTTCTCGTAAACAGATCAAACATTTGCAAAATGGAGATTTTGCAGGGATCTGATCACCAAATACTAAGGTTAATGGCTGCACTGCACTAGGAAGATCATATCGCAAATGAAGAATTTGTTAAGAACTGTGGTGTTCAAAGGCTAGAAAATACACTGAAATCTTGAAAACTGAGGGCTTGGCCATGTGATGGGAAGATGAGCAATTAATAAAGTGCACATTTTTATGTAAAATGATGAAGACTAATAAAGCCAGCAAAATCCATAAATCAGAGAGGAAAGGCCTAAAGACCAAGACTAAGTAGGAACTTAGGCAGAAAATATTTGAAATGGAAGAGAGTGTAGGGAGTTTATTTTTTGTCTAAACACACAAAGGAAAATTGTAATGTAAATGACAAAGATTAGGAAATCAGATAGCACAGTGGAAAAAAGGAAAATGAAAAGTATGAAAATTAAAAAGCACCAAGGGCTTGAGGGGTTACTGTAAAAACCTACTTACAGTGCTCAACAAATGACACACTGTAGCTACTATCCCCTAACAGGGTGAAAGACTGCAAATCACCATCATTGGCACACAATAACAACCACTTCAATAAAAACTTTCCTTTCAATACTTACAGCTTAATACTGCCTCAGACACCAACATTTCAAAGGAAAGTATAAAACACTGACCTAAAATACAACCATCCAGTGCTTAACAGGTATTTCCATTCCTACATTAAATCTATGCTTTTACCTCTGCAACTGGCATAAAATAATGTCAAAGTTTTATATAAAAAAATTCTTTCTATTATAAGGGTGGATTAGAACAGAACAGTGCTGAAAGGGAAATGGAGGGTAAGAAGTTTGAAAGGTGTTACAGGAGGAAAACCTTGCAGTTGCACTATGAAACAATTGCAGTATTAGAGAGGGTGGAAAGTCAGTACAAGGAATGAAAGAGGTTGCAGCTAGGGGCTAAAGGGACACTGCAAAAATCCTTAAGCAATGCCTACAGTGCACACGTAAGGTGCACTGACAACACTAACCCCTATGGAGATAAGGGTGGATTACAATGTAAGAACACGAAAGCATCAACAACTTACTTGATACAGTCTTTTTATCATCACTCTTTGGTTTTACAAAAAAATTTGTGTAGGCAGCATATGAAAGAGTCAGCATTATATGTAAAAACAGCACTATGCCAAGCATCCTGAAAGACTGACTTGCTGCATTATCTCCTAGCCATTCGCGAATCAGAACCTGAAACAGAATGGAAACAAATGCCTATAGTAAAGAAAATACAACCAAAAATATTAGTTTACTACCCATCAAATTATATTAATGCTTACATTTATAGATGCTCCATACATGCAAGGCCTCAACTGCTTAATCTATACAACTAATCAAAATGTAAAAATGGACAAAAAGGGCTAATTGCATGTTGAAGTGAAGGTTGAGCCCTCTTTAAACTTCAAGTTCTACCCTAAATTTGGTACCAAGTACAGGATTACTTTATACAACTTGCAAGTGATTTGATTGAGCAAATGAGTTACAGTAAATTGAAAAAAATCTTGGGTATTCTTATAAAGTGTTCCCATTTGACCTTCAGCAGCATTTCTTTCTTCCTTTCACTTTTCATCTGCTTCCTCTAGTCTCTTCCCACAAAGCTGTCCAACTTCTATAACTTTAACTGATTTCATTTTTCATCTTTCAGCAGAGAACAAAACTTTAGAGTGAACCCTGAGTCTACAAACATGATTTGGCAATCTCATGAACTACTTAATAATAATAATAATATAATAATAATAATAATAATAATAATAATAATAATAATAATAATAATAATAATAATAATAATAATAATAATAATAAACATGGGCGCCGTGGCAGAGTGGTTTAGCTCACTGAATGACTAGTTAAGCAACATTAGGGCTGGTCAGTCGTTGGATGGGTGACAGCTCCCCTAAGTGTTGATTCCTTGGGAAAGGATCTTTGACATAATTTCCACAGTCTACTCAGTTGTAAATGAGTACCTATTCTCAATGGGGTTAAATAGCAAAACTCAACAATGATGGAAAGAAATGAAAGAATAAACTAACAACGACGTAAATGGAACCTCTGGCGACAGAGGAGCTTCATCCAGCAGCCATGTATACAACCCAATACAGTCAGGTACTTGGGGGTCGTCATCCAGCAACTGACCACCACAACGGCAGTAACTAGCAACTAGAGATCAGAGCTACAGAGACAAAGCTGAAAAAGAAATGGACAAGAGAAGAAAATCAGAAAATATGGAGATGCTACATCAGAAGCAACCCAACAGAAAGAGGCTGCAGAAGAAGACTGGTCAACATCTGGAATGAGAGAAATAACACCCATCTAACAGAACAGAGGCTGGCAAACCAAGTAAGGAATATAAAAAAAAAAGAACTGGCTCTCTACAACAGAAAGAGAGGAACTGGAAAGAGAAATAACCCCCAACAAAGAAGGACAAGAAGATGAACTAAGAGACGATGACGCAGAAAACAACAGGAATGATGAGCTACCAAACAATGACACATGAGGAAATGCCGAAGATGTAACAGAGAGGTCAGAATGGGTGGAAAAGATCAGACAACGGATGACGCCAGATACAGAAAGAACAAAGATCCCCTCCATGAAAGCCTACAACACATAGAAACTAAGGGAAAAAACAAGTGAAGTTAATGAAATAATGAGACTAATCCACACCACCAGTATCACAGAAACAAATAACCTGGCATATGCAGGAGCAAGACTAGTAGTAGAACTCATGGGGATACAAAACCACACCCCATCACAACCAACCTAACAGAAACCAAAGCCACAACCGCCTTGGAAAAGGCGCCTGGAAAAACAAATCATGGCGATGAGATCTGACTTGAGTAAACTGAATGAGATGGCAGAAAAGAGGCTAAGAAGCAAGAAAACAAGAGAGGAACTGAATGAGAAATAAAAAGTTTGGGAGAAGGGTCTAAACAACACAATAGAAGATATAAAACAAAGGCTTAAAGCCAAAGCACATTAGACCCAACGGTACATGAACAGGAATAAAGGATACCAACAGAACAAACTCTTCGGAACCAACCAGAAAAGACTATACAGCCAACTAAGAGGGAAGATAACCACCAGGAAATTCCTGAAGCTGAACCAAGTAAGAAACTGGGAAAACATAAGGAGCAATCCAGTATAACACAACACACATGCAATATGGCTCCAGGAAATCAAGGCAGAAGAAATGGGGAGAATAAAACAAAGATTCACCAAGATCACCACAAACACAGTCTGACACCAACTAAAGAAAATGCCCAACTGGAAAGCCCCAGGTCCCAATGAAGTCCATGGATACTGGCTCAAAAACCTCAGGGTCCTACACCTACGAATAGCAGAACAACTCCAGCATTGTATCACAAACCACCATGCGCCCAAATGGATGACCACAGGGAGAGCATCCTTAGTACAGAAAGACAAGAACAAGGGAAATATAGCAAGCAACTACAGGTCTATCACTGCCTACCAATAATGTGGAGGTTACTACAGGCCTATCACCTGCCTACCAATAATGTGGAGGTTTCTAGCAGGTATCATCAGTGAAAGACTATACAACTACCTAAAGGATACAAACACCATCTCCCACCAACAGAAAGGCTGCAGAAGGAAGTGTAGGCGCACAAAAGACCAGCTCCTAATAGAGAAAATGGTAATGAAGAATAGTAAGAGGAGAACCAACCTAAGCATGGCATGGATTGACTACAAGAAAGCCTTCGACATGATACCTGAAAACATATGGGGCAGAGGAAAACATCATCAGCTTCCTTAAAAACACAATGCGCAACTAGAATACAGTACTTACAAGCTCTGGGATAAGACTAGCAGAGGTTAACATCAGGAGAGGGACCTTTCAAGGTGACTCACTGTCCCCACTACTCTTTGCAGTAGCCATGATTCCCATGATAAAAGTACTGCAGAAGATGGGTGCCGGGTACCAACTCAAGAAGGGAGGCAACAAAATTAATCATCTGATGTTCATGGACGACATCAAGCTGCATGGTAAGAGCATCAAGGAAATAGATACCATAATCCAGACTGTAAAGATTGTATCTGGGGACATCAGGATGGAGTTTGAAATAGGAAAATGCAACTTGGTCAACACACAAAACGGCAAAGTAACAAGGACTGAAGGGATAAAGCTACCAGACAGGAATAGCATCAAACACATAGATGAGACAGGATACAGATACCTGGAAATAATAGATGGAGAGGATATAAAACACCAAGAGATGAAGGACACAATCAGGAAAGAATATATGCAGACTCAAGTCAACACTTAATGCCGGAAACATGACGAAAGCCATAAACATATGGGCAGTACCAGTAATCAGATACAGTGCAGGAGTAGTGGAGTGGATGAAGGCTGAACTCCACAGCATAGACCAGAAAACTTGAAAACACATGACAATACACAAAGCACTACAACCAAGAGCAAATACAGACAGACTATACATAGCACGAAAGGAAGGGGGGAGAGGGCTACTAAGCATAGAATACTGCATCAACATCGAGAGCAGAGCACTGGGGCAATATCTGAAAACCAGTGAAGATGAGTGGCTAAGGAGTGCATAGGAAGAAGGGCTGATAAAAGTAGTCGAAGACCCAGAAATATACAGAGACAGGAGAATGAAAAACAGAACAAAGGAATGGGACAACAAACCAATACACGGACAGTACATGAGACAGACAAAAGAACTGGCCAGGGATGAAACATGGCAATGGCTACAGAGGGGAGAACTCAAGAAGGAAACAGAAGGAATGCTAACAGTGGCACAAGATCAGGCCCTAAGAACCAGATATGTTCAAAGAACAATAGATGGAAATAACATCTCACCCATATGCAGGAAGTGCAATATGAAAGACAAGACCATAAACCACATAGCAAGCGAATGTCCGGCGCCTGCACAGAACCAGTACAAAAAGAGGCATGATTCAGTAGCAAAAGCCCTCCACTGGAGCCTGTGCAAGAAACACCAGCTATCTTGCAGTAATAAGTGGTATGAACACCAACCACAGGGAGTGATAGAAAACAATCCGGCAAAGATCCTCTGGAACTATGGTATCAGAAGATAGGGTGATACGTGCCAATAGACCAAACATGACGTTGATTGACAAAATCAAGAAGAGAGTATCACTCATTGATGTCGCAATACCATGAGACACCAGAGTAGATGAGAAAGAAAGAGAAAAAATTGATAAGTATCAAGACCTAAAAATCGAAATAAGAAGGATATGGCATATGCCAGTGGAAACTGCACCCATAATCATAGGAAGACTAGGCATGATCCTAAGATCCATGAAAAGGAATCTGGAAGAATTAGATGCCAAAGTAGCTCCAGGACTCATGCAGAAAAGTGTGCTACTAGAAACAGCGCATAGAGTGAGAAAAGTGATGGACTCCTAAGGAGGCAGGATGCAACCCAGAACCCCACACTATAAAAACCACCCAGTCGACTAGGATGACTGTGACAACCCCCCCCAACCAAAATAATAAAAAATATAATAATAATAATATCCGAAAGTGAATACATACATTCACTACTATGGGAACCCTTATATTCACAATGTCACAAATATAAGTGCTTCAGTATGCTAAATATAGAAGGAAAACACTCGTACATAGGCTGAAAAGATTGCACTCCCAGTAAAATAACCTCTTAAAATTTATCTTATTTCAGAAATACAAACCACTGCCTTATATCACATAGCCTTAACTTTATTTTGATATGGGGAACTGTTAACCAGAGTTGACTACCACTATCTGGATGTTCCAGACAATTCTCAAAAAAGCAAAATGTCCTTTTGACTGTAACACAGTTTTAGTTGGTTAGTTATCTGCCTGTATCCTTATTCAATTGTGAATATTTAATTGGAGAGTGAAACACTGTACTTGAAAACTCCAATGCACTTTCTGAACTCTTCATTATACAATGAACTTGAGCTTTCTAAAGCTATGCCAAATATCTGACTCCAATATTCTAATGCAGATAGAGTTGGCTTGTTGAACTCTCAGCATCCCAAGTTATATGAGAGGTTTTTTTATAAGGTTTAATACATTTCCAATTTTGGTCTTTATGTATGAAATACCTGTATGTGCTTTCCAATTCACATGTAAACAAAGATTAAGCCTAAGCATCTTATGATTTGCCTCTTGAGTGTGTGGGTGTTTCTGTTTGCTAGTTTGATATTGATTTTGATAGAAACTCCAATCTTTATAGAACATGGGTACTTCTATTTTTTTTTTAAAAAGGAGACCTACTGTTGAAGTCCTTATGATCATTCTAATTAAGGTCTTGTTTGGCATGTAAGGAGTGTGGCCCAAGTCAGAAGTGGTATAAATTATGGCAAAGACAGTAAATTACTTGCTTTAGACAATTCTTTGTGGAATATATATGACTTGAAGGTGTCTGTGTTACCTGAGTGCACTTGGAATGGACAACTGGAAGAGAAATTTTTCATTTCTTATAGGTAAATGGCCTCCAATATCATTTTAGGTAGTTTTAGCAGAATTGACTGTCTTCAAGTAGCATTGCATATTTTATGGATATAAATAATAGAATACTGTGATAATGATGTGCCAACATTAAAATCTTCTTCATGATGACTGATGGCTTGTGATTCAAGCTATGCTGCAGTAGGTTCAGAATTTATGTATGCACTGCAGAAGTAAAGCATACACCATTTTTTAAAATATTTTATACAAAGTTTTTCATGAAATGAGTCTGCAATTCCTGGCATTACTTGGGTCTTTACATGGTTTTATTCTTGGTACCATTGTAACACTGCATTCTCCACTCTTCAGGGAGCGAAGCCAGTTATAAAACCATTTCAAGGATTTGTCTCAGCCAGAAGAATTATTAAACTCTAGTTCTTTCAATGTGAATTAATAATATAAATCCACTGATTGTTCATTCACAAAATGATTTATTTCTGTTTAGTTTTTATTTCTAAAAAGTGCTCATCAAGGCATTCACACCAATAATATTTTCAGAGTGCCCACCTAGTATGTTAGTAATGAGAAATTAGAACAGTAACAACAAGTAAAAGAGGAGGTTTATACATTGTTCAGATACTGTACAAGATATTTAAGGAGAACTGAATATGAAACTTTGTTTTCATGCTTTGCCAGTTAAATTCATTCACACAAACTGAGTAAAAATAGTCATACAAGTTGTCATAATACATACAATGGAAATAAAAAATGCTCAATATACTACTGTATACACATAAGTTTCTATACTTACATATTTTATTCCAGTCATCCTTTTGGAAATATGATAAAATCCACTGCTAAAATAAAATATTGCCAAGTGAATTCTGTGTACCAATGTGAGGGAATACTGCAATGTTGGAATTTGCTGTAGAATGAATGTTTTCAGTTCTGGGCGTAAATATGTTGAAAAACAGCCAACTCTTACTGAGTTTTCAAATTTTTTAAGCCCTATTTGTAGAACTTTTGGTCCAAAACACTGAAGTATTACCATAACAGTCCGTTCCTAGAAAAAAATACAAACACTTAAATATGATCAAGATACTTATGTCGAAAACATTAATATAAACACAGTAATAGGTTAGCAGCAATACCGCCGCCCCCCCCAAAAAAAAAATTAAAATAACTTTTGATCCTCAAGTATACATTTGTATTTAATCATGTCTTCATACCTGGTTAAAGACAGACAAAATGCTGAACAGTTGCTTCAATTAGCAAATTGACACTTAACCCATACTATGGGGAATCACATACTCACCTATCAAATTTTCTTTCTTAACAGTAACCTGTTGGAAGCACAACAACAGAGTGTCTTGCACAGTGCACTCAAGGTACTTTTAGTTATCCCTTCTTTCTTTTACTTTTATTTTCTCTCTTCGGTCTTTTCTTCCCTAGTTGTCCAACCTCATGAACTTTACTTTGTTCCAAGCTGGGAAAAGAGACTGCCACAGGTAAGGGCCTAGCCCTAAAACCACTCTTAGCCCAAAATAAGGCAAGAAGAAAAGAATTGCCTCGTATTAGCAAAGCCTATCTTAACTGACAATGCTTGTAGCTCCCTCACTCTCTTGGCTGTAGCTAAGGCTACACTGAAAAGTGTTTAAGGAAACCTCCTTAAAAGGAGCTTTCTCCAAAAGTTTTAAAGAATGGCAACATAATGAACTTATGAACTGCATACAGATTCTAAGGTGAAGTGAGTACCAGAAACCTAGGAAACTCCACCTTAACACCTTTTAAAGACATCTTGATGTCTTTGTCCTTGGACAAGCCTAAGAGCTGAAGCCAACAGGCCCTCTAGCCTTAAAGGCTGCTGCCAAGGACTTTTTTTCATGCTTGAGAAAAAACAGAAACCTTATCATTCAGCTTGAGAAAAAACAGAAACCTTATCATTCAGCTTGAGAAAAAACAGAAACCTTATCATGTTGCTTACAGAGATATTGGTGCCGGAAAAACCCCTTAATGCACCACTGACCACTGATGTTGGTAGAATTGGTCAGTACATTCTCTCTTGGCACTGATAATGGTCTCCCCTGCAAGATCTCACCTTGAGTTCACAGGAGCCATGGACCATCTACACATGATTATCTGCAGCTGGTGGGATTGTGATGGAACTTTTTCTTTCTTGGTTGCCATGGAAACTGCCCTACTGAACCCAAAAGGACCAGGGAGACAGCCTTCCACTGTACATGAGAGAGATACCTAAGAAGAAAATCTCTCTCCCATGCAGCAACCAGATACTGAAGAAGATCCTAATAGGGTCCACCTAACCCCATCTGAAGTGTCTGTATACTGTATTCTGAGGGGTATAGTGAAGCATCCAAGCCTTCTGCCCTTTTGTAGCTGGACAGTCAAATACCGCTTGCTGTGTTTGCTGACTTCCATGAGGATATTATGAACAGTATCAAGTATGTCCTTGCTACAGAATGTCAATACATCAGAGATGTTATCCATGATTTCAAACAAGAAATCAGGTCAGTCCTGGATACTGAATTAAATGCAAGGTCTAAGAATTTCTCAGCCGTTAAACGAAAGAATAAAGTGGCTGCACAGTCTGCCCGGGCAGAGTCTTGGTCTAGAGCACAGACTGGTAGTAATAATAAAGTCAGTTCGGGCTATAAAACTTTAAATCATATGATAGTAGGGGCTCCAGTGACTGCCTCAGATGATACTGATAACCCTTGCCATGACGCCTCAATGTGTATTTTCTCTCCTGATGGTAAATACCTTATTAATGAGAGGAAAACTATGACTGAAGTTTAACATGTGGAATTTTGGGACAGGGTAGGATTTCCTTATATGGAATGGCGCTTAGTCCCTCCTTCAGTAGGCACTGAAAAACTGCCGAAAGAAACAGTTATCCTACCTACGAATATAACACTGAAAGCCATTGAAGAAACCTTTTACTAAGTTAATGGAAAATGGAGTTCTACATCTATTTTAGATAAGACCCAATATGCTTACCGGGTAGCCCCAGTCTTCTGTCCCTTCACTTTTAAAACAATTAATCACGTGAATGCAGATTTTCAGAATTTTGTGGTAACTGGGAAAAGAGAGCCAATGGCAGAATTAAAGTCATTTGTCTCCGTCATCCCAGTGTCTGATAATACTATTAAGGAATGAGCAACACTTGTCCTTCATTTTGAAAGGAATAAGCTCCCTCTGGATGTGGCTACTTAGCAGTTTGGGGGCCCTATGAGAAAAATCCCATAGGGGACAGCCTTGGCTGAATTTCATACTAGGATCCACCTCCTCAATATCTTAACCTCTATTACTATGCTGGAAGCTTCTGTTAAAAGGCTTCCAGAATCCTCTAAAACAATGTTTGCTGTTGGAGCCAAAACACTCTTGTGGACCTTATGAGGAGCATTCTATGATTTTCTAAAGTGTCCCACTAAGGCTAGAATGGAAACACTGGGGGCTCTAATATGACACTACCCAATGTACCCCCTTACTACATTCTACCTTTCTGAGTAGTCTGTTGTGGCTCATCTCAATGAACAAGTCGAACAACAGAACTGTACAATATATGCTCTCCTTGGAAAAGGGGAATCCAGGAAGCAACGGACTCGAGAATTTCTCCTTCCTAAACCAAAGAAGATTCGTTATGACTCGGAGTCATACATGCCTCCAGTCACCCCTAAAGGATCATTTAAACAACAGAAGGGACAACAGCAGCAAAAGCATCCCTTTCAAAGCATGCAAAGATGCTCGTACCAGGGAAAAGGAAAAGCAACTCCTGGAATGCCTATTACAGGCAAGGGAAGAGGTGGAGCCCAATAAGAATTGCATGGTCAGGGGTGGTCTCCTACAGCATCACATGCAATGGAAGTCCTCCCCTTGGGGACAGTATAGTATTATCCAAAACGGGCTAGGGTGGAAATGGTCTCATCCTCCACCCCTTTAAAGAGGCTTCCCAAGAACCAGACGCCTCTTTAGAAGATTACGCGCAGAAGGCCCTTTTAAAGGGGAGCCATAGAGAAACATACTATAGAGCCCCCAAGTATTTGCGGGGGATGTGTTCCAGAACCCCCAGCAAATAGTTAAAATCCGCAAACACTTAGAACCCCCCCCCTTCTAAAAATGCTTATAACTGCCTATCTTGAAAGTTCAAATACCAAATGTATACTTAAAGTATCATCCTACATCAAATATACCTTAAATTACTGTACCAATCTTTGAAATTATATTATTAATATAATTTCAAAGTTACCTTAAACATTAGTACCCATAAAAATATTTGCATATGTACTTCTGACCCTTCCAGCCAAAACAGAGAGAGAGATAGAGAGAGAGTTACCACAATAACATATTCACGCAGCCTTGTACTGGCAGGTTAAAAGAGTTAAAGAGAGAGAGAGAGAGAGAGAGAGAGAGAGAGAGAGAGAGAGAGAGAGAGAGAGAGAGTTTATCTCTTTAATCTCTTGAGGAATGTTAATCCATTTCTCTGTACAAAATTTGTTTGTTTTTTGTCTTCCAAAGATGTATTAGCTATACATTTTAAAAACATTATGAACACACACACACAAACAGTGTGCATATGTGGCTATTACCAATTGGTTAAAGAAATTCAAATTAGCTGTATCAAGAGAGAGAGAGAGAGAGAGAGAGAGAGAGAGAGAGAGAGAGAGAGAGATTTTTTCAGTTTATCCTTCGTAATGGTAATTGACCACCAGGTTGGCAACAGTCACCCACAAAGTTGGCAATTCTGACCACACAACCCTTGCTGCCAGGTTACTCGACATATCTGACAGGTTCAACCTACCCCCTTCTCTCCAAGTCTTTCAGCAAAAGATTAGGGGTCGATGTGTATTTCTTTAAAATTTTACATAATTTATTCATTTATAAACTAAAATCTTACTAATTCACTACAGTATTTTCTTTAATTAATTGACATTATTGCTGTTTACATTAATATTAATATTTGAAAATTAGTAAACTATTTATTTATCATACAAAACAAATAAACATACATCTCAGAGAGAGAGAGAGAGAGAGAGAGAGAGAGAGAGAGAGAGAGAGAGAGAGAGAGAGAGAGAGAGAGAGAATTATTATTTGTATTATTTCTTATTATTTAATCTTATTAAACTTAATATTATTTGAAAATTAGTATTGTACATAATTATTTTGTCATCAAATGTAATGTAGATATAGCACAGTATTTAGCCACAAAAATAATATGAAAATACAGAATATTGCTCTAAGAAAAAATCCACAAATTGGTGAGTTTCCTACGAATAATTTATAGATAGGCTCCACGGAAAATTCCGCGAATTGTGAGAAAACGAATATTGGGGGGTTTACTGTACGTGTGTTCGCCACCAAGCACGTGTCTTCAGTGTCCCCAAGAAGGATTCCTCCGAACGTAGGGTGATCCTTGACCTATCAGAGCTGAACAAACGCATTGTTTTCCACAGTTTCTGGATGACTACTATTGCCCAAGTATGTTCAATCATTCCGCAAGGGACTTGGACCGTTTCTATAGATCTGAAAGACGCATACTGGCTCGTTCCTATCGCTGTTCCCTTCCACCCTTGCCTAGGGTTCTGGGTAGGGAAGGAAAAAATAAGGAATTCAACTGGTAACCTACCCAGACAATTGGCTAATCTGGGGGCCCACCAGGGAAGAGTGCCTATGAAGCCTAAGAGTGGTAGCAGACAGGCTCCAATCAAAAGGCTTTCTAATAAATAGGAAGACATCCTGCCTTACACCCAGTGGCTGGGACTTTGTTGGGATGCTCTTTGAAGCCAGTTGAGAAGTCGCTTCCCACCAGTACTCAAGACAGAAAAAGGAAGGACCTGAAACAGGTTTCTTGCTCAGTCCAGTGTCTCCAGACGTCACTTGGAGCGTGTGATGGTAGACACAATCCTCAGATTGTAATTAAAAAATGTAAACAAATTCTGACTATTGCATGCAAGAAAAAAGATTCGTGATTGACTTAATCAAATGAGTCAGAAAGTCGGGGAGATACTCCAGCTATGGACCTGGAAAGGGTCTCTGGCAAAACAGGTCACCCTACTCCTTCATCTGTGCAAGTGATAATACACACAGATGCCTCCTTGACAGGTTGGGGAGGCCACTGGGAGGATCGTCGGGTGGCAAGGAGGTGGTCACTTGCTTGGAGTAAGTGTCATATCAACTTTCTAGAGCTGATGGCTGTCTTTCTGTCTCTCAGAAAACTGAAACCTCCAAAAGGGACCCACATTTTGTTGGACCTCGACAACAGGACTGCAATGTCCTGCATCAAGAGGTCGGGCTCACGTTCATCTCCTTCAGATGGTGCAAGCAAAAAAGTGGCACTTATCTGCAATTCACCTCACAGGGTCTCTCACTGTAATAGCAGACTCTCTATCAAGGGATGCAGCAGCCTTGACTGAGTGGATGTTAGACAATCACTCCTTTCACTTAATTGCCAACATGCTTCCACATCCAGAAGCGGACCTGTCTACTACACGCGACAACCACCAACTTCCAGTGTATGTGTCTCCGAACCTGTACAATCAAGCAATAGCAAGAGATGCATTCTTACAAGACTGGAATAAATGGAGGACAAAATACCTTTTTCCTCCATTGTTCCAGATTTCAAAGGTTTTAACAAACTTCTAACTTTCAACGGAACTGCTTACTTAATAGCCCCAAATTGGCCTAACAGGCACTAGTTCCTGTTGGTTCAACAACGGGCAAAAAAGTCCATTCCATGACCATCCACTGTTCTATCCCAGAGCGTAGGAGGGAAAGTCATCTACAGGTCCTCCTTTCTAAGCCGAGACCGGCACGTGTGGATTTTTTAAATCTTGTCTACCATGGAAATTACTCACCCAATATTGCTAGGTACCAAGTGCAGAAACTGTGGACATCATCTCTTGGAAAATACCAGACCATATGGAAAATATGGTTAGACTATTTCCATGCTGAGAGCTCAGTTGAGATCTCTGTTAAAACACTGTTACATTTTTGTAAATATCTTTTTGAAGACAAGTAGTACCTTGCTGTTACAACAATCATGGCATACAAGGCAGCATTGTTGGAACCCTTGCTTTATGGATTTGGAATTGATTCTAACATAGAAATTGTTACTTCTCTTCTCTGGTCTTTTGCATTGCAAAGAACTGCTCCTGCAAGGCTTCCCATTACCTGGTCCCTGAATAAGGTGCTTAGGCTTCTGTCAATTCCTCAATTCAGTGGGCCCAATACAACTACTACAACTCATATGCTGCAAAAGGCAATCTTCTTCACTGCTTGGCATCAGGAGCTCGTATTAGTGAATTAGGCTCTCTTAGACAGGGGACAACGCTACATTACTCATACAGCTAACCGTTATTTATTATTGTCCCCTGGCCCAGCATTCCTGGCAAAGAATGAGAACCCTTTAAAGAGAAAATCTATTCTGATAAGGGAACTCAATTTGTAAGATAAAACATTATGCCCAGTTCAAGCGCTTAAGGTTTCCCTAGAGGTCATGGCAAACATCCCAGAGGGTCCGATTTTCCTACCCCTAGCACAAACAAACAACTTCCTCTACATGGGGTGAGAATAATTTGCGTCCCTTACTAAAAAAGCAGACCCCCACTCCTTTCCTAAGTCGCAT
This sequence comes from Macrobrachium rosenbergii, assembly GCF_040412425.1. Taxonomy (NCBI): domain Eukaryota; kingdom Metazoa; phylum Arthropoda; class Malacostraca; order Decapoda; family Palaemonidae; genus Macrobrachium; species Macrobrachium rosenbergii. Next base: position 14,934,297 of record NC_089741.1, on the reverse strand, counting down.
GACATCCGGAAAGCAAGTACTGTACGCTGCTGGCTTTCTTTGGAAATGTTTCTGCAAAGAAGTCTCCGTGTACAGGGTGGTCATCAGAAACAGTACAGTAAACCCTCTGTATTCGTGGGGGATGCGTACCACAGCCCCCGCAAATAGCTAAAATCAGCGAATACTTAAAATCCCTCTAAAAACACTTAGAACTGCCTATTTTCATAGTTCAAACACAAAAAAATCTCTAAAAATGCTTATACCTGAGTATTTTAATAGTTTTATCACAAAAAGTGCACTTGGTCATGAAAATGATATGAAAATATAGTAAATAGTGAATAATTTTCTGTGAAAAATACCGTCAATGGGCGAATTTTCTGCGAATAATGTGTATATACGTTCCTGACCCCATAGTTGCTATGGCAGAAAACCAGGGGTCTTCTTAATGTGGTGGATATGCTAAGATACCGCTGGGAGAGGTGCAACAATACCGTGACCAAACCCAGCACATTTAGGTAAGTTACTTTAGACCTACATCTTAATAATTGTAAGTTCGTGTTTAGTTTCGTGTTCTTTGAAATATATATGAGCAGGGAAGTACAGTAATTTCTGCAATTGCTGGGAGATGTGGTATTGCATTAACACAACAGAACAGTTTGTACTAGTAAATAACACAGACTTAACACTGGGAATGTTTGAAAATGCAGCTTTCTTTCCTTTTTCGTTTCTTTAAATCTTCAGCTGAAAACCCTTATGGACAAGTCAGTTGACTATTAACCTAGTAGGGTTCCAAAGGGAAACCAGCCTGCAGGGAGAGACAAATTATAGGAAAAGGTGATATATAAGTGAGTACAGGCAGTCCCTGGTTAATGGCAGGCTCGGTTAACAGTGATCTGGTTGTATGGTGCTTGTCTAGTGACAAAAATTGCCGATTTCTGCTTATCAGCGCCAATAATTAGGTGTTGGCACCAATACATACCTAACAGAGGCACCGATAACCGAAAATCAGCGCTTTTCAGTGCTGATAAGCCGCAAAAACGCAGATTTTCGGTTATTGGCAATTTTCGGTTATCATCACACCCTCAGAACAGAACCCCCGCCGATAACCAGGGACTGCCTGTATTAAGGAATAGAAAACAAAACAGATACACCTGAAATTCAGGAGACGTCAGCAGAGAGCAGAAATGAATTTCTTTCTTGCTTAAATATTTAGCAAAGGTCCAAGACTACTACCTTGAGGAACACCTGAAATGACATTACTAAAACTACCATACTGGTCATCAACACATACCCTTTGGGTTCTGCCTATTAAAAATTCATTTAAAATATTAAGAAGACCAACCCATTCCCAATAATCCTAGCTTGTAGATAAGTGCTTCATAATTTACACAGTCAAAGGCTGCACTGAGAAGGAACAACAGCTAGAAGAGTAGCATCATCACCATATGCAATCAGTTTGTTCTCCACACCTTGCCACACGTCATTAGTATAGATAATAAATATCAAAGGTCCAAGAACACTACCTTGAGGAACACCTAAAATGACATTACTAAAGCTACTATACTGGCTATCAACACAGACACTTTGGGTTCTGCCTATTAAAAATTCATTTAAAATTTCAATAAAAGACCCACCTATTCCAAATAATCCTAGCTTGTAGATAAGTGCTTCATGATTCACACAGCCAAAGGCTGCACTAAAATCATGACCTCTGCACCCTCACCAACAGCACTCGGCAAAACAGTAGATACTGACAAGAGTGCACCACAGATACCAAGGTCTTTACAAAACCCAAACTGTAATGCTGGTAGCAGGTTATCATTTTCAATAAACCTACAAATATGCTTAAAGAGAAGCTTCTCAAAAACATTAGATAAAACAAACTTGCACTTATTCAGAAGGGCATGAGGATGGACTTAGTCCCTTAGGTAATGTAAATATGTTGGCCTTCCTCCAAACAGAAAGAAAACTTAAAAGTCCAGTTAATCTTCTGAAAACAGCAGTAATCTTAAGGGCAATGAAATCAAGTGTTTTAGAAAAAGATGGGAAAGATCCTGTTAGGGTCTAACTGTCAAGACCCAGGGGCAAAGTTAGGACTTCTCTAGACCTGAAGGCCTCTGGGCACAACTTAGGCTCTGGAATGCATGACTGAGGCAACACCAAGGACCCACCACACAGTTTGCTCATGACATGTGGCCCAAAAGTTTTGCCTTCTGTACATAGGGCAATATACAGCAGTTCCATCAGCTCCTACATGGGGAGGAATGCTTGATTCAACTCTAAAGAGTGATGACTTGAGGGTAGACCACCACTTCTGGTCACATCCACTGAGAGCAAAATCTCCTTCCCACTCACATTATAAGCTCTCTCCGGTCTCTGGTAGACAACCAGAGCTTGATTTCTAAGTTCATTGAAATTATGCCACAAAAAGTCCAGTCAATTATTCCTCCATAAATAATAAGCATCTTGCTTTTCATGGTAGGCAAGCTTACATGCAGCATTAAACCATGGCTTGTCTTCAAGATGAAACTTGAGAATTTTAGAAGGAATTCCTCATTCAATAACAGTCTTAAGATGATCATTTAAACATTCATTAATATTTGGACTTCTATACATATTGCTCCACCTGAGCTCAATAAGATCATGGTGAATACCATCCCAATTGGCCTGGGGTTTCAAGTATACATTGAAAAGCTAATATAAGGAACTACCTGATCCACCTTCACATTAACCTTAACCAAACAATGATCACATGAAGCCACTGGAAAACCTACTCCACAAGATACAACCCCTGTTACATCTGTGAATGCATGGTCAGGACGGTTGCCAGATTGGTGTGTGGATTCATTTGTCAACTGCTCACAATCAGAAATAATGGAGAAATCTACAGCAGCAACACCATGTTTCTCTGTGGCAGTAATTGAGCTCAGCCATTCAACATGATGAGCACTGTAATCGCCAATGAAAATGAAACAAGCCTTGGAGTCAGCTTTCTGAATTGCTGCCATTTTTGTAGACAGAGCCATCCAAATCTGGGTTCCTATAGCTAGCAAAGGCACAGATTTAATAGTCTTCCACAGACTTTAATTACTTGTATTTCGTGACATCCACACTCATACAGTGGCCTATGAGATGCAGAAAAACCCTCTCTAATATACAGAGCCATTCCATGGGCCCCTAGAATACCATTATGTTAAGAGTAAAATGGGCTTCTTAAACCCTGGAATCAACAGTTCTGATAGCAAATGAGACAAGAGTTTCAGAGCAAAAGAGAATATCAAAATTAGCAGCAACAACATCTGGGTTCTTTTTATTCTTATATGATCCACAGACATTGCTATTTAAATACAACATTTCCGTGATCAATTTTGTGGACCACAATTAAGTTCAGTATTGCCAGAAAGAAGCAACCAGCATATAAGAATATTTGAAGATTTAACAAGAACAAATACAGGAACAATAACAATATATGTATGTAAAAGCAATACTGAAAAGTGTATGTCCATGAAAAGACAAAATTACTGTATCACCAGAATGAAACTGGTCAACTGGGAGGAACTGGCACGCCCAGCAAATACAGTACATATCCAGATTTGAAGGAAGGACAGTATGGTGGTTTTGAAAATCAATTGTGGGTAAAGATAAAGGTTAAAAAAATGATATGGGTATAAAACCTCTTCCTAAACCAATAGGCATCCTCGGCCTTTCTACCAAGGCTACCTTTCACACTGTTTGAAAAACAAGAGGAAGAGGGAACTGACGGAAAAGTGTGCCTTACGACAGTGCTTTTTTTGGAGTGGCTTTCTTCTAGAAGAGATGCCTAGCAGGCAAGTCTCTTCTACACAACAAGAAAGTGTCTGGCAAATCTGGAGATGTATTTGTCCTTGCTGGGTGTACCAGCTCCTCCCAGTTGACCAATTGCATTCTGGTGATATAGTGATTTTGTCTTGTCATGGGCATACACTTTTCAGTATTGAAAAGAGTAAGAAGTGTAGTGTTCAGAGTTGCCAAGTGTTTGTTAACAGTAAAAGAAATGTAATGAATATGCCAGATTATCCTGAAGAAGTGTAGTCATAGAAAAAGTCCGTGACCAGAGAAGGACCCAACAACAGACTGTACTGGGCAGCCTTAAAAGGGACTTTCATCTCTCCAGTGGTAGTATCTCAAAGGGCAGCGGGGGCCTTAGCCAACCTACTGCCTTTGGACATATTTACACATTTCACCCACTAAAACAAGTAATAGAGATGCTCCACACCTTCAACAACACAAAGATTTTGACAGCTTCCCTTTGCACATAGCAGGAGCAGTTGTAGGATCTACTAACCATGGTGTGGCGAGTAGTCTCAGGCTGTCTCTTGACCTGGAAGAAGCTTCTCAAATAGCTGCACCTTCACATATTCCAAAACAACCTGGATGCCCTTTATCACACCTTGAAATTATCCAGCAAGGCCTCATAAAAATGACATTTTTATGATAAAATAAAGTTTTATATATACTTACCCAGTGATTGCTAAGCTAAGAGTTTCTAACTTGACAGCAGCTTCAATTTTGAAAATAGCGGTAGCAATAGTCTTTTGTCTTTCGGGGTAAGAGAGAGGAACAACTCAGCCAAGAGCTTCAATTTTGTTTATGCTCCAATGTCCATGCGAGGGGAGGAGGGCGGGCTCCATCCATGATTACTGGGTAAGTATATATAAAACTTTATTTCATCATAAAAATGTCATTTCTTACATAAGTACCTTACCCAGTAATTACTAAGCTGAATCCACATTGACAGGAGGGGGGGTGGGATTCATGGACATCTTGTACCCCAAAACATTAAGTGTTAATGAAATGAGAACAGAATAAAAAGCCTTAGCATTGAAATAATGCTTGTTGTTCCTTACCTGGTGAGAGAGCTGCTGCAGGTAGATACTGCCTCTGGTTGGCACTCATCTCAACCCAGCAGCAGCATGGTGGTATAGCCAGGATCGCCTCTGTTGAAGTGGGGGACTGCAGCGAAGGAGTAATCCGATTGCCAACGAAGTATGATGTAAACTTTGCAATGAAGGAGACATCCGATCATTAACAAAGCCAACAAGTATTTGCCCCTGCCCAGGTGCAGTACAGTAAAGCACAACAACCAGAGAACATAGTCACCTACACCACATATTAAAAAACTTGTATGTATATAAAAAACCATCACCCTACACAAAAAAATTGGTGGGCACTCTAGGTACATTATACCCTCTAGGCTCCCCAAGAACTCAACACCCTTTGCCAAGGTGATGAGACAGAAGGACGGAAGTGGTGCTTCCTACTTTCCCTCCCCAAACACTACGCTAGCCACGGACAATGGTCCTAGTGTACTGCAGTCTTCATAAGTTGTCTCCATGCCTTGCAAATAGTGCAAAACAACAACTGACTTACATTTCCAGTGTGTAGTCTGTAAGATCGAAGCAAGGGAAAGATTATGCTTAAAAGCTACTGATGTAGCAATTGCTGTCACATCGCGAGCTCTAACCTTTAGTACAAGTAAAATATCCTCTCCAATTTCAGTGTGTGCTTCCAGAATCAGGTCTCTCTCAAAAAAAAATGATAGAGTATTCTTTGACAAGGGTCTAGAAGGGTTCTTAACCAAACACCAAAGATTCCTTGCTGGGCCTCTAATCTTCTGTCCTTTGGATGTAATATCTAAGTGCTCTTACTGGGACCTAGGATATCCATTAAGCTTTTTATGGTAAAGAAACGAGGCCAGGGCTGTGAAGGACTCTCATTTTTTGCTAAGAAACCCAGAGTGAGGGAACAGACAGCATCTCCCTGGGAAAAGCCAATTCTTTTGTATATGGCGTGGAGCTCGCTCACTCTCCTAGCAGTAGCTAGAGCCACTAGAAAAATGGTCTTCTTAGTAAGATTTCTCTGTGAAGATGAACGCATGGGTCCAAAATGCGAATCTGAAAGCCACCTGAGGATGACGTCTAAGTTCCAATGACATGTTTCTTCCTTCTGTCGAAAGTCCTAATAAGAACTGAGAGATCCTGGTTGGATGAAATGTCTAACCCTCTGTGTCTAAAGACGGAGCTAAGCATACCTCTATATCCTTTTATAGGTGAAGATAGGCCCTTGGAGGATCTCAAGTAGAGAAAAAAGTCTGCCAATTGAGTTAAAGTGGTTTTAGAAGATGAGATGTTATTCTTCTTGCACCTAAGACTAAAGACTGCCCACTTTGCCTGGTAGACTTTGCTAGTAGGATGTTGTCTACATTTAGCGATAGCTTCCGGCGCAACTCTTGAAAAACCCTTCGCTCGCAAGAGTCTGCAGACAGTCAAAACCCTGTCAGGGCCAGAGTGGATGTGCCCTGATAAAACCCTCCTGAAGTGGGGTTGTCTGAATAGACTTGCGATTGCCGGAAGGAGTCTTGGGAAGTCTACTAGTAGTTCAAGGAGTTCTGGGAACCATTCTTTTTGCGGCCAAAAAGGAGCTATCAAGGTCATCTTGGCATTCTGGTGTGACTGGAACTTCTTCAGGACCTCCATTACCATCCCGAATGGAGGGGAGGCACACAGATCCAGGTTGGACCAATTCTGCATCATCACATCTGTTGCCCAGGCTAGAGGATCTGGAAAGGGTGAGCAGTACAGGGGAAAACGGTGGTTTCTGGACATTGCAAACAAATCCACCATCAGTTCTCCCCACAATTTCCAAAGGTCGGCACATACCCAACGGTCTAGTCCACTCTGTAGGGAGTATCTGCTTGCGACAGCTTAGCTTGTCTGCCAATACGTTGCATTTTCCCTGGATGAATCGTGTCAACAACTGGGTCTGATTTTGATCTGCCCACAGAAGGAGACTCCTGGCTGTCTCGCAAAGGGAGAATGAGTGGGTTCCCCCTTGGAGCCTGATATACGCCAATGCTGTGGTGTTGTCCGCATGGACCATTACCGCTTTGTTGTGGACTTCCTTCGAAAAGTGTTGGAAGTCCCAAATGGATTGCTTTTAGTTTCTCCAGGTTGATGTGAAGTCTTCTCTCCTGTTGGGACCACACTCCCAAAACTTCTTTTCCCCCCAGGAGAGCTTCCCAACCTAGCTCCAACGCATCGGAAAAGAAGTCTAGGTTGGGGTTCATGACGGATAGAGACTTTCCCTCCGATAGTCTGCTTACGGAGTTCCACCAATGCAGGTCCTCCTTTATCTCTCGTGTTATCGGGAATATGAACGTCGTGATTTATCGTTCAGTCCCAACTAACTCTTAGGAAAAACTGTAGAGGTCTCATGTGCAGCCTTCCCAACCTCACAAACAGTTCGATGGAAGCCTGAATGCCCAGGAGACACATCCAATGAGTGGCTAAGCAAGTTCGGAGAGAAAGGAAATGGCTGACTTTCTTCAGGCAGTCCTCTCTTCTTTTGGGGGATGGAGAAGCCTGAAAATTCTGAGAATCAATCTTCATCCCCAAATAAAGAATCTGTTGAGGAGTCCGTTGGGATTTCTGTAGGTTCAACAGCAAACCCAGATCTTGCATCAATAACAAAGTCTTTTGAAGGTCCTCCATGTAACTCTCTTTATTGGGCGAACGAATCAGCCAATCGTCCAGGTATAGAGAAATACTGACTCCCAGTAAATGAAGCCAGTCGGCTAATGGGGCGAGCACTTGGGTGAAGACTTGTGGCGCTGTTGATAGGCTGAAACATAACACTCGAAACTGAAAAACTTGATTCCCTAGGATGAACCTCAGATACTTTCTCGAGTCCTGCTGAATGGGAGTGTGGAAGTATGCGTCTCTCATGTCGAGAGAGATCATCCAGTTCCCTTGACGAATGGATGCCAGGACGGACTGAACTGTTTCCATGTGAGATTTTGTCTTTGTTATGTAGAAGTTCAGTGCACTCACGTCATCTACTGGTCTCCATCCTCCTGTGGCTTTGGGTCTCAAAAACTGCATACTGTAACATCCCTTGGACTCAGTATTGTCCACCACCTCTATCATTTTTCTTTTTGAGGAGTGAAGATACTTCTTTCGAGAGGGCTAAATACCTCTTTGATCCTACGGAGTAGACCGTCAATTTGACGAGTGTGCTAGACAAGGGAGGTTTCTCTTTGAAGGGGATGGAATACCCTTCCTTCAGAACTTTGATCACCCACTGTCCTGGCCCTTTCATTCTCCAACTCTCCCAGAAAAGCTGGCGCATGAAGGACTGAGTCCTCACTTATGAGCTGTAGGTTTGGAGGAGGATCTCTTGATTGCATGCGAGGCGAAACGCATGGTTGCTCACGGTACTGACTGTGACCTCTGCCTGCCACCTCAAAAGGGCAGAGGTTGAAGAGGAGAAGATGGCTTGGAAGAGGCAGAGGTCCACTCTCTGGGGCATCTTGTAGATTGAGTAAGCAGGTCCTGTGTTGATTTCTTGTGGAGATGAGAAGCAACTTCCTCCACCGTTGCTTGCAGGAAAAGATGCATATTATCCAAGGGCAAGAAAAGAAGTGCTGACTTATGTGAAGAAGTCATGCCCTTAGCTTTATCGGTGCAGGAGAGAACACTATGCCAATCAGCAGCAACATCTTGTGGAAGATTTGAAGAATCTCATATCTTTTTGCTAAGACCCCTATGGACCAATCTAAAAAACTAAGAACCTCGAACACCTTAAACAGGTTCTTCAGTAAATGGTCCATCTCCAACACAAAGAACATAATCTTTGCAGAAGCAAAGGCAGACCAGAGGGTTGAGTTGATGAGTCCAGAGAAGTCACCCTGGGAGGAGGCAGCTACTCCCAATGAGGGGACTTCTCCAGTAGCATAAGAATGATACCTTCTAGCCGATAGATGAGACGGCGGAAAACTGAAGCATGCTTTGCCTTGACATCTCTCTGAAAGCCAGTTATCTACCTCACCCATAGCCAGCCTACTTAGACAGGAATGAGAGGACCATCTTTGGAAGTTTGGATGAATCAGCAGGCTGGTCACTCATCTTAAATGAGGAAGCTGGTGAAGCAGGAGCTGCTGGAGTGAAAAAAATCTGGGAAATTTAGTAACAAATGAGCAAAGCAGCATAAGCTGAAGGAATGGAAAACTGTCCCAAATCCTCCTTGTCCGAGGAGATCGGGGACAGCGAAGGATCTTCAGGTGCTACTACAGAAGAAGAGGTAGACTTCTTAAGAAGACCAAAGATACTGTCTAACTGTTTCTGAAGTGGTACCAAAGAAGGGTCTATTCTGAGAGGCATTGTCAAATCCATATTTCCTGATGGAAAAGTAGAAGTCAAGTGAGATGGAGAAGACACTAGGCAGTTCGATGAAGAAGACAACAGAACAGGAGAGGGCGCTGAATGATCCGGGCGCTCAACAGTGGAAGAATGCATTGGTGCCGAAGGGCTCTCGGACGCCAAGCTGTGTGTGGGCGCTCAGCTACTACAGGGTGCTTGCCTGCCAATGGACGCTCCTAGCTCCCTTGTGGATGCTCGGATGAGGAACGTGAATGTTCGCCAGAAGAGACTTGCTTGGACAAAGAACTAAAGTGCTTGTGGGACAATGACGACAGTCTGGGAGCTCCGGACTGGCACTCCGTCTGTGAAAAATATTCATTGCTGCACGATGGTTGTGGGCTACCAGACAGTTCTCTGGACCTCTTGCTGGAAGACGGAGGGGACTGGTCCCTTAGCAATGAGTGTCTTTTCAATGGATGAGATTTGTCCGAGAATCTCCGCTGGCACCCGTGACTAGGGCTAGAATCTCCTGAACTAGACGAGAGATGATGAACACCTGACACGCCTTTCCAATGGTTGTCTTTTGTCAACACCTGGGATGCCACAGGTGCGACTGGGGGGCCGACTAACGGGCAGACCCCACTGACCTCCCCTGGGCCTCCAGTATGCCTCCTCCTGGGACTGGGGGAGTATGGCAGTGATCTTTGCCTAAGAGAGTCGGTGGGACGGGCAGCCACCAACTTCACTAACACTTCACTGGAACACCTTTCATTAATTTTGTCCACGAGGATACGCATTGATGCCCCTAACTGTGCTAGCAAGAATATCGAACTTATCAAATTCTGATTTGGGGCTGGCGTAGCAATCCGGGTCAGGTGTGTGGGAACCAGGAGCAGAGGGCAGTGGTATGGATGGAGGGCTGGAAATAGGAGAGATTATTTTAGCAGGGGAAGAGACAATAGGAATATCAGCACTACTGATTCCTGAGTCATGTCTTGAGTAGCTAACTTAACTTCGGCTCTAGAAGCTGCTTTCCTCTTGTGACCTCTTCCTAATTTGATAGGTGAGAAGCTAAAGTCTTCCATTTTTTCTCATCCCATTCACAGCACTCCTCATGGGTCAAGTTAATCGAGCACATTTGTCCTCTCCATGTTGCACATAAAGTCGAGCACATTTGTCCTTTACATGTCGTACATAAAGTGTGAGTCATAACGTGCTTTAGTTAAGCAAATATTGCAGCCTCTGTCAAACTAATCCAATACAAAAGCCGAAGTCTACCGCAGCAAAAAATACTTCACCAAATGGTAAGATCTCAGGCCAAAAACCAAAATCAAGCTGCTTTCTTAACACCGTGTTGCTGTTAAGCCGGCAGAAACAAAATTGAAGCTCATGGCTGAGTTGTTCCTCTCTCTTAGCCCGAAAGTGGGCGGGGTTAGTCATCTACTTAAACAAAAGACTATCGCTACTGCGATTTTCAAAATTGAAGCTGCCGTCAAGTTAGACACTCTTAGCTAAATAATTACTTGGTATGTTACTTATATAAAAAGAACTTTTTAGAAGAAGCACCTACAGCCATCTCAAAGTTTTACCGACCTCCAAGCAGCAACCTCTACCAAGCCATGTGATATCATCTCTGTACTGGGCATGGTGGAAGGTACACTGTCAAGATCAACTTCACAATGCCCTTAATTACCAATGCCTATTCTTTTTATGTTGACAAGAAGCTGCTTATCTCCAGCATCAACAGATATAGGCCTAGCTTCTTGCAGGTTTCTGAAGTCTGAAGCTCAGTAGAGTTGAAGTGTTCATAAAGCAATTCGAGAAGGAGAATCCTCACAGGTCACTCAAACTTTCCAACTGGGATCTTCCCCTTGTTCTTAAGACTCGTGAAGTTACTTGTAAGCCTATATGGGACTACCTAACAAAAGAGCTCCTTGTTACCAAGCTAAGCTGGAAAAGGCCATTCCATAATAGTGATAATAACTAACCAAATACCTTAATTTGGCTATGAAACATGGAGCAATTTAACTTACAAGTACAGCATATGGTACAGTGTAACAGTATATGGGTAGCCTAAGGGCTATTTCTGAGCCCAAAAATTTTTTAAGTTCTATTTACAATGGCTTGCATAAATACACAACTGTATTCAGTATCAAAACTGCTATGAATAAAAAAAAAATATGAAATAAAAAATTACAGTTTTCATATTTCTATTTGCTACTTACAAACTGCGTAGGTAATCGTCTTCTATTGTGGTCCACTTGAATAATGCCAGTGTACTCTTCCCCCAAGGTCTGGCGCAAGCATAAAGTGGTGAGACTGTAATATGCCAGTTCACATATAACATCTGAATATTGGTGAATGTTTAACCATGTTCTTGTCCCTGTGTGAAACAAAAGAAATGAAGAATAAATGAAAAATGTTCACATAAACCAAAACATTGCCTTACTAATTCCGTACTTTATTGGTTTCAAAAGCGAGTGACCCATTCCCAAACTCAGAATAACTTCATTGGTGATAGCTGAAACCTACTTTTACCAGCAAAATTTTTATTTTAAGACCTATGTTCCATGTAAGCAAATTTCTTCCTTTTATTCATGTCCAAAGTTTGAAATGAGAGATTAGTTAAGTACATACTGATGATGATGAGCTTCCACTACTGTATAGACAAAACAATCTTAATAGTCACCCTCACAGGCAAAAATTCCTTGCCACCAAGAACAGCTCTCTGCCTTGACGAATTCCATGTCATTCTAAAACCTGCTACCTAAAGAGTATACAGTACCTTCATCTTCCAATCAAAAAGGGCAATCCAAGGAAAAGTACAAGCTTGTATTTACAGATCATCAAAATTATCTTGCAAATCAAATGTCCATACACCTAAATGATCTAATAGCAGCCAATCACTACTTAGGTGAGATGCAACATTAGTCAATATTCCCAATTCTTCATTTGACTGGAATCTCTGCAGGTAGTAATGCATTCATGGCACCCCTAGGAATTGTACTTGTCTCCTAGGGGGCGCTGACTCACATGTGGTTGTGAAATAAGCATGTATTTGTGGGAGATGCTATTCTGACCATCATTTGCTACGATCCTAGTTATGTTTTAGACGTTCACAGACTATAACAGGTACTGATACACTCAAAGCAAATAAAGGGGAGGGGGAGTTACAATGGGATTAGCTAATCTAAGACTACGCACACCTTTTGATATCCTTATTAATGTACTGTATCTAAGAACCAATGAATTACATCCCAAAAGGAAAAGATTGTAAAAACTTACCAATGTCTAACAACCAACACTATTTATACTTGAAAAGACAAATTTCTCTTGAATTTGAACTGATATTGATATTTTGGTTTTCTCAGATACTGACTGTAGTTAAACTGTAATCTTTAATAAGCCACTTGAAAAGGTTAATTTTAAACTGGAACCTAACTGAGGAGTAAACTGCAAAGTAGTAGTAGCAGTAGCAGTCATTGCCTTAATCCAGACCTGCTTCAGATGGTGCTGAAATCATTTACCTTTGCCAAAGATTTAAAGTAATGAGGGATTCTCTGAAATCATTTACTTTGCCAAAGATTTAAAGTAATGAGGGATTCTCTTATGTGATGCACTTAAGGATGCAAAGACTATTGGAAAATCTGCTCTGTTCTTCATTACTCCAGTTTCACTTTCTTACCCTCATGGCAGAGTATATCAGTGGATGGTAAACTATACTGAAGGTTCTATGCAGCTTCCTGTAGGCCCCTGCAGCAGTGATTTCTGACTTTTGCTCTCCATCTATTCCCTTTGGTTTTTCCTTACCTCTCTTTAACTATACCTTATTTTAATTAAACAACAAATCCTTTGGGTAAGGCCTATGAGAGGCTAGCAATGGTGCCTCAATTTGCCCTAAAGCCAGTTGTAAAGGAACAATCACCAAGAAAACTTTAGCTAATAGTCAAGATTTTTCCCCAATTTTTCTATTGGATGAAGATGTCAGAATGAATCATGTCTTAACATTTAGTTCTTGAGAGACGCCTCCTTAAATTTAATAAGTTTCATTGGAATTCTTGATGCAGTAAAGCCCACTTAGGTGTTTTCACAGTAATGTATGGAACACTGGTTTATGTTTAGACCCTCTCATCTCATTAAACTTCCTGCTGCTCACCTAGTCAAATGTTTGAACCCTCTCATCTCATTAAATTTCCTACTGCTCAGCTAATCACAAGTTTAAACCCTCTCATCCCATTACACTTCCTACTGCTCACCTAGTCAAATGTTATGACAGTTACCACTGAACAGCTTCCTTATTCCTACCTGACTGATTCTGGTAGTCTTTGTGTGGTTTCTTTTCATAAATTCCTTTCTTTTATATTTAGCTAAAAGTGTTAAGGTCAGTCTGTTACGTCCACCTCTACAGACGCTTTGTGTCTGCAGAAGACTCCTCATAATCTGCACCTGTGTGGCTCTCACACCCTGAAGAATCTTGGTCTAGGCAGTGACTAGGTCAAAAGAAGCAAGTACAGCAAATGGTTCTGGCCCTATGTGAACAGCCTAAATCTGCAGAACAAGTGACTTGGTTTGGACAAGGCACGAGACATCAACTTAGAATTTAAAAAACAGAAAGCTTTCAAACTAAGGCCTCTTCTTCCTTCTAGTGTACAGTATGTACTCTTCTCAAACCTTGTCCACTTGTCACCCAGTAGCACACTTAAATGTTTGTTCTTTTTTTCTTGAAAAATACCTGTCAGGTGGGGGAGCCAAAAACTTAACCAAGATGGTGACAGAGGGCATAACACTTTTACCTTCAGTTAACTCCACTTTATCTTCTAACCATAAGAACGAATATCTGTGAAATCTATGCAAATTATCCTTTGAACACCCTCAAATCCCTTAAAAACTAGACTACATGAGGTCCCCATAGGCCTACACAGTGCTTGATGACAAACCTTATGCAAGATTAAGTTCTGGCCAAATATAAAACTAAACACAGCTGTATATCAGCAAATATACAATGGAAAGGCAGGGTGCTTTTTGTACTTTCAGAAAATATGAAATAAAAGATTATAGCATTATCAAGAAAAAACTTTATCACACTGGCAATATATTCATAAGAATAAAAGCAAATGTTTGATGATCATACTAAATGATGAAAAGTACAGAAAATTTGAAGAAAACAGGTCTGTAAAACTACTATGAAGCATTTTCCTTGGTGAATAGGCTGCTAAATTAATGACTTGATATCAATGAGCAAGCCAGTGGCTCCCTCTAAAATCATGGTTGACTTACCTTATATCTACATTATTCCTGGTATGCCACACACAGTTCATATAAATTCAGACTATCCTTTCTTCACTTCTGGGAATATTATACTTTCACATTGCTTTAATGTATTAGAACTAATGTTTGTGTTGAAATAAGGACTTTTGCCAATCAAACTTATATTCTATTCTTTAGTATTTTATATAATTGTCAGCAAGTTACAAAGCAACGTTTCCTATGTTAAAAAATGACAACACTTATGCACAGTAAATTCCAATTTCTACATATATTTTTTGATGGAGGTAAAAAATTAAATAGCAATGCAATTATAAACAATGAAAAATCTTTTAATCATGCAACAAAATATATTAATCATATCTAAAATACTCTTTCCCATAGTGAAAAACATCTTACTTCTGTCAGAGCATCCAAAATGAAACAAAGCAGTCTTTCTTTTTAAGACTTCTTGCCCCTATCAGGAATTCCATTACTTTACTTTTCTAGGTTACTGCAACTGGAATAAAAAAATTTAAGCCAAATGCCAAGCACTGGGACCTATGAGGTCATTCAGTGGTGAAAGGGAAATTGAAAGTAAAGAAGGTTTTCAAGGTGTAATAGAAAGGAAACCTCGCAGTTGCATTATGAAACAATTTTTAGGAGAGGGTAAAAGTACGATACAGGAAAGATAATATGAATGAAGGTACAGTAAAAGGTACGAAAGGGGTTGCAGACAGGGGCTGTAGGGATGCTCCAAAGAATTTTAAGTATACCTCACTGACGAAACTAACACTTAGCCAAGAAGTGTTGGTAAAATGCAAGGAGCTTTGCATTTATGGAAATAGTGTAACAACTATCTAAAATTTTCTAGGTATTAATATAGCAGAGTAAGATTGCATTTTACTTTTGGCAATGTAACTATGTACTGGAGTTAGAGGCAACAAAATAAGCACTCAATCTCATTCATCTAACTTTAAATTCTTGATGTTGATATGCCACTGTAATTTTAACGCACTTATGATAAACCAAGGAGTGTCTCATGTATCTTGAAAGAAACTTGTCTAGTTTTCTTGAGCCAAGAGGTCTAACCAATAATGCTGAATTCAAAGAGTTTTATACATAATTTGGAAAATAGTCCTAGGCTATTCCTCCTTTCTGATCATTATATCATTTGTTAAGCTAAAGATCTACAATTGCAGAGATATTGTAGAGAGAATATAAAAAAAAATTCCAAAACATCTGGCTCTGGTATTTTGCTAAAGCTTACATACCTGAAGATCTTTGCACTATCTTAGCAATACTTGACTTCAAATGACTGAGGAAGCTCTCATCTTTTTGCACAGATCTAAGAATTTCTGCTGCTCCTGCTTGATGAAATGGCATCTGAAAAAAAAAAATCTCATCTCACAAAAATGTCAAGACATTTTCCTGCTGGTTAGGTACCCAAAGTTCAAGTGAAGATACAATGCATTACTAACCTAAAACAATTCACCTTGTATTTTACTAATTGATTTATATTTTTATCTCATTATTTACTGTTTATTAATTATCTAATTATTTACTGTTTATTAATTTACCTCTTTTCTTATCTATAACTGATACCTTCTTTCTATTACCTTCTGTAACTTCTTTCAAATGAACACCATATTCTTTGGAAGCTTGAATCTCCAGTCAGTGGCCCCTGTAGTCTTGTTCCTTATGAACTGGGGTTTATCCTCTGAATAATAATAATAACAATACCTGTCTGAGTATGCATCTGGGTCCCTCCGTACCTTTACTGATGGAACTGGACATGATCTGCATAACGTTAACCTGCTGCAATAGAGCAGGGTAGGGAGGTTGCTCTACCAGATGGGAACCATAACTTTGGTGTGTCATTCCACTCAGAATGGCAACTTCCAGGCATCAACAGACCTTCGTGATACCTCCTTTTGTATTCCAGTGCACCATTCCATGAAGAAAAATCTCTGGTTCTCATGACAAACAAGGGTGTTTCAATTCAGAACCCTGAGCTTTAGCCTTGTGACAGCCCCACAAGTTTTCAAGAGGCCTCACCCCAGTTGCAGTCTGGGTATCAGGATGATGGAATATTTGCTTGACTGGACAGTAATGGCTTCTTCAGCAGAGGAGCTTCAAGAGAACTTAGAGCACCTCTCCAACCTGTGCCAGTTGCCAGGCTTAGTCATCTACAAGGAGAAGTCAAAACTGAAGATTAACATGACTGTCCTAAATCACACAACCCTAGAGGCAATATGTTTCCATAACATCCTCCAGGTCATTCTTCAGCATCCAACTCAACCAGCCCACTTGGTTGAAACTAACAGTGCACCTGACATCACTAGAAAATCTGGTCCCTCACAACTATTTTAACTTGATGCAAACTAGTCAAAACTGAGGCATCTAAAATATCTTCGACTACTGTTATCACATTATGACAGCAGTTTGAAAGATTGAGGATAATAATGGGTCTCTAACCTCATGAAGACTTGGAAACTACAAAAAGACTAGTAGAACCTTTGTGACACCACTGTCATCTCCTTTATAGTTTTATCCTCCTCATCAACCTCATCTTTGTGTCCAGAGCAAGGAAATTCTGTTACCTTGTCATATGACTGGAAAACTACTGATCATGAGGTTAAATTGGGGGCTTGTCTCCAGAAATGGAAGTTGGCAACCCTTGAGTGTCATCACTACCACGGATCTGCTTTAATATAAAACTCCTGCCAATAGGACCAGGATTCCTGGGGAGACAGAAACATCTTCTCCTGCCTTCAAAATGCTAGAAAACCCCAAATCCCTTCCCCGAGATCGTTGTGCTGACGAATCAGTGCAATCACTTTGGCAAAAGTCCTCTGTATCTCAGGGGTGTCCGGGTCCTGGGGAAGAGGACCCTTGAGTCCTTCCAGGGTGCGGTCCTCCCAATCTACTCTCCCACAGGAGAGTTTCGGCAGATCCCTGTGATCCTTCCTGCACCACATGGGCAGACAATCTGATCGATCCGAGAACCCAGCCAAGAACATACGCCCCCAAGGTAGAACTCTGGGGAGACAACTCGCTGGAGTTCTTCCTGTCCAACTTGCTCCCCCTGGGAGGAGCCCAGGAGGTTGAGGGGACAGGCAGGAGGATCGGGCACCCCCACTGGTCTTGCTGGTAAAACCAGCAGGAGCAGTGGGACGGGAGCGGTCACCAACCCGAGGTGGTGATGGCAACCCGGGTTGAGGAGAAAGCTTTTGCCGCAGCGAAGTGTTCTCCCGAGGACAGTGGAGCGCTTCACACATGTCGAGCTGTGCACTCAGCTTGCCCTAGCCAGGCTGGCCAGGCAAATGTGGCCGGGGACTGGGAGGAGTTGAGCCCATGGCTGGCTGACGAGAACTTGCGCTGCCCTCTAGATGGGCCCCAGTCTTCTTTGAGGCCGAAACCTCTTGGGAAGACTGAGCAGGGGACTTCTCAAGATTCACCATTATCCCAAAATCGCAGCAAAGCTTGAGGAGCCGATCCCTGTCCTGCAGCAACCGTGAGCAGGAGCTTGCCAGGACCAGCCAGTCGACGAGATACCTAAGCGGACGTATCCTGTGTGAATGGGACAAGCTGACATGAGAGAGAAGACTCTCGTGAGCATCTGGGGAGTGGTCGAGAGCCCGAAGCAGAGTGCCATGAATTGGAAGACTGTCTCCCAAAGGATAAAGTAGAGGTACTTGCGAGAGGATGGATGAATGGGTATTTGGGAATAAGCATCCCTCAAGTCCACCGTCAGCATGAAGTCGTTCTCCCTGATGGAAGCGAGCAGAGATCATTCCGTTTCTATCGTGAACAGAGTCTGGCGAACGAATTGGTTCAGGGAAGAGAGGTCTATGACTGGTCTCCAGCCCTCTGTGGCTTTCTCTACAAGAAAGACACGGCTGTAAAGGCCTGGGACCAATCCGACGCGACTTCCACAGCACCCTTGCTCAGCATGGCTTGTACTTCTTGCGTGAGTGTGGAGTCCTTCAACGATCCTTGGACGTAGGTGCGGAGACGGACCAAAGTGTTGGTGAGGGGTGGCCAAGACTCGAAGGGTAACAGATATCCCTCCTGAAGGACATCCACTATCCAGGTCTCGGCTCCGTATCGCTGCCATGTTACCCAGTGGTACAATAGGCAAGCCCCCACCTTCGGCAACAGTCGGGGGGAACGCCGCCCCTAGTGTTTCCCCTTCTTCTTCTTCTTCTCCTCCCCATTGCCCCCTTTACTGGATTGGAAAGCAGGCTGAAAGGGGCGGGAAGACCCACCCTTTCCAGAGGACGAAGAAGGCTGGTGTTCCCACGGGATCCCTTCGAAGACTGGGACTTCTTAGGGGTTGAGGAAGTGCTAACCTGACCTGAGGGCCAGGCCGCAGTGGAACGCGAAGACCCGGAGGTCTTGTCTTGTCCACTGCCTGGTGAACAAGGCAGTCGCTGTCATCGGCCCGACACTTGTCCACTGCAGCATCCACCAACTCTCTAGGGAAGAGGGAGGCAGACCCCAGCAACGGTCCGTTCTGCAGGGTCACTGCCGACTTGGGCCCCACGGATCTGGTGAAGCGAGAAAGAATGGCGTCTCTCAGCTTCAGGATCAGGTTGGCCCACAGGTTTGCCATCTGGTGGGCGAGGTAGGAGATGGCTCTACCTCCAGACTGGCATAGTCTCCCGAAAGTGGAGTCTTCTCCACGTGCGATAGCACCCAAGGAAGCAGCCACTTTGGATACTGTGAATGACCATATATCTAACCAGGAGACTGCCTGGAAAGCTGCCATGGCGGTGGCTTCCAGGGTTGCTGCCTCTTACTGAGAGAGGGAAATGCTCTCTGCAGCAAGTTGCTGCAACAAGAGACCCAGACCCAGACAAACCAGGTCTGGGTCAACCAGCTTAGGCGGCAATGACCTCTCTGATGGCGTATAGAAACGCTTCTGACGAGGCAGAGGAGGGGGAAGCAGCTTGTCCGAGTGGTACGATTGTAGTGAATTGTCCTGCCCAGACACAAGACCATGCACTTGATCGAGGACCACCTCGGCAAGTGTGGACCATGGCAACCCCACCGAAGCCTTGGGTTCCTTCTTGGGTCCCCAAAAGGATTCAAGGTGCGAAGGACGATCCACAGAAGAGGCCGTGGCCCCTTCCCTGAGGTCGTTGTGCTGACGAATCAGTGCAATTACCTCAGCAAAATTCCTCTGTATCTCAGTGGTGTCCGCATCCTGGGGAAGGGGACCCTCAAGTCCTTCTGGGGTGCGGTCCCCCCGATCTACTCCCCCTGCAGAAGGGAGAACTTCGGCAGACCCCTCTGATCCTTCCTGTACCACGCAGGCGTACGACCTGGCTGAACCGAGGCCCAAGCCAGGCACATACACCCGCGAGGTAGAACTCTGGGGAGACAACTCGCCAGAGTTCTTCCTGTCCGACTCGCGCCCCCTGGGAGGGGCCCAGGAAGTAGAGGGGACAGGCGAGGAGGATTGGGCACTCGCACTGGTCTTCCTGGCAGAGCCAACTGGAGCAGAGGGCTGGGAGCAGTCACCAACCCGTGGTGGTGATGGCAAACCGAGTCAAGGAGAAAGCTTTCGCCTTGGTGAAGCATTCTCCCAAGGGGAGCGGAGCAGCTCACTCGAGTCGAACGGCACGCTCAGCTCCCCCGAGCCAGGCTGGCCATGTGAACGTGGCCGGGGACTGGGAGGAGTCGAGCGCGCGGCTGGCTGGCAAGAACTTGCGCTGTCCTCTGGACACGCCCCAGTCTTCTTCAAGGCTGAGACCTCTCGTGAAGACTGAACACTCGGGACCTCTTTTCTACCTCACCAGGTGTCCGGACCCGAGGGACCTGCTCACCTTCCCGGGAACCTGGCTTGGCACTCGAAGAAGTGCCAGCAGGAAGAGTCAGAGTACCTGCAAGCCCGGACTCTTTCTACCATCCTGTGCCTGAGTCGGTACGGAGAGAGGTTTCTCTAGTACCAGGCTGGGGTACTCGGGTCTGCCTTAGAGGCAGGCTTCTTCAGCGCAGCAGGGGGAGTGCAAACCACGGTCTGTACACCCTCGGCTCCCGATACAACTGACCTGGGGGTCAACGTATAGGTTCCCTGGTCCATGGATCGGGAAGAGCCAATGAGAGATCCCACTGCCTTCCCTGTGGAAGGAGGCAGTCCCTTAGAAGTCTTGGGTGAGGCTTCTTGGGGGGGAGGCAGGCTATTTCTTCTTTGGCTGGCGAGCCTTGGAAGAAGAAGAGGAAGAAGAGGTAGCAGACGACGAGGACGATGAAGACGAAGACGAAGACGACACCTTTTTAGATCTCTTCTTTGACCTCGTCTTCATCATCTTCCTCAGAATGGCGGTCAGGTCCCCCATCCATGAGGGAGCAGCAGAACACACAGGCGCAGCCAGGGGGGGCCAGGGAAGAGGGCGCAACCCAGGTAGAGATGGTGCTCAGGCAAGCAGCTACCGGGGCAGGTGGAGCAGCACGAGAGTCATGAAAGTCAGCAGACGATGCGTAGGTCAAAGGCATGGGTAGTGCATGAGAAGCTACGCTGGGCCGAGAGTCAGGGTAGCCAGGAGCCGGGGTCGGGGTTAGGAATGAGCGTGGGTCGGCAACGGGAGCAGGCAAGGAAAGGGTCCGGTCAAAAACAGAAGCCTCTAGTCGCTCCGGGGGAAAAACTTCGCCCCCAAAGCGATGAGAGGCCCCAGAGAGGATGTTTGGTGTTTTACCCTTGGACGATGCCTTGGTGGGTTTCCTACAGTATTGTCTCCTCCCCTCAAACTTCGCCCACTGCTTGGCAGACCAGGAACAACACTCTGCACAAGGAGAAGCGCATGAACACACATGTCCTCTGCAGGTGGGGCAGAAAGCATGTGGGTCCATACCCACGCTAGAGCAAAAGGTGTTACATTTCTTTCCTCCCACCCCAGGACACACACACACTGGGGGAAGGAGGTCTTACGAGATTTATCCACATTCATGATAAAGAACAAACAAGAAAGATCCCACCAGGAAAAACAGCTCAAAGGCAGTCAGGGCAGAGAGAGAGAAACACACGTCTGTAGCGCACGACGGCCAAAGGCAATTTTTACATTTGGGCAGGCGGTACCCCCGCCTCCCGGACGGTAATTAACTGCCTAACCACCTTGTTTGAAAGTTCAACGGCCGTTTCTAGCTGTGCTGAAAGTAATTCCTAATGTAAAGGACCGACGGTTTGTATATCGTGTCGGAACAAACCCATTTTTTATTCCTATTGCTAAATAATTCCTATCTTAAACCAAACATTATCCTGTGCTCACCCAAGTCTGATGGTAGTGTAAAGATTGGTTAAATCCATATATACATTGCTATAGCAGACGGACAGACACGCAATGGAGCATTACTTAGCTAACAAAACACTGAAACTGCACACTTACTGTGCATTTGCTCTC
Source organism: Macrobrachium rosenbergii (assembly GCF_040412425.1). NCBI lineage: Eukaryota > Metazoa > Arthropoda > Malacostraca > Decapoda > Palaemonidae > Macrobrachium > Macrobrachium rosenbergii. The sequence goes on along the minus strand of NC_089741.1, from coordinate 14,912,492 downwards.
CTTTCTCTCTCTTATAAACACACTTTTGGGAGAGAGAGAGAGAAGAGAGAGAGAGATAGAGAGAGAGAGAGAGAGAGAGAGAGAGAGAGAGAGAGAGAGAGAGAGAGAGAGATAGGTTACCTTACCACAATGCAAATATGTTCATGGACCTTTCGTGAATGTATGTGCATACATACTGGCCCATGCAAAAACAAAAGTGCAACAGTTTACACAAACTTTATTTACTTAAACATACTAAAAATCTTATCCTGATACATAAACATTGAAATCATTTTTATATTTAAACAACAATTTTTTGTTTTACTTTTGTTTCCAAAATTAAGCATTCACTCATTGCCAGCATCTGAGCTATCCATTAGAGTCAGAGGATATGGAGGGGAGTGAATTGGGAAGGACCCTTGAGTAGGGGAGGTGGAAAGACAAGGAGACTGCGGTGGCCGAGATGATTCTCTCCCTGCTTAGCCTAATCTTTCAGAGGGCAGACTACACTGACAAACCACTTGGTCTACTTGAAGTAAAATTCATAAGCCTTTGACTTAGTTTTAGGGTATTTCTTTCCTGTGCGCTTCAACAGATTGAGTTAGCGTAGCCCATCCTTAGTGGAAGGACTAAAGGCACAGAGGGGTCCACCCTGCAGCATTAAGGTGTCCTAATAGGCCCAGCTCAGCTTATATGAAATGATAGAAGCTCAGCCTATATGAAATGATAGAGGCTCAGCCTATATAAAATGACAGAAGATGAATTATGTGTTTTGTTAATAGACTAAGACCTAACTTAATTATCAATACCTGAGAATGATCTTTTTTTAATACCAGTTCTCAAAATTGGATTTTTTTGTTTTATTTCCAAGTCTCTTTAATCTGCTTGATATGAAAACCATACCAAAATCTATAATTGTTACTAAGATATTTACTGATGAACGTTGTTACCCACTTGAACTTTTTCTAAGTTCTTTGTTTATGTTTCAACAATCACATGTGTGAGACGCCTGATCAGATTTTCTGTCCCAGTGCATTGTGGGCAAGGATAGCTAGCACATGTGGGATGGCTATTGTCATTTCCATCTGGCAATATAAGTACGTGAACAATACTAAAACCTGACTGATTTTGTTCAAAGTTTCACCAATTAAATGGGATTTTGGAATTTGGGCAGCTTGAGAAAACTGGATTCAGTTCATAGCCACGGTTCTTTTTGTGTAGATGTGTAACTTCTTGTTCCATGGATTATTCTGGCTTATTTGAATTTTTTTAGTATGTTATGAATATTCCTGACATTAATTTTGACAATGAATTAGTAATTTAAAAATACTGGGTTAAAAAATTAGTAATCAAAGATACTAGGATTATTATATAAAGGAAAATGCAAGAGTGAAATACAAAGATGTATTCTAACACACCACGATACCTCTACCGATTCTGGTTAAGGTAAAGTTTACTGAATGCTTTTAGCTTAGAGTAATATCATGCACTAGATAAGCACCTGGCCAGTTAGGAATCTGGTGTCCTAGGCTACATGTAGTTGAGTTTAGGCTACAAACCTATTATTTATTTCAATTTATATATAGTGCCCTATGTTAGTTAAGTGGGGCACATGGGGGGCCAAGTCCCACCAGCCAGCTAAGGGCTCAGTACCCTAAGTTAGACTAGGTTAAATGCATCTTTGCATTTCACTTGTTTTTAAGTTTGCCTCTCCCCCCCACACCAAATAAAGATTCCCAGTTTCCCAAAGTAGTGCCCCATAATTGTGGGATATAAGGGACAGGGGGTCCAGTATCTCCAAAACTACCAAAATCATTATAGATAGTTGGCATTTCAGAGGAAATATGACCTAACCGTACCTGGGATGTGCTGCATTACCAGGCCAGGTAGGGGGGGCGGTCCTTTGCTCTGGCCCCAAGTAAGCCATAGGGTAACTATTCCTCTGTCTGCATACTACTAGCCTAGGCTAATCTAGTCGTGGAATAAACGGTAATTCTAAGCCGGCTGTCCGCGGTGAGCTAGACTATGGCAATTGACGTTTTTCTATGTTATTTTACTTCCTTTACAAGAATTTAAAGTAATATTTTGTCGCCCGGTTGTAACTAAACTGTGATTGATCTTTGAAGACTACACGACTTGAATTACCTAACGCAGGGTAGGTCTAAGCCGGCATTCCGCGGCAAGCCCGCCCCTCCCCCTCCATAGCTAATACGGCAAAATTGTAACCAGTAAACACCTCTTGGGTGCGTTATGTTGGTATTTTTAGGGGTGTTTACTGGTTACAATTTTGCCGTATTAGCTATGGAGGGGTGGGGGGTTTGCTGCGGAATGCTGGCTTAGACCTACCCTGCGTTAGGCAATTCAAGTCGCGTAGTCTTCAAAGGTCAATGACAGTTTAGTTACAACCGGCCGACAAAATATTACTTTAAATTCTTGTAAAGGAAGTAAAATAACATAGAAAAACGTCAATTGCCATAGTCTAGCTCAGCGCGGACAGCCGGCTTAGAATTACCGAATAAACATTAGAAATGTTCAAAACACATCAAACATAGCAAAATTTTATATTCTGGAATGTAATTAGGGTCCATGCTAATTTAATGTAAACATTTCAGGGAAAACCACAAACTACTACCGCAGCCCTCTAGCTCAGCAAGTACCAGTTTAGCCCACGTGTAAAGTGTGCCCAGCGTTTGGCATCAGCCCCTTGGAGATGAATGTAAAGACATAAACAAGAGGCTGTAAATATCATAAACAAAAGCATAAATTAAGACAGTAATTATATCGGTCGGCGACTGGCGAGCATCAGGCCTCGTTAGTAGCCTGTAAATTTACCATAATTTTCTCGAATGGCTGTCTCTATTAGCATTAAGCTACCAACAAGCTCCATTAGCCTACCAAGGCTTGGCATTTGCTGTTGGTAAACCCTTAGCTTGTGATAAAGCCCACCTTGATTACATTTGTTGACAGGTCTTCGTGACTTCAGGGATGATCAGGATGCATATCATGGCAGTTTAAGTCACTTTATAATTAGCCAATGACTGACATCTTGCCTAGTCTTTGGTGATAATCAGTCCTTTATCATTTGCTTGTGATTGTGAAGACCACTTTATCAGACAGTTTTCTAGTGGGATAGGAGTAGTAATAGTAGTAACAGGTGGGAGTTGTCTTTGAAACGGCTCCCTTGATCGTGCTATTCTCCTTTGTTTTATAAATTCCTTCTTACACCCAATTTCTTCTTTCGACAGATCCGCAAACAGAAAGATATTAGCCATCAATTTCTCTTTATTTTTTTAACATATCTGCTGCACAGATATATATCTATTGCTAATGACACTATATGCTGGGCAGTAGAGTAAGAATTTTGTTCATTCTAGTGTGCCCAATCTAGCCCTACCTATCAGCATTGATTTTTCAGTGTTATCATGCCGGGTTTCTGCTCCTATGTTTTCTTTATATTTTCTACAGATTTTAAAGGTTGTCTTATCATTCATTTCTCTCTGCCATGCTTTTTCGTCCCATTTCTTTTCATTGCTTACCATTAAATGATTCAGTTGTTCTTAAAATTATGTTTAATTCTTTCGATACTCTTTTATTTGCAGAATCCAAGGAATTTTCTTATTGTCATATTGGTCTATGGTTATCTCGTATAGGAGCCTATTTCCACAGCTCTCAAGTGTGTGTTTCAGATAGAGTAGTTTATTCTTCATATCCCTTGAGTGGCAGGAAGAGGCCCCTATTTCGGATCTTAAAGCTGTGAACCTTGGTGCTTTCAGAATTGTTCTGTACACTTGGTTATTTGCTTTTTGTAGCCCATTTATGTCTTTCTTGTCGAGTTTCATCACTTCCACGGCATACACGAAGGATGGCATCGCTAATCCTTTCCAATACAGCTTCCTATTTTCACCCTGCTACAGCCTTTACTGATGACTGCATTAGCCATGTTTACCGTCTGCTTTTCTTTAATCTGGGCCATTTTTACTTGTCCTCTGAAGCAGTCTTTTGTGTTGCTGATTGTCACACCCAAGGTCCTTTAAATATACTCTCAGAGTACTGTATATTTAAAGGACCTCGGTCACACCCAGGTATCTTATCTGCGTAATCATTTTTGTTCCTTCTATGTGCTGCTTACTTTCTACATCGTCAATACTATAGCAATCGTTGAATATAAATATTTTGCTTTTGTCTTTATTGCTATTTCCATGGGAGTTTTTATGGATTTTGTTATTTCTAGGTAGAGGCTTTTACATTGATTCTGAAGTGCTGTCATTATCAGTAGTAGTAAAGTTAGGATTCTCCGCTGAAACGGCTCCCTGGCACATCCTGTAGCCTTTGCTTGTGCTTGTTGTTTCTCTGTAGTCTACCAAATGCGTTTGGTAAAATATGCCATATTTTCACCTTCCTTTCTTGACAATTCAGCGAGATGTAACATAGCTAGTAATCCGTCCGTATCTTTTTGATACGACAACTCATGAAACTAAATCTTTTCTTGATACTTTTATATGCTGGACAGTAAAGAAATGCTCTGAATTTTCATCAACTTGACATTGTATATATTTTGTTTGTTTATCACTTCGGCATTTCCTATCACTTAGCTCTAACATGTTTAGTCTAGCTTCAATGTTCTTTTCAAAGTTTGTAAGGAAGTTACTGAGTGACATACTGGCTGGGTGTTGTCTAGTTTATTGGTGGTTCCTTACTGAATCAGTGTACAGAATCTTCGAAGTTGTTATTGGCTGGTGCGAGCCGCAATGTATAGTTCCTACACACAGACAAGGCAAAACAGATTATGTTTCGGGCATCTGTGCTTGTCGACAGAGAAACAGATGGCGATTGTGAGAGACATAATAAACGTACAATGATAAAACATACACCAATGGAAAGGCCAGGAAATTCCACATATGGACATTTGCATGAGATTCGGGACAGATTCATGAATACAATGCAGTAGCATAATATATGTGAAATGGCGAGACGTTTGGCGTCTTCACAAACAGAAACATACATACAGTCTGACACAGAAGATTCGGTGGAACATTATGAATACATGATCGGAATGCTTGTGTCGTGCACAAGTTATTTTCATAACTTGTGTGACATTTATTGTTCCCTTCTTACCTGCGTATTTCTTCTAAGTCGACGAAGTAGTCGTCCACAGCGTCTCTTCCGTAGTCAGCCGCTTACGAGTTTGTTATTTCGAAGGGAATTAAATTAAATGTAATTATATCTCTCAGAAAGGCGTAATGGAGACGAAATGGGTAGCTTCTTACTTTAATGATGAAAGTTAACTACATACACGAGTACAATTACTGTTACAGTTACTATCTTGAAACCACTCTTGCTATTTAAAGTTCAGTTTAAGTCTGGTTAGTAGCCCGCGGTCAGAGTCTGGTTGGGACCACGAAAGCAAGGGGGAAGAACTGCATCTTCTTGTAGTTGTGACTAGTGACTCTCTGATTTCTTCTCTGGCTTCGTTCTGCTCTGGAACCCCTGGTTCTTTTTGTATCTTCCAGCTCCTCCTTTGAAGTTCCTCTTTGGAAGATTTTATCTGTAAGGCCTCCCCTCAAACAGCTCAATTGGGAAGGACAGTTGTGGTGTTGTTAAAATCTCTCCTTAGAGGATTTGATTGTAATTTAACATTGCATACTTAATTTAACATTGCATACTTAATTTAACATTGCATACTTGATTTAACATTGCATACTTAATTTAACATTGCATACTTGATTTCATTTATTGAGATTTTCTTTTTAAATCTTGACTAATTCTTGATAGTTTAAATTTTGCTTGATTAATTTAAATTCCTGATAAAGTTTTTGTGAATTAGTTTTGTTTCATAATTTAATTCAAGAATTCATTGAGTTTTGTGTTATTTTCAACTAATAGTAAATTTTTCAGATTGTGAATTCTAATTAATTGTGAATTCTAGTTATAAACTTTGAATCTGAAAATAAATTTTTGTATTTAACATTTTTAGAAAAACAGTGTTTCATTTATTGATCACCAGTGAATAGGATTGATTGTGTGTGCATAAGGCAAAGTGATAAACATGTTTTGTTCTTTTAGTTTTGCTAAAGTGAATTAAGACCAGGGAAACAGTTAGAGTTTTTTGATGGAGTGATGCCCTTTTACTCTAGAAGATTTCTAGTTTAATTTTTGATACCTCACACATATTCTGATGAACTTCGTTTGATTTTTCAAGTGATTGATAAATAAGTTTTTCTTAAGGGATCACTGTTACCTTTAGAGTACTCAGTCGTAACAATTAATGTTATGAGAGTTCAGGTATCTGGCTGAAGTGAGGTATATTTTTGAATCTTGAGATTAGTTGTGTAATAACCAGGTACTTGATACGCATCGTGACATTATATTGTGTGGTGCCCAGAGACCCGGGAACAAAACAAAATATCACTCTGGTTTAGGGGTTATACTGGTGGTGTTAGGGATATATTTTGATAGGAGAGTGACCACATAGTTATTTTTTGCTTTGTATTGTGAATTATTTAGTTGAGTAACTTAGAGAAAATGGCTCTGTTCAATGTTCAGAGGTTTTTAGCATCTCCTTCCATCCAAGAGTTATCTGAATCCAACCTGACTAAGACACAGTGGATTGCTTTAGCAGTAGCATGTGGGGGTAATGTGTCTAGTGGTATGATTAAGGCACAAATCAAATATATTGCAATCCAACCATTGATGGACTCTGGTAAAGTAGATGAAGAGTTAGGAGAGGCACAGGAATTGTTGAATGCAGCTGAGGCAGAATTTACAGATAAACATGAGCAAAAGAAAGAGAAAAGTGATGCAGAAGTAGAGCTTAGACGTATAGAAGCAGAAGAAAATTTGATTAAGCTGAGGATACAGGCTGAAAGAGAGAAAATGCAAGCAGAAAGAGAAAGAGAACATAGAGAGAAAAGAGAAAGAAAGGAAAGAGAAGAAGAAAAAGCAGCAGAAGAAGAAAGAGAAAGAGCAAAAGAGGAAAGAGAAAGAGCAAGGAAACAAGAAGATTATGAAAGAGAAATGAAATTGATAGAAGCCCGCTCCAAGTTACCTGTAACACCGTCTAACCCTACTCAAGGTAATTCAGACCCTGTATTTGATGTAGTAAGAGTGCAGAAGTTAATTCCGAAATTTACAGAAGAAGCCCCAGATGAGTTTTTTGATCACTTTGAAAAAGTGGCTTCAGGTATGGGATGGCCAGAAGATAAATGGTCGGTCTTGTTACAGAGTGTTCTCATTGGTAAAGGAAGAAGTGCCTATTTAGCCTTATCAGCTGATCAGTGTAAAGAGTACAAGGTACTCAAACATAATGTGCTACAAGTTTACCAGATGACCCTGAATATTATAATGAAAGATTCAGATCTTTGAGAAAGGATGACAAGATAACTTTCTTGGATTATGCTTACAAAGTAAGAAGATGTTTTAAACGATGGTTGGAGGCTGCTAAAGTTAAATCTATGGACGAACTTGAGGAGTTAGTAGTCCTTGAACAATATCTTAGAGGAATTCCTGAACACATAAGAGCCTATTTAAGAGAGAGAGAGAGGTTAAGAAACTTGACAAAGCTGCTACATTGAGCGAAGATTTTAATATAATTTCTAGCAAAAGAAATTATAATGTCAAGTACCAGAACCAACAACGCACAGGTTTCAGATCTCATCCAAATTTCAGGAACATTACAACTGGAAATCCTTCTAGTGGCTATGCCAATACAAAGTCAGGTAACATCCCTCAGCAATTAAATGTTAAATCCTCATCATCCAGTCTGTTCTCAAGACAGATACAGAAGACTAATGTTGTCTGCTACAAGTGTGGAAGAGTAGGACACTACAGTCGAGATTGTTATCAGACACAACAGCAGACCAAACCAGTTGGTCAAGTGGTTAAAGGTAACCAGGTGAAGCAAACTACGAAGAGCAGTGTGGGAAGACTGAGACTAAACAAGCAGAGTGTTTAGCAACCAGTGGAAATGTAACTTCAAGCAGTGAGTGGCTGAACAGCTTGGAGGCTTTTAAGCCATATATCTATGAAGGTACGCTGACAACTCAAGGAGGAAGTGTGCAGGTACCAGTCAAGGTATTACGTGATAAGGGGAGTAACCATAGTGTGGTAGTTCGTGGTGCTCACCCACAGTTGGAGAAGAATCTCACCGGAGATTCAGTTATTTTGAAGGGTATAGGAGGAGAAGAGGTAACTCCTATATGCCGCTTGCATTTGTCCTGTGAATTGGTGACAGGAAATGTTGATTTTGCTGTAAAGGACTCACTAGCTGTTGAAGGTGTACATGTTTTACTAGGTAATGAAGTTGATGGTGTACCATTTTTTCCTTGTCCTATAGTGACAGACAAACCGTTAAGGGTTAGTCCTACAGTAGCTTTAGAGAAGAAAAACTCCCACCTGTTTCCAAGTTGTGTAACTACCAGGAGTATGAAGAGAACTACGTTTGCAAGTGAAGATACTGAGGATTTACCTGCACCAGAAGAATCAAGTGAAGGATCTCTAAGCTTAGAAGAACTGTTCCAGGAAAGTGAAGTTTCCCCTAGTGTTAGTAATGAAGAGATTTCCCAAGAAGAAGAGGTTCCTGTTGTTATTGAAGAGACTCCGAGTAGTCAAAGAGTTCCTGAAGATAGTAGTGAAACTACAGAAGCAGAGTTAGCAGATATGGAGAGTTCAGCCCTTGAAGTTGGTCAAGTGACAAGAGAGAAGTTAATGAAACTGCAGAAGAGGGATACAACGTTGGCTGATTTGTTCTTCAGAGTTGTTGATCAAGAAGAGATGCAACAAACCTCCACCTGTTATTATCTAAAGGAAGGATTGCTAATGAGGAAGCATCGACCTGCAGATATACCAGGAAATGCTGAATGGGGTGAATATCATCAGATTTTGATTCCATATCCATTAAGGAAACAAGTTGTAGCAGTAGCGCACGAGTCTGGACATATGGGAATCAGGAAGACTGTTGAGAAGATTATGAAGTATTTTTTCTGGCCTGGACTTCACAAGGATGTTAGCAGATTTTGCAGAGTGTGTTACACATGCCAGATAGCTGGAAAACCGAATGAAACCATTCAGAAAGCCCCCCTACATCCCATAGAAGTTAGAGGAGAACCCTTTAGCAAGGTAATTATAGATGTGGTTGGGCCACTTCCGAAAACAAAGAAAGGAAATGAATATCTATTAACATTAATGTGTCCAGTGACTAGGTGTCCTGAGGCGATTCCTGTAAGAAGTATAAGTGCAAAGGTAATTGCTGAGAAGTTGGTGGAGTTTTTCTCCAAGTTTGGAATACCAGAAATTGTGCAAAGTGATAGAGGAACGAACATTACTTCAAAATTATTCCAGGATGTGATGAACTTGTTAGGAGTAAAACAACAGTTATCAACTGCTTATCATCCAGAGACTCAAGGAGCCTTGGAAAGGTTCCACCAGACATTGAAAAGTATGTTAACTAAGTATTGTAATGAATCAGGAAGAGAATGGGATGCTGGTTTACCTTTAATGTTATTTGAAGTTAGGAATGCTTATCAAGAAAGCATGGGATGTTCACCAAATGAAATGATTTTTGGTCGAGACATTAGAGGTCCATTGAAGATTCTTGCAGAGAATTGGGAAGAAAATCAAGAGGAAATCCAAGGAGAATATGTGAAGAACTTGAGGAAAAGGTTAAGAGAAACTAGAAAATTCTCTTTAGAAAATTTGAAAATAAGTCAAGAGAAAATGAAAAGAAAATATGATGCTAAGACTAAGCTAAGAAATTTTAGTATTGGACAGCAAGTTCTAGTGTTCTTACCAGTGAAAAGATTTCCCCTTACCAATAAGTTTCAAGGTCCTTATAGGATAATAGAGAAGTTAAGTGATCGAACTTATGTGACTGAAACACCAGGAAGAAGGAAACGACAGAGGGAAGATACATGTGAATCTTTTGAAACCTTACTTCTCAGAGACTAAAACTGAAACAGTGTCAATAACACAGACAACTTCATCTACAGAGGACGATGACGGCTACGAATTGGGAGCTGAAAACAAGATGAACAATTCTTCAGTATTAGAAAATTTGGAAGATAAACTAAAACATCTGAGTGTTGAGCAAAGTAGTGAATTAAGTGAAGTTATTCAAAGTTTCCCTGAAATTTTTGCAGATGTACCTAGGCGTACCAATCTGACAAAGCATGAGATAAAGATCAGAGAAGATGGAAAACCTTTTAAAATGAGAGCTTATCGCTTATCACCTTTTCATCGAGATGTTTTGAAGAAAGAAGTTGAATATTTGTTGCAGCATGGATTAGCAGAACCCAGTTCAAGTCATTATAGTTCTCCTTGTGTGTTAGTGAAGAAACGAGATGGCTCATTTAGGATGTGTACTGATTATAGGAAACTGAATTCCATCAGTGTGGCTGACAATTATCCCTTGCCTCTTATTGATCAATTACTTGATAATATTGGGCAAGCCAAATTTGTTTCCAAGATAGACTTGTTGAAAGGATGTTATCAAATTCCCTTAGATGAGAATGCTAAGTTGCTATCAGCTTTCATTACTCCTTTTGGACTGTATCAATACACTGTTTTGCCGTTTGGTCTGATGAATGCACCTGCAACATTCCAGCGAGTGATGGATCAACTACTAGGATCAATAGAAGGAGTAGGTGTATACCTTGATGACATTGTGATTTATTCTAATACATGGGAAGAACATCTGAAGATTTTAAGGAAAGTGTTTAAGAAACTTCGGGAAGCAGGACTAACAATCAACTTACAAAAAACTGAGTTTGGAAAGGCAACTGTACAGTATCTAGGATTTGAAGTTGGAAAAGGCCTTCTCGCTCCTGTTGATGCTAATGTAGAAGGTATCCGTAAGGCTACCTCTCCTGCTACGAGGAAACAGCTACGAAGATTTTTGGGCATGGCTGGATTTTATCGCCGATTCTGTCCAAATTTCTCAGCCGTAGTAGCTCCCTTAACTGACTTAACCAGTCCTAAAAGAAAGTTTGTTTGGACTCCAGAATGTCAAGAATCATTTGAGAAGGTTAAAGCCATATTAACTTCAAGACCAGTGCTTCAAGCTCCAGACTTCAATAAAAAGTTTGTGATACAAGTTGATGCATCCGACTGTGGAATTGGAGCTGTTCTACTTCAAGAAGATGACAATAGAATCTTACATCCAGTAAGTTTCATGTCTTCAAAGTTGAAAAAGCACCAGAGAACTTACTCAACAATCGAAAAAGAAACATTAGCATTAATCACAGCATTGAAAAAGTTTGAAGTGTATGTGAACCGACCTAGGAATGAAGAAATTTTAGTGTTGTCGGATCACAACCCAATCTCATTCATCAATAAGATGAAAAATAATAATATGAGACTGACCAGGTGGTCTTTATGCCTGCAACCATATAATGTAAAAGTTAAACACATTTCAGGAAAAGATAATGTCATAGCAGATTATTTATCCCGTTGTGAATCATTGGATTCAAACCCGGGATAAGTAATCTTCTCGGGGGAGGAATTTCATGATGTTGCCTTGTAATACGTATATCCTCCAATAATTTTGACATATTTACTTTTTTCATGTGTTATGTTTAATGATAATGATGTTGAAGTGTCATATTTAGTTTGGCATCAGATCTCAAAAGAACTTAATGATTACTTGATAGCGTAATTTAGAATTAATACAATTTTAATAGTAACGTAATTTAGAACGAATATCTTTCTTGGTAAAAGCGTAGCTTATGAACACGTGTGTGTGTCCACCAGGGCTTGTTTCATTTCAGTTGTCATCAGTTTTAGGCTAGCGATGACAGGTTTGCAAAACAAACGCCGATCCGTCCCATACGGGCTCAAGACGAGTGATTTCATGTTGTTACATGCGTTGTTCGAGTCACGTATGCCACTCGGAGAGAAAGAATACGTGTCCTGATCAATTACGTCATGTTTTGTAAGATTGCATTCAAAACGTTTTGCTGGGATGACGTACCTTCCTTCTAGAAGCTTCTTTAGTATCTCGCACCCAAAATGCTTTAGTGACATCACGTAATTGTTTCACTGTTACTGGAATCCTAAAATTTGTTTCATTCTGAATTCTGAGACCAGTCGATTTGGTTCCATCTCTCTCTCTCTCTCTCATTCCTAATTAGGAAGAGATTACTTTTAACGTAATTTTTGTGGTCACTTTTAACATTAACTTTTGAGATCTGAATTTAGCAAAGTTATTTAGTTTGTAACGGCGCCTGGTAAAAAAGTGTGTATTGTGTAACGCAGCTGCAGCAAGTGATTTACAGAGGTTTTCACAAGTTGTGTAAGGTAACGTGAAATTTTACTTATTGATACCATGGTATGATAAGTTAGGAAGTTGTGGAATGATAAGTTAGGAAATTTTGAACAAGTGAAATCATTATTGATAAATCTTACGTGTATTTTTGTGTGTTTTTCTATTTACAATTTCTTTATATTTTCACATTTTTATGTTTGTGATGTAACATTTATTTACATAGCATTGTAAATATTTCTTGGTAATTTAACATTGCATACTTAATTTAACATTGCATACTTGATTTAACATTGCATACTTAATTTAACATTGCATACTTGATTTCATTAATTGAGATTTTCTTTTAAATCTTGACTAATTCTTGATAGTTTAAATTTTGCTTGATTAATTTAAATTCCTGATAAAGTTTTTGTGAATTAGTTTTGTTTCATAATTTAATTCAAGAATTCATTGAGTTTTGTGTTATTTTCAACTAATAGTAAATTTTTCAGATTGTGAATTCTAATTAATTGTGAATTCTAGTTATAAACTTTGAATCTGAAAATAAATTTTTGTATTTAACATTTTTAGAAAAACAGTGTTTCATTTATTGATCACCAGTGAATAGGATTGATTGTGTGTGCATAAGGCAAAGTGATAAACATGTTTTGTTCTTTTAGTTTTGCTAAAGTGAATTAAGACCAGGAAACAGTTAGAGTTTTTGATGGAGTGATGCCCTTTTACTCTAGAATATTTCTAGTTTAATTTTTGATACCTCACACATATTCTGATGAACTTCGTTTGATTTTTCAAGTGATTGATAAATAAGTTTTTCTTAGGGATCACTGTTACCTTTAGAGTACTCAGTCGTAACAATTAATGTTATGAGAGTTCAGGTATCTGGCTGAAGTGAGGTATATTTTTGAATCTTGAGATTAGTTGTGTAATAACCAGGTACTTGATATGCATTGTGACAATATATATATATATATATATATATATATATATATATATATATATATATATATATATATATATATATATATATTTTGTTGCATGCACAGCGAGATTTCTTATAATCACAAACATTAAGCCACAAATATCTCTTAATATCCAATTCACTATATATACCTCAGGAATAGGGGAAAATATGATTGATAAGTCCTTAGTCACCAGTGGGATTATAACCACTTCCTGGTCTAGAAACCGCGATGTACAGTGATTTTTCAGTGGTCAAAAATCAATGTACAGATGCGAACAAGCCCGCCTGTTACGCCTTGGTGAGAGACTTCGAAAATTATATGGCAACAGTGTTTACTAATGTGGGGGGAAGGGAGAGCTCTTTCTCTGTTAGCGCGAGTTCCACCAATCAGCTCTAGAGTTGTTTTAGTGGGAGGTAAGTCTTTAAGTATGGTTGGAGGAAGAAACAGACACACACACACACACACACACACAGACTAGACGTTGGTGATGAATCAAAAAGAAACACAACTAGGGACAGAGAAAATTCCACATCGAGCACTAGAAAGTGAAGAAGGACTCCTAAACTTGGTGTAGACTTTTAACCATTCCCGTATGGTAAAGTTAATTCGTTTGCCAATGATAACAATTATTTATATTCAGAGGTTTCATGTATTCACGGTTGGGCTTGTATTCCCTCTTGAATATAGTGTGGAGGTTATTCCCTACACGCCATTCAGTACGCTGTATGCTTTTATATTAATATCTCTATTGTAGGAAATGAATTGCAGTCATGCTTAATATTTCAACACATGTGAGAGTGCTATCGTAATTAATCGATACAGTAACCAGAAAACCTGATAACTTATGTAATAGGCTTATAATATCCTGTTATTATGCAGTTCATGATAATGCTAATAGCAAAATAACTTTGAACCTATGGTAAACCTAATATATTATATAATAATAAATACGATCGATATATAAGAACAGATGCAAGGATAATGATAACGCCATTATCAAAGGTTAAATGGAAGCCTAATAAACTCAGTTCTCTGTTAAAATTAAAAGTCACGTTAATTTAAGTCACAGTAAATGAACCTGTTCATATTTGTTTTTTCTTGTCTGTGAAAGCTCCTCACACTCGCACACTAAAACAGCTCGAGAGCTGATTGGTGGAAATCACGTCAAGACAGGAATAGTACCGTTATTAGTAAATAGTGGTTCAAACAGACAATTAACAGTTTGTCATTGTGAAGGCATATAGAATGACCTGAGAAGTTGAAATGCCAGATAACAGCCAATCAATCACTCAATCCTAGTAGTCGTGTGATATAATACATCTCTATGTTCAGTGATAACAATGTAACTACTACAGCTCCCCCATTACACACTAACAAGTTTCAGTCAGCCAATCATGGCTAGACTGATGATCATGTTGTATAAACCTTGATTGTTACTTCTGCTGGTATTCGTTATCGTCTCCAAATGAATAGACAACAACAACATATAGCTCTCCCAACGCAGACAGTCGCTCTGCAGAAACTGGGTTTCCAATACTCGCTATTGTACAGCGTCTTGCCGTCTCCCCTAAACCGTGAGTAGGAGGAGACATGCTGAGACTGGGAATTTGATCGGCTTGATTAAGCAACTTTTTTTTGTGAACTATAAACCTGTGAAATAGTATTGTGTAATGAATATGACTGATATAAAATAATAGATATGGTGGTAATGATAAAGCCATACTATAGTCGAAAGTTAAATGGAATCTTAATAAACAAACGTCTGTTAAAAGTGAGACATGATCTTAGTTACAGCGACACAACCTGTTCAGAATTCTCTCTCTCTCTCTCTCTCTCTCTCTCTCTCTCTCTCTCTCTCTCTCTCTGTCTTCCTCTAACCATAGCCTACCTAAAGACTCCTCCCACTAAAACTACTCTAGAGCTGATTGGTGGAACTCGTGCTTACTGAGACAGACAACCGCCCCTCCCCCTTAGTAAACACTGTTACCATATAATTTTTCGAAGTCTCTCACCAAGGCGTAACAGGTGGACTTGTTCGCAACTGTACACTCGGCAAGAAAAGTGAGGATACAGTTTTCATTAGATTTTGTTCATCGAATTTTCATTTTTTTCTTACAGAAAACACATAATCTCGGTGAATTTACTCTAGAATATGAAAATACAATGCAAATTATATCATATATGTTAAATCTGCAAAACAAAAACATTCAGATACTTAAAAACACCATGCATGTCCGAAGTAATCAGAATTCTCAGATGACTTCGTTCTTAGAGATCTAAAAGATAGTGTGTGGATATCTCGGTGTAGTACTATTTATCAGAATGGCAATATTTACTCGTTTTCGGTTATGAACAGGCTTATTATTGCATCGTCATACGAGGTAATGATAATTTCTTTAATTTTTACACATTCATAATTGTATTTCACTGTGTTAAAAGTCAGCTAGAATTAATGGCAGTAAATGTTGTGACAGCTAGGGTAGGTTGACCAAATCTATTTAAATCCGCAAGAGCGTTCTCTATGATGTTAGGAGCAGCACGAAACTTTGGCGGGAAGACACAAGTAACTGGATGTATCGCTCAATCTCTAAAAGAAAAAAAATAATGAAATGAGTAGCTTTACAGTACATCTAGTCCTAGGCTTACACAACAGCAGACTCTCTCTCTCTCTCTCTCTCTCTCTCTCTCTCTCTCTCT